>NC_091326.1:4333018-4393018 GCF_038502225.1 Cherax quadricarinatus | reverse complement strand
TAAGGGCAATGTGTGGTGTAAATATTATGCAGAAAATTCGGAGTGTGGAAATTGGGAGAAGGTGTGGAATTAATAAAAGTATTAGTCAGAGGGCAGAAGAGGGGTTGTTGAGGTGGTTTGGTCATTTAGAGAGAATGGATCAAAGTAGAATGACATGGAGAGCATATAAATCTGTAGGGGAAGAAGGCGGGGTAGGGGTCGTCCTCGAAAAGGTTGGAAGGAAGGAGTAAGGGAGGTTTTGTGGGCGAGGGGCTTGGACTTCCAGCAGGCGTGCATGAGCGTGTTCGATAGGAGTGAATGGAGACGAATGGTATTTGGGACCTGACGATCTGTTGGAGTGTGAGCAGGGTAATATTTAGTGAAGGGATTCAGGGAAACCGGTTATTTTTATATAGCCGGACTTGAGTCCTGGAAATGGGAAGTACAATGCCTGCACTCTAAAGGAGAGGTTTGGGATATTAGCAGTTTGGAGGGATATATTGTGTATCTTTATACGTATATGCTTCTAAACTGTTGTGTTCTGAGCACCTCTGCAAAAACAGTGATTATGTGTGAGTGAGGTGAAAGTGTTGAATGATGATGAAAGTATTTTCTTTTTGGGGATTTTCTTTCTTTTTGGGTCACCCTGCCTCGGTGGGAGACGGCCGACTTGTTTATATATATATATATATATATATATATATATATATATATATATATATATATATATATATATATATATATATATATATATATATATATATATATATATATATACACATACATATATTAAATCACAATAAAACGGTAAATGCAGTTATGAGAAACTTAACACAGCGAAAAAATAAACTTGAAAACCTTAGAGCTTTCGTGTGCTTACACACACTTCTTCAGAGGAACAGAATGGAGAGGCAAGAGAACCATGTTTTACACGTTACAAAATGAGATGATACCCCAGAGAGAGAGAGAGAGAGAGAGAGAGAGAGAGAGAGAGAGAGAGAGAGAGAGAGAGAGAGAGAGAGAGAGAGAGAGAGAGAGAGAGAGACTAACCAAGAATTAGATGACACAAATGGATAGATATATTGCCAATGCACAAACACACAGACACAGACGAGTTGTGACTCGACCGTTGCAACCACAATTAGGCGAGTACGCACAACCACACACACACACACACACACACACACACACACACACACACACACACACACACACACACACACACACACACACACACACACACACACACACATCACTTGAAACTGGGCAACTACCTGGGGTATGGAAGACCGCAAATGCGGTTCCCATTTTTTAAAAAGTAGACAGAAAAGCGGCACTAAATTACAGAGAAGATTATCAGATGGAGAAGATTATCAGATTATCAGGAGGAGAGTGGTGGAACACCTGGAACGGAACAATATTATAAACGATAACCAGCATGGATTCATGGAAGGCAAATCCTGTGTCACAAACCCTCTGGAGTTTTATGACAAAGTTACAGAAGTGCGACACGAAAAGGGGTGGGTTGAGTGCATTTTCTTGGACTGCAAGAAGGCCTTCGACACAGTTCCTCACAAGAGACTAGTGCAGAAACTAGAGGATCAGGCGCGTATAACAGGAAAGGCACTGCAGTGGATCAGAGAATACCTAACAGGGAGGCAACAACGAGTCATGGTACGGGATGAGGTATCACAGTGGGCACCTGTGACGAGCGGGGTCATACAGGGGGCGGTCCTAGGACCAGTGCTATTTCTGGTATATGTGAATGACATGATGGAAGGGATAGACTCAGAAGTGTCCCTGTTTGCAGATGATGTGAAGTTAATGAGAAGAATTAAATCAGATGAGGACCAGGCAGGACTTCAAAGAGACCTGGACAGGCTGGACACCTGGTCCAGCAACTGGCTTCTTGAATTTAACCCTGCCAAGTGCAAAGTCATGAAGATCGGAGAAGGGCAAAGAAGACCGCAGACAGAGTATAGACTAGGTGACCAAGAACTGCAAACCTCGCTCAAGGAGAAAGATCTTGGGGTGACCATAACACCGAGCATGTCTCCGGAGGCACACATTAACCAGATAACTGCTGCAGCATATGGGCGCCTTGCAAACCTGAGAATAGCATTCCGATACCTTAATAAGGAATCGTTCAAGACACTGTACACTGTGTACATCAGGCCCATAATGGAGTATGCAGCTCCAGTTTGGAACCCCCACCTGGTCAAACACGTCAAGATATTAGAGAAAGTGCAAAGGTTTGCAACAAAACTAGTTCCGGAGCACAGGGGAATGTCGTACGAAGAAAGGTTGAGGGAAATCGGACTGACGACACTGGAGGACAAGCAGATCAGGGGAGACGTGATAACGACATACAAAATGCTGCGTGGAATAGATAAGGTAGACAGAGACAGGTTGTTCCAGAGAGGGGACACAGAAACAAGGGGTCACAAATGGAAGCTGAAGACTCAGAGGAGTCGTAGGGATGTTCGGAAGTATTTCTTCAGTCATAGAGTTGTCAGGAAGTGGAACAGCCTAACAAGTGATGTAGTGGAGGCAGGAACCATACATAGCTTTAAGACGAGGTATGACAAAGCTCTGGAAGCAGAGAGAAAGAGAGAGAGGACCTTGTACCAACCAGTGAAGGGGCGGGGCCAGGAGCTGTGTCTCGATCCCTGCAACCACAGTTAGGTGAGTACAATTAGGTGAGTACACACACACACACACACACACACACACACACACACACACACACACACACACATATAATAAATTTACACTATAAACATTCCAGATATCCTGGTCATCCTGTGGTCTACTCAAAGCTGCTCTACAATCTACTAGTAGATCGCGTTCAACGTTTCGACCGCCCCTGGTCAAGTATAATGCAACTTACCTGTTTGATTTTGATATAGTCATCGGAGTGTCTTCGTGACCTGTGCGTGCGTGCGTGTGTGTGTGTGTGTGTGTGTGTGTGTGTGTGTGTGTGTGTGTGTGTGTGTGTGTGTGTGTGTGTGTGTGTGTGTGTGTGTGTGTGTGTGTGTGTGTGTGTGTGTGTGTGTGTGTGTGTGTGTGTGTGTGTGTGTGTGTGTGTGTGTTTATAAGATAGTATGCAACTACACTTGTTTGTTTACTCTGTTTACCGTGAATAAGGTCATGATTTTCATGGCAGACCTTGCATAAGGTCACCACTCTTCACAAGGTCATCACTTTCTCTTTACAAGGTCATTACTTTCCCTTCACAAGGTCACCACTATCTCTTGTCACAAGGTCATCTCTCTTCACAAGGTCATCTCTCTTCACAAGATCATCTCTCTCTCTCTCTCTCTCTCTCTCTCTCTCTCTCTCTCTCTCTCTCTCTCTCTCTCTCTCTCTCTCTCTCTGTCTCTTTCCGCAAAGTCATCTCTAATCAGCATCCTGGATGCTGTGGGTCTGGATTCTCCTGGCAACCTATCTCTCACCGGATGTGACTCCCAGTAATTATCTTAGCTGGACTCTCCTTACGTCAGTGTGGACCAAAATAAGCCAATGAATACACAGACATTTAAGGAAAAAGCAATGAATTTTTTCTTTAAATAATAAGTACGCTAAGAGACAGCACAATAAGTGTTAGGGGCCCAGGACTGTTCAACTGCCTCCCAGCATACATAAAGGGGATTACCAATAGACCCCTGGCTCTCTTCGAGAAGGCGCTGGTCAGGCACCTAAAGTTAGTTTCTAATCAGCCAGGGTTTGGTTGGTTCGTCGGTTTACATGCAGCCAGCAGTAACAGCCTGGTTGATCAGACCCTGTTCTACAACAAGGCCTGGTCAAGGCGTTGGCCCCCTGAAACCTCTTCCAGGTATACTCGAAGCTATCTGCTGAGGGGGACTATCTACTTCCTGGATTAAGGGCTATCGTGTACCTGTACGAGTCTAGGATGGAAAAGCAGAAGGCTCTCTTCACTCCCTTTGGTCACTGCCGTCATGAAAAACTGAAACGTTGGGGGAAGGAAGGAAGGTCGGTAGAAGGTCACAGTTAAATGACAGTGAAGCTCCACTGAGACGACCTTCACATGACCATCCGGGTGAGGCCAAAATTTTCACTATCTCTTTACGGACAAAATACCAGTCGTACTGCAATTTCTGCTACTGCTACTACTGCTACAACTACTACTACTATTACTACTATTACTACTACTACTACTATTACTATTATATGCTCACGCATATACACGAACACACGCACATTGGCTCCTTGAATTTAACCCTGCCAAATGCAAAGTCATGAAGATCGGGGAAGGTCAAAGAAGACCGCAGACGGAGTATTGGCTAGGTGGCCAAAGACTGCGAACCTCACTCAAGGAGAAAGATGGGGTGAGTATAATACCGAGCACATCTCCTGAGGCGCACATCAATCAGATAACTGCTGCAGCATTCGGGCTTCTGGCAAATAGCGTTCCGAAAACTCAGTATGGAATCGTTCAAGACTCTGTACCCATACTGGAGTATGCAGCACCAGTTTGGAATCTGCACCTCGTCAAGCACGTCAAGAAATTAGAGAAAGTGCAAAGGTTTGCAACAAGACTAGTCCCAGAGCTAAGGGGAATGTCCTACGAAGAATGGTTAAGGGAAATCGGCCTGACGACACTGGAGGACAGGAGGGTCAGGGGAGACATGATAATGACATGTAAAATACTGCGAGGATTTGATAAGGTGGATAAAGACACGATGTTCCAGAGATGGGACACAGAAACAAGGGGTCACAGTTGGAAGTTGAAGATTCAGATGAGTCAAAAGGATGTTAGGAAGTATTTCTTCAGTCATGGAGTTGTCAGGAAGTGGAATAGCCTAGAAAGTGACGTAGTGGAGGCAGGAACCATACATAGTTTTAAGACGAGGTTTGATACAGCTCATGGAGCAGGGACCCAGTAGCAATCAGTGAAGAGGCGGAGCCAGGAGCTATGAATCGACTCCTGCAACCACAAATAGTTGAGTACAAATAGGTGAGTACACACACACTGTATATATATATATATATATATATATATATATATATATATATATATATATATATATATATATATATATATTTATATATATATATATATATATATATATATATATACATACATATATATATATATATATATATATATATATATATATATATATATATATGTATATATATATATATATATATATATATATATATATATATATATATATATATATACATATATATATATATATATATATATATATATATATATATACTGTATATATATATATATATATATATATATATATATATATATATATATATATATATATATATATATATATATATATATATATATATATATATATATATATATATATATATATATATATATATATATATATATATATATATATATATATATATATATATATATATATATATATATATATATATGCTTATACAAATAGCGACGCACGAGAAATGGGGAATCCGGGCATCCTGTTAGTTCGTGACGTCATATACGAACGCCAGGGAAATGCTAGGGATCAGCTGCTCAGGGCGTCTCTTCAGGTGTGTGTGTGTGACGTACAAATGTGACGCTCATGTGTGTGTATATACGTACACGCTACACGGACCGCTTGCGTGAGCGCGTATCGAAATCCTTTCCACCGAAAAGGTTTGGGGTTGAACCCCTGGTATTATGCAAGCAGCAGCCACTCCTCTAGGAGGGGGTGTGAAGGGTCTGACCGTGGGTCGTCACACCAGTAATTAGTGGTTAGTCATTTATCCGGCCCATTGCTAAAGCTTCCCGGGGCCTTTAAAGGTCAATGATCTTCTGAAGGTTATGTGGGTCAAGGCAACTGGTACAGTTGGTATATTATTATTGATATTATTATTATTATTATTATTATTATTATTATTATTATTATTATTATTATTATTATTATTATTATTAGTAGTAGTAGTAGTAGTAGTAGTAGTAGTAGTAATAGTAGTAGTATTTATTTTCCCTTTGAAAAATAGTGTTCTTATGTGGTGAAGCGCTAAACCCGTAGGGCCTAACAATCACAGTGGTATGGTATTTCCGTGTCTTGAGCGATCAGTGACTTAGTGAAGCTACTCTCTGATTGGCTCCTTCACGTATTCGCTCCAGCTAGAAATAAGCGCCTGGAGAGAACTTGGGAGAGTGGAAGGCAATTAGGTTTGATCCTAGGAAGAGAATAATACCCCCCCCCCAATACCGTGGGTCAAGAGCCCTTCACGAGAATCAAGGTATCCCCCTCCCTTTCACACCTCCCTTCTCTTCCTTGAAGCGAGTGTATCATTAAAATGCTTGGTGTACCTTTGAAAGTCAAAGGTCCTTCAAGGGAAGGGCCTTGATGCTCCAGCACTGCTCTTGAGCACATTACTGTCTGTGTAATGTAATATATATATATATATATATATATATATATATATATATATATATATATATATATATATATATATATATATATATATATATATATATATATATATATACAATAAGATCACAGTAAACAGGTGATTTCAGAATATGCAAAACAACCACTCTGAAAGAATAGAGAAATTCCAAGCGCTTTCGTGACTACTCACATTATCAAGGAACTATGAAAGTAAAGCATCCAAGGAAGGTATATAAGGGGTCTGGCCAACACCTCACTATCAGATCCCACAACGGTTAAACACCTGACGCGCGCCGGCCCAACTGGACAAGTCCTTTGCATAACCACCAACAAACTATTCTACCCAAGAAAATTTTTAAAATTATTATTTGTCCAGTGTATTATTAATAGAATTTGGGAAGAATTTAATAATACACTGGACAAATAATAATTTTAAAAATTTTCTTGGGTAGAATAGTTTGTTGGTGAGTTGTGCAAAGGACCTGTCCAGTTGGGCCGGCGCGCGTCAGGTGTTTAACCGTTGTGGGATCTGATAGTGAGGTGCTGGCCAGACCCCTTATATAGCTTCCTTGGATGCTTTACTTTCATAGTTCCTTGATAATGTGAGTAGTCATGAAAGCGCTTGGAATTTCTCTATTCTTTCAGAGTGGTTTTTTTGCATATATATATATATATATATATATATATATATATATATATATATATATATATATATATATATATATATATATATATATATATATATATATATATACGCAGTGAGCTCAATATATGGTACCTGGATGACGGCACTGGCAGGTACTAAAGAGTCCCTCGTGGGGGACCTACAACTGGTGAAAACACAGGGAGAAGGCTTGGGACTCATCCTCAATCCCTCTAAGTGTGAAATCATCACAGCAAACCAGGAAATAATCAATGCTGTGCGAAGAATCCTCCCGGAAATCTCAACTACAACTCCGTCCAACAGTACCCTCTTGGGGGCACCGCTGGGTCACCAGGCCATCGATACTGTCCTCAGGGACAAATTGAATGACCTTATGAGAATGGAGGAGAGAATAAGCGATCTTGATGCCCATGATGCTCTGTATCTCCTCACAAGGTGTCTTACTATGCCAAGACTCACTTACTTCTTGAGGTGTGCACCCTCTTTTGACAACCCAACACTCAATGAATATGACGCACACCTGAGATCAACTTTTAAGAAGGCACTGAACCTGTCACTAGAGGATGAGCAATGGGATCAGGCAACCCTCCCAGTGCGACTGGGAGGTATAGGGGTGCGTAAAGCAACGCATGCTGGTTTACCTGCTTTTCTGTCTTCGTGTTTGGCTTCCAGTGCATTAGTCAAGAAGATAGTGCCCGAACGCTTGAGAGACTTGGTAGGAGCTCAAGACCCCAGGTTTACTGAAGCAGCAATTCGGTGGGACACCCTTAAAGACTCCTCCAGTAGACCAGCTCCTCCCAAACAGCACAAACAGTCCCACTGGGACAAACCGATCATGGAAAAAATCGCCAACACAATGCTCTCCAATGCTTCAGGAAAGAACAAAGCTCGTCTCCTGGCAGTGAAGGCACCACACTCAGGAGATTTCCTGTTAGCTGTTCCCAATTCCTCCCTGGGCACCCGTCTCGACCCACAGGCCATTCGGATTGGTGTTGCTCTTCGCCTAGCCGCCCCCATCCTCACCGAACATAGGTGTATTTGCGGCAGGGCGACAGCTGATCAATTCGGACTCCATGGTCTCGTGTGTCACACAGCCGAAGGGAAGTATGCCAGACATGAGATCAATGACATAATAAAGAGAAGCCTCGCCACAGCCCGTTGCCCAGCTCAACGGGAACCCCAAGTACAGAGGTCTGATGGAAGTCAAAAGCGTCCTGATGGAGCCACTATGCTACCCTGGAAGGATGGAAAGCAGATTGCCTGGGACTACACCTGTGCTGCCACATTGGCAGACACCTACTTGCCATACTCTGTAGTGGAAGGGGGTGGAGCTGCCAGCCACAGGGAGACCCAGAAGATCCGAAAATATGAAGACCTTCCCCCTTGCTATAACTTCATTCCAATAGGGTCAGAGACCCTTGGAGCATGGGGCAAGTGTGCTCTAAAGTTCCTCAAAGAGCTGGGTGAAAAGCTCATCACAGAAACCAAGGACCACAGGGCAACCAGCTTCCGCTTTCAGAGACTCAGTGTTGCGATCCAGAGAGGAAATGCCTGCAGCATTCTGGGCACGCGGCCCACCGCAGGGGAGCTGGACGAAGTATTCGAGATGTAGCTCTGAGTTACCTATGTTGTTTTACTTTGTATCATATTTTTGTGAATGTTTCGTCAATGTATTTTGTCTTTAAATAAAATATATATACATAATATAGGGGGTGGTAGGAGAAAATTCTCAAACAGCTTCAGGGAGAATCTTGAGTTTTCCCTGAAGCAAGTTTATTTTTTTCTCTGAGGATGAGGGTCCCCATGACAGTTCTAGAGGTGGTACCTCCCTATATTTATATATATATATATATATATATATATATATATATATATATATATATATATATATATATATATATATATATATATATATATTTATATATATATATATATATATATATATATATATATATATATATATATATATATATATATATATATACACACACACACACACACCACAAGGATTAATAGTATCCTTAGTATCCTTGATAAGCTCTAAATAGATAGTGCTCTTTCTCTCTCTCTCTCCCTCTCTCTCTCTCCCTCCCTCTCTGTCTTCATTCTCTGTCTTACCTGAGAGTCCAGGTTCGTTGCTCTCAGACTCTCTTAGCAAGAAAGTCTTCACACAAGATACTAACTTACTTAATCTTATTCTCACTTGTTTCCAGGATCTGTTTACTACTTTTCTAATAAATCCTGAGTATGTGCTTGTTTACTAACCCCCTCCCCCCTTCCAGTCGCTTATTATTATTATTATTATTATTATTATTATTATTATTATTATTATTGTTATTATTATTATTATTGGAAAGGAATGGTTATATATAAGAATTTGAGGTAATCACCTATGATCCGATGAAGGGGGCAAGGTTAACTCCAACTCCTCGGATCAAGATCAAGCCTCCACCCCCTTCCATTACCCCCCTCCCACCCCTGAAGGTCCAGTAGTGAATCAGCAGAGCCACAAGTGAACCCTGAAAGGCTCTACGCCTCATCCCCCTTACGTCAACCTGCGTCAGCCTACGTCAACCTGCGTCAGCCTACGTCAACCTGCGTCAGCCTACGTCAACCTGTGTCAGCCTACGTCAACCTGCGTCAGCCTACGTCAACCTGCGTCAGCCTACGTCAACCTGCGTCAGCCTACGTCAACCTGTGTCAGCCTACGTCAACCTGCGTCAGCCTACGTCAGCACACACCTTTTTTTTCCTCCTGTCCGTCCTGTCTAGGCAGAAAATTTGAACGAATTAGATTCGGTGGAGTGCTGAACCCGTGTGGGTGGGGAGAAAGTACTGTGCTTTTTAACAGATTATTATTATAATCATGGGAGAGCGCTAAACCCGTAGGATTACACAGCGCCTGTGGAGGGGGGGAATAGAAGGCATTCAGGCTCAGTTCAAGGAACTGGAGCACGGATCCAGTTCCCTAGATCAAGAGCCCCTCACCAGCGTCAAGGAACCTCCCTTAAGGGGTTTGGAAATAGAGTTGTAGATGAGTGGAATAGACAAATGATTTAGAGAACCGAGAAGTTGATAAATTAGACACATGTGCAACATTTGGGTATCTTCACTGAGGAAACGTTTCGACACACAGTGGCTTCATCAGTCCATACAAAGGAGAACGGTGAAAATCAGAAGGAGTTTGAGGTAATCAGTCCCTCAGCCTGGAGTCGATGTAATCAGTCCAGGCTGAGGGACTGATTACATTGAGTCCAGGCTGATTACATCGACTGATTACATTGGCTCAAGGTTGAGGGACTTATTACCCCCAAACTTCTTCTGATCACCAGTGTAACAGTCTTCCAAGTAGGGTTACTGAAGCTAAAACCTTCGGTAGCTTCAAATTTAGGTTAGATAAATACCTGGTTTAGAAAGACACATGGACAAACACGTTTCGATCCAAGGAGCTTCATCACACGAGTGAGAGGGGTTGAACTTGAGTAGAACTTGGACAAGTATTGATTATCAAAGCTTGGGTAGCACTGACGATAGACTGGGAAAATATATTTGCTAGTGGGTTTGGGTTCGAGAAGGACCTACCTAGGACTGATCCCTGCGGAACCCCACTTTTTTCTGAACTTAGATTTCACCGCATTTCTGCAGATTCTTTGCTTCCTGTTGGTGAGCCACGCCTCGAGCCATGACAGAAATTTTCCCTCGATACCATGTACTGCCACTTTCTTTAAAACTTTACATGTGGTACTCATCGATAAACCAGCAAATCAGCGAATGTTATGCAATAAACCAGATAACAAGCGAGTGTTAAGCAGTAAACCGGGAAATAAGCTAATGTTTTACCTGGAGACGGTTTCGGGGGATCAACTCCCCCGCGGCCCGGTCTGAAACCAGGTCTCGTGGTGGATCAGGGGCTGATCAACCAGACTGTTACTACTGGCCGCACGTAAATCGACGTACGAACCACAGCCCGGCTGACCAGGTACTGACTTTAGGCGTCTGATTACACGAAGGTCAACTGATTACAAGAAGGTCAATAAGCATGATACTGAAGAAAGACAAAGGGTCGTATTCAACTTCAGTGTTATTTCTGGAAACCAGGAAAATCAGTAACGATGAACAGAAATACTCCTGATAGATCACCTTACCTGATCAGGAGAGTCGAGGTGAAGTGATTCTTCAGACTTCAACCCTTATCAGTAGAAATTAAAGGAAATCAGGCCCGAGGGAACAAGTTTAGCCCCGGCCCGCTAGATGGCAGTGCTGGTGGTAACATGCTAATGGTGTCAAGTAACCTGAACAACCACAAACCCCTCTTTTAAGGACTTTTTCCTCACAATTGCATCTCCTGCCGAGTCTTTTGCTTTCATAGGGAGTGAGTTTCGTGTATAGGTTTCGTACTAATCTCTCTAGGATCTTCCAAGTGTATATTATCATGTATATTTCTCGCCTGCGTTCCAGGGAATACAGATGAAGGGACTTCAACCGTTCTCAGTAATTTAGATGCTCTTTTTTCGTACTTAAGTGTACCGTGAAAGTTCTCTGTGCATTCTCCAGGTCAGCAATTTCGCCTGCCTTGAAAGGGGCAGTTAGTGTACAGCAGTATTCCAGCCTAGAGAGAACAAGTGATTTGAAGAGAATCATCATGGGCTTGGCGTCCCTGGTTTTGAAGGTTCTTATTATCCATCCTATCATTTTTCTAGCAGATGAGGTAGATACATTGTTGTGGTCTTTGAAGGTGAGATCCTCTAACATCATCACTCCCAGGTCCTTCATATTTAATTTCCTCAAGTTTTCCATATCTGAGTAGTTGAAATTTCTCTTCATTGAACTTCATATTGTTTTCTGCGGCCCATTTAAAGATTTGGTTGATGTCCTCTTGGAATCTTACGGTATCTTGGAGGACACTGTCATGGTAATTCGGGTATCCTCTACAAAGAAAGACACGGAGCTATGGCTTACATCTGTGTCAGATATGAGGATGAGGAACAGGATGGGAGCGAGTACTGTACCTTGTGGAACAGAGCTTTTCACTGTAGCCGCCTCAGACTTTACTCTGTTTACTGTTATGCAATAAACCAGGAAATAAGCTAATGTTATACAATAAAACAGTTCAGATTTTGTTTACTTGTGACGTCGTGACCCCGGGGTCACTATCTGGTGTGTGTGTATGTGTGTGTGTGTGTGTGTGTGTGTGTGTGTGTGTGTGTGTGTGTGTGTGTGTGTGTGTGTGTGTGTGTGTGTGTGTGTGTGTGTGTGTGTGTGTATGTGTGAGTATGCACGTGTTTGTGTACTCACCTAATTGTGGTTGCAGGGGTCGACTCATAGCTCCTGTCCCCGCCTCTTCACTGGTCGCCACTAGGTCCACTCTCTCCCTGCTCCATGAGCTTTATCATACCTCTTAAGGCTAAGTACAAATCCTGCCTCCACTACATCACTCTTCAAACTATTCCACTTCCTGACAACTCCATGACTGAAGAAATACTAACATCCCCGTGACTCATCTGAGTCTTCACCTTCCAATTGTGACCCTCTTGTTGCTGTGTCCAATCTTTGAAACACTCTGTGCCTATCCATCTTGTCAAGTCATATCAGTATTTTATATGTCGTTATCATGTCCTCCCTATCCGTTCTGTCCTCCAGTGTTGTCAGGTCGATTTCCCTTAACCTCTCCTCGTAGGACACGACCCTTCGCTCGGGAATTAGCCTTGTTGCAAACTTTTGCGCTTTCTCTAGTTTCTTGACGTGTTTGACCAAGTGTGGGTTCTATATTGGTGTTGTATACTCCGATATGGGCCTGACGTACACGGTGTACAGAGTTCTGAATGATTCCTTACTGAGGTGTCGAAACGCTATTCTTAGGTTTGCCACGAGCCCATATGCTGCACAATTTTTTGGTTTATTTTCGCCTCAGGAAATGTGCCTGGTGTGTGTGTGTGTTGTCTAGGACACTGCTGCAGCTGCTGTTGCTGTTTAGGACACTGCTGCAGCTGCTGTTGCTGTCTAGGACACTGCTGCAGCTGTTGTTGCTGTCTAGGACACTGCTACAGCTGCTGTTGCTGTCTAGGACACTGCTGCAGCTGCTGTTGCTGTCTAGGACACTGCTGCAGCTGCTGTTGCTGTCTAGGACACTGCTACAGCTGCTGTTGCTGTCTAGGACACTGCTGCAGCTGCTGTTGCTGTCTAGGACACTGCTGCAGCTGCTGTTGCTGTCTAGGACACTGCTGCAGCTGCTGTTACTGTCTAGGACACTGCTACAGCTGCTGTTGCTGTCTAGGACACTGCTGCAGCTGCTGTTGCTGTCTAGGACACTGCTGCAGCTGCTGTTGCTGTTGCTGCATCACAGCACATCTGACGTCAGTCTGAAGACTGGTGAAACGTAAGCTGAGCCAGGCCACTGACCTAGCCCACACAAGGTCACCCCTATCACTGCAATCAAGGCATCCGGAAGGCACCTGCATCCGGCACGTTTTTATATATAAGCAGACAGGCAGACACCATACAAACGCAGACAGACACCTCACAAACACAGACAGTCAGACACCCCACAAACGCAGACAGTCAGACACCCCACAAACGCAGACAGTCAGACACCCCACAAACGCAGACAGCCAGACACCCCACAAACGCAGACAGTCAGACACCCCACAAACGCAGACAGCCAGACACCCCACAAACGCAGACAGCCAGACACCCCACAAACGCAGAGAGTCAGACACCCCACAAACGCAGACAATCAGAGACTGTTTGCAGTGTCACAGTCCCATTCAAATTTTCCATCTTACTGAATGTTATGTCCCCCACCACGAAAACACAAGAGCAGCACCCCATCATTAACAGTAGCAGCTAGAGCATCAACAGTAACGGTAACAACAGCAGCAAACAGAACATTCACTCACCAACAGCACGCGCACACACACACACAATCAAAGGGGTCAGAAGCTGTGAATCGACCACTGCAACCACAATTAGGTGAGTACACACACAGAGCAGAGAGGCAGACAATTCCTTACCAGCAGACAAAATTATGTACAAACAGAGATTCCGTGTATCAACAAATGATACATAGAGGGAAAAAATGCAAGAACTTTGAAGAACTGTAGAAAGCAAAGGATAGAATAAAACAATCTTTTTCTAATTCTCTTCCTCCTTCTCCTCATCTTCCTCCTTCTCCTCCTCTTCCTCCTTCTCCTCCTCTTCATCCTTCTCCTCCTCTTTCTCCTTCTCATCCTCTTCCTCCTTCTCCTCCTCTTCCTCCTTATATTCCTCATTCTCTCCCTCCTCCTCTTTCTCGCATACTCAAGGTAGGCCTAATTTGGCACACAGGAGAGGGCCACGAAATGGTCTACTTAAGACAGAGATGATAGTTCCTGACAGCGTATGTGATTTACGCTGCTGCTGTTGCTGCTGTTGCTGCTGTTGCTGCTGTTGCTGCTGTTGCTGCTGTTGCTGCTGTTGCTGCTGTTGCTGCTTTTATCTTGAGGTCACTCACTGAAGCCAGATGCTGTAGTGAGCAAAAGTAAGTTAGTCATCTGTATATCGTCACCCTATTCTATGCGATACAAATATGTATGGGAAAACCCCACAGAGAGAGAGAGAGAGAGAGAGAGACAGAGAGAGAGAGAGAGAGAGAGAGAGAGAGAGAGAGAGAGAGAGAGAGAGAGAGAGAGAGAGAGAGAGAGAGAGAGAGAGAGAGAGAGAGAGAGAGAGAGAGAGAGAGAGAGAGGAGGGAGGGAGAGAGGGAATGATGGAAAAGCAGAGGGATACAGAGGGGAGACGGATTAAAAAAAAAAGAGCAAACAAGACCAAAAAACCCTCCCCCCTAAAAAAAAAAAAGACTAACGTCTGTGGCGCCACAAACAATGCAAATTGCCAATTACGGTGATCAATACATCACTTTGCAACGTCAACAACATCTCTTCCTCTTCCTCCCCTTCCCCTCCTCTACCCCCCCTATTACCTGACCTATTGCAAACACGCCACACGAGAGCCCCGACGTGCTAGGGGGGCGCTTATCCCCACGAATAATACAGCCTGACGACGCCCCTACAGCATGCAGTTGCTTTCCACTCTCATTCCATTTACTAACCCCCCCTCTACCCTCGCCCCCCTCAAAAAAAATTGCATGAATCTACTAACTAGTGAAAATTACACTGATATTTACCCCCAGTTTTTTTTAGGTAATTTAGGTTGTCATTCCTCGTTCTTTTGGTGCATGTATTCACGCATACCTGTATACATAATTCATTCCTAAGAATGGCATTTCCCAAAAATCCTCGTGGTATGAGTGCTTGATGAAGTCCTCTTGGCCCTAATGAAGTCTCTCAGCTCAGGCTTACATTAATGATGTCATTAAGGCTGGATAACTACTTATGGTGTGAGTTTGGTTAGGTGGTTCAAGTTCCTGGTTGACCAGGAGTCCACCCCAAGTCCTGTAGTCTGTGGTGGGTGGTTAATCCCCGGCGGCTGAACCAGGATGGATAATGAGAACCTTCAAAACCAGGGATGCTAAGCCAATGATGATCCTTTTTAAATCACTTTTTCTCTCTAGGCTGGAATACTGCTGTACACTAACAGCTCCATTCAAGGCAGGTGAAACTGTAGATCTAGAGAATGTACAGAGAAACTCCACATATGAGTTGTGTCAGACATCTTAATTACTGGGAACGCCTGGAGTCTCTTGACTTGCACTCACTGGACCGCAGGCGAGAGAGATACATCGTAATCTACACTTGGAAAATTCTATGGGGACTGGTCCCAAATCTACACACACAGAGATCCCTCTCTACGAAAGTAAAGACTTGGCAGGCGGTGCAACATACCCCCATTGAAAAGTGGGGGCGCCATTAGTACACTAAGAGAAAGCACAATATGTGTCTGAAACTGTTCAACAGCCTTCCATTAGATGTAAAGGGAGTTACCAATAGACCTCTGACTGCCTTCAAGAGGGAGCTGGACAGATACCTAAAGTAAGTACGTACCCGACAAGCCGGGCTGTGGTTCCTACATGTGGCTAGCAGTAACAACCTGAGTGATCAGACCCTGATCCGCCGCGAGGCCTGGTCAAGGACTGGGCCGCGGGGGCGTTGACCCCTGAAACACCCTCCAGGTAGACTTCATACAGGTCCAGTCTGTGGCGGGTATTAATTCCCAGTTACTGGGAAGTTATTTTTAACAATACCACTGTCAGTACAGAGGCCCTACTCATCAACTTATCGGTGTTCCATACCATTAAAATAATGGTCAGAGGCTGAAGAAGTCTTAGACCACGAATGTTGACACAGTGCTCTCTTATCGTGCCCAATGGTACCCTTCCTATTCAATGGGTTAATTCTACACTACCTTTCATATATCATCAGTCTGAGTGCCTGGCTTCTCCAGCTATCACGACCCTTAAGCACCACCACCATAACACCAGCAGCAGCAACACTAACAATCATGGGTCTCCCCATACTTGCCTCTATATCAAGACTCCAACACCATCACAGGCTTATTCTCTCATCACCCCACCATTCTCGTGTCAGTCTTGCATAAACCCATAAACATTTCAGTAATACATCACAAGCAGCGTGCCTCCCCATCATTCCGAGTGGATTATATACCACAGGTTTCAAAATTAGTATTATGGATATATAGGTAAACCAGGATATCTTAGCCATGGATAAAGTGCCTCTCGGAGTGACACCAGTTTATCCTACCCAGAAGGATAACTAATTTATTCCCTACGATTCCCCTCTGGATAGAAACTTGTCTAGAATTTTTAGCTTAATCCATATTTTAGATGTTAAACTGTCCTTAATTGGTGGTTAACAGGTGACACGAGGTATTAATGACCCCTTCTGTTGTCAATAGACTTTAGACCCTCTTAACTCAACCACTCATACGATTGTATGCTAAAGGGTAATTAGCTAATTCAATTGTCAGCCGAAAGAGGAATGAACAATTCCCTAATTAGTCACACTTTGGAGAGGAAGGATTAGAAGACGTTTCGATCCATCCTGGACCATTATCGAGGACGAGGAGAGACCGAAATGTCACCTTAAGAATTTTCTGCATTACACCAAACAAAGGTCCCTATGTTAAATCCTCCTACCATCACACCAAACAATGGTCCCTATGTTAAATCCTCTTACCATCACACCAAACAAAGGCCCCTATGTTAAATCCTCTAACCATCACACCAAACAAAGGTCCCTATGTTAAATCCTCCTACCATCACATCAAACAAAGGTCCCTTTGTTAAATCCTCCTACCATCACACCAAACAAAGGCCCCTATGTTAAATCCTCTTACCATCACACCAAACAAAGGCCCCTATGTTAAATCCTCCTACCTTCACACCAAACAATCTTCCCTATGTTAAATCCTCCTACTATCACACCAAACAAAGGCCCCTATGTTAAATCCTCCTACCATCACACCAAACAAACTTCCCTATGTCAAATCCTCCTACAATCACGCCAAACAAAGGCCCCTATGTTAAATCCTCCTACCATCACACCAAACAAACTTCCCTATGTTAAATCCTCCTACCATCATACCAAACAAAGGCCCCTATGTTAAATCCTCCTACCATCACACCAAACAAAGGTCCCTATGTTAAATCCTCTTACCACCACACCAAACAAAGGCTCCTATGTTAAATCCTCTTACCATCACACCAAACAAAGGTCCCTATGTTCAATCCTCTTACCATCACACCAAACAAAGGTCCCTATGTTAAATCCTCTTACCATCACACCAAACAAAGGCCCCTATGTTAAATCCTCCCACCATCACACCAAACAAAGGTCCCTATGTTAAACCCTCCTACCATCATACCAAACAAAGGCCCCTATGTTAAATCCTCTTACCATCACACCAAACAAAGGTCCCTATGTTAAATCCTCTTACCATCACACCAAACAAAGGTCCCTATGTTAAATCCTCTTACCATCACACCAAACAAAGGCCCCTATGTTAAATCCTCCTACCATCACACCAAACAAACTTCTCTATGTTAAATCCTCCTACCATCACACCAAACAAAGGTCCCTATGTTAAATCCTCCTACCATTACACCAAACAAAGGTCCCTATGTTAAATCCTCTTACCATCACACCAAACAAAGGTCCCTATGTTAAATCCTCCTACCATCACACCAAACAAAGGTCCCTATGTTAAATCCTCTTACCATCACACCAAACAAAGGCCCCTATGTTAAATCCTCCTACCATCACACCAAACAAAGGTCCCTATGTTAAATCCTCCTACCATCACACCAAACAAAGGTCCCTATGTTAAATCCTCCTACCATCACACCAAACAAAGGTCCCTATGTTAAATCCTCCTACCATCACACCAAACAAAGGTCCCTATGTTAAACCCTCCTACCATCATACCAAACGAAGGCCCCTATGTTAAATCCTCTTATAATCACACCAAACAAAGGTCCCTATGTTAAATCCTCCTACCATCACACCAAACAAAGGTCCCTATGTTAAACCCTCCTACCATCATACCAAACGAAGGCCCCTATGTTAAATCCTCTTATAATCACACTAAACAAAGGTCCCTATGTTAAATCCTCTTACCGTCACCCCAGAAGCAAGTAAGCAAACTTTTAAACCGTAAATCCACAGATATTTCTTCAAACTTGATTTTAAATTCCCACCGTGTTTGCTTAAACACATTATTTTAGAAGCTTACTATTGATAAATTAGATCTAATCTGGTATAACCCAACAAAAAGAATAAAGTATGATTTATTTACGCTAGTTTTATTTTGCACTGTTCAAAGGATACAACAAGAATAACACACGTATAGTACGTGTTCAGCTTGTTCTCGGTGGCGAAGAACGTGCAATTCGAGGAATTAGAGCCATCCCTATTCTTCCTCAGACCGAATCTGATTGTCAGTCGTGCCTGAGGGATGCATGGCTTTGCTGGTTTAGCGCTTTCCCAGGAGTAGGAAGAGGAGGAAGAAGGATGATGATGATGATGATGATGATGATAATAATAATAATAATAATAATACTAATAATAATAATAATAATAATAATAATAATGATAATAATGACAGTCTGTTACTTCCCTGATTCGTGAATCTTCTTTAATAAAAGTTTCTCTCTCTCTCTCTCTCTCTCTCTCTCTCTCTCTCTCTCTCTAACCCAGGTGATTCATGGCGCTACCCTGGATCACATGGTTGGTTAAAATGTCTTCCATACCCATGATTTATGGTGTTTCCCCTTCCCCCTACCTTTTCCTCTACCCTTTACCCCTTACCCTTTACCCATTACCCATTCGGGTGAGGTTGACAGCCATAGCGGAACGTATCGAAAATCCCCTTTCTTTTTGATCCTCAATCCCCTTTCCCCTACCTCTGTATCCCCTACTTCCCTCCTCTCCCCTCCCCTCACAATTAGCCCACCTCCCCTCACTACAAGTCCACCTCCCCTCACTACATGTCCACCTCCCCTCACTACAAGTCCACTTCCCCTCACTACAAGCTCACACCTTCCTTCACAAGTTCGCCTCCCCTCTCTGCTAGTCCACCTCCCCTCAGTACAAGGCCACCTCCCCTCACTACAAGTCCACCTCCCCTCACTACAAGTCCACTTCCCCTCACTACAAGCTCATCTTCCTTCACAAGTCCGCCTCCCCTCTCTGTTAGTCCACCTCCCCTCACTATAAGCCCACCCTCTCTCACTACAAGGTCACATCTTCTAACTACCAGCTCACCTCCCCTCCCTACTACCTCACGTTACTACAAGCCCACCTCCCATCTCTAACAGCTCACCTCCCCTTACCCTCTATGATTTTCCAGGTGTGAAATATGATACAGCTTTCTCGCCTGCGTTCCAGGGAGTACAGGTCGAGGAACTTCATGTGTGCCTGGCTGAAATACATGCAGTTAAAGTTCTCTGTACACTCTCTAGGACTGCAGTTTCACCTGTCTTAAAAGGGGCTGTTAGAGTACAGCTGTATGCCGGGCTAGAGAAAAGAAGTGGCTTAAAGATCATTATCGGCTTGGCATCCATTGTTTTGAAAGTTCTCATTATCCTTCCAGTTATATTCCCCCCTTGGTCGTGATAATGAAATTATCGTGGTCCATGAAGAACATAAAGGCTCAATACCTTGAAGTTTCGGTCCAAGTCGGACCGAAACGTCGTCGTAAGCTTCTCTCTCCTATGTGCCGGTTATTTGTATATTGTGATCCTTCAGATTTTTTTTTGAGGGGGGCTCTGTCACCTCTAAGTCCTTCGCACACAGCTGGAGTTTTTGGTCATCTGACCGACGCCTTCCACTGGCTTACCCCTCCAACCCTTTAAAAATTATAGTTTGTATCGTTTGTAGAGGATGATACAGTGATATGATTTGTGTCTCCGTGTCCGATGTGAGGATGAGGAGAAAAGACTGGAGAGGGAGTACTGTGCTATGAGCAACAGAGTTTGTCACTTTGATAGTCTGTGGCACTCTTTTGTACGGCTTCGGTATTCTGCGGGGTACACGTACCACGGGGTACCAAAATGTACCATGGTATACCCCCAGTTTTTTTTTTTTTGGTTCAGGGAGTTTCTCTTCTCCCTTCACACTACAATAAACACGAAACAAAGACTAGAAAAGTTGCTCCAATCACTCTTACCGTTCCCTAATCGCAAGACATTTGTCACTCCCCTTGTTATCCACCCTTTCTCTCTCTCTCTCTCTCTCTCTCTCTCTCTCTCTCTCTCTCTCTCTCTGGGCACAAGGGGCTCCCTACCAACCATACCACACCTCCTATCCAAACACACCAAACACGCTAACCACACCACACCACACCACACACCACCCAACAACACACATCACAGCACAACACACAACACACCACAGCAAACACCACAACACAACACACACCACGACACACACCACACCACAACACACACCACAACACACACCACACCACAACACACACCACAACACACACCACACCACACACACACCACAACACACACCACACCACAACACACACTACAACACACACCACAACACAACACACACCACGACACACACCACACCACAACACAACATACACCACACCACAACACACCACAACACACACCACAACACAACACACACCACAACACAAAACACACCACAACACAACACACCACACAACACAACACATCACAACACACCACACAACACAACACATCACAACACACCACACAACACAACACAACACACCACACCACACAACACAACACAACACAACACACCACACAACACAACACATCACAACACACCACACAACACAACACATCACAACGCACCACACAACACAACACATCACAACACACCACACAACACAACACAACACACCACACAACACAACACACCACACCACACAACACAACACAACACAACACAACACACCACACAACACAACACATCACAACACACCACACAACACATCACAACACACCACACAACACAACACAACACAACACACCACACAACACAACACAACACGCCACACAACACAACACAACACAACACACCACACAACATAACACATCACAACACACCACACAACACAACACATCACAACACACCACACAACACAACACATCACAACACACCACACAACACAACACATCACAACACACCACACAACACAACACATCACAACATACCACACAACACATCGCAATACACCACACAACACAATACAACACAACACACCACACAACACAACACATCACAACACACCACACAACACAACACAACACAACACACCACACAACACAACACAACACACCACACAACACAACACATCACAACACACCACACAACACAACACATCACAACACACCACACAACACATCACAACACAACACACCACACAACACAACACAACACACCACACAACACAACACATCACAACACACCACACAACACATCACAACACACCACACAACACAACACATCACAACACACAACACAACACAACACAACACAACGCACCACACAACACAACACATCACAACACAACACACCACACAACACAACACACAACACAACACAACACACCACACAACACAACACATCACAACGCACCACACAACACAACACATCACAACACACCACACAACACAGCACACCACACAACACAACACATCGCAACGCACCACACAACACAACACATCACAACACACCACACCACACACCACACGACAACATACACCACAACACACACCACAACACACACCACAACACACACCACAACACACACCACAACACACACCACAACACACACAACAACACACATCACACCACACAACACAACACACAACACACCACTCAACACAACACACCACACAACACACAACACAACACAACACACAACACAACACACCACACAACACAACACACCACACAACACACAACACAACACAACACACAACACAACACACCACACAACACACCACACCACACCACACAACAACATACACCACAACACACACCACAACACACACCACAACACACACCACAACACACACCACAACACACAACACAACACACACCACAACACACATCACAACACACAACACAACACAACACAACACAACGCACCACACAACACAACACATCACAACACAACACACCACACAACACAACACACAACACAACACAACACACCACACAACACAACACATCACAACGCACCACACAGCACAACACATCACAACACACCACACAACACAGCACACCACACAACACAACACATCGCAACGCACCACACAACACAACACATCACAACACACCACACCACACACCACACGACAACATACACCACAACACACACCACAACACACACCACAACACACACCACAACACACACCACAACACACACCACAACACACACCACAACACACACCACAACACACACCACAACACACAACACACCACAAAACACAACACATCACAACACAACACTCCACACAACACAACACACAACACAACACAACACACCACACAACACATCACAACGCACCACACAACACAACACATCACAACACACCACACAACACAGCACACCACACAACACAACACATCGCAACGCACCACACAACACAACACATCACAACACACCACACCACACAACAACATACACCACAACACACACCACAACACACACCACAACACACACCACAACACACACCACAACACACAACACAACACACACCACAACACACACCACAACACACAACACACCACACAACACACACACACCACAACACACACCACACCACACCACACACCACACCACAACATACACCACAACACACACCACAACACACACCACAACACACACCACAACACACAACACAACGCACACCACAACACACACACATACACCACACACACACACACCACAACACACACCACCACACAACACACACAACACACCACAACACACCACAACACACACACACACACACACACCACACAACACACCTCACAACACACCACACACCACAACACAACACACCACACAACACAACACACCACAACACACACCACAACACACACCACAACACACACCAGAACACACACCACAACACACACCACAACACACAACACACCACACAACACACACCACATAACACACAACACACCACACAACACAACACACAACACACCACACAACACACAACACACCACACAACACACCACACAACACACCACAACACACCACACAACACACACCACAACACACCACACAACACACCACACAACACACAACACACCACACAACACACCACAACATACACCACAACATACACCACAACACACACCACAACACACACCACAACACACACCACAACACACACCACAACACACATCACACCACACAACACAACACATCACAACACACCACACAACACAACACATCACAACACACCACACAACACAACACATCACAACACACCACACAACACAACACATCACAACACACCACACCACACACCACACGACAACATACACCACAACACACACCACAACACACACCACAACACACACCACACCACACACCACACCACAACATACACCACAACACACACCACAACACACACCACACCACACACCACACCACAACATACACCACAACACACACCACAACACACACCACAACACACACCACAACACACACCACAACGCACACCACAACACACACCACACCACAACACACACCACAACATACACCACAACACACACCACAACACACACCACAACACACACCACAACACACACCACAACACACACCACAACACACACCACACCACATCATACACCACAACACAGACCACAACACACATCACAACACGCCACTCAACACAACACATCACAACACACCACACAACACAACACATCACAACACACCACACAACACACACACCACACCACAACATACACCACAACACACACCACAACACACACCACAACACACACCACAACACACACCACAACACACACCACAACACACACCACAACACACACCACACCACATCATACACCACAACACAGACCACAACACACATCACAACACACCACTCAACACAACACATCACAACACATCACACAACACACACACCACAGTAGACTCACACCAGTCACACGTAAAGGCTGATATACGCAGCCTACCATTTACCTCCCCATTAAGGTAATGGGCTCCTAACTTAATGGGTAATTCAGGAAGTTCTCTTACCATTATCTGTTCGCCAGGTTGTTCAATGTTCTCTTTCAGCGCCTTGAAGGAAGAGGCAGAGGTCATAGACTGCCTAGTGAATGGGAGGTAATCATGTTTGATCCAAGGGGAGGGAAGATCAAATTCCTTGGATCAAGAGCTCTTCAGTATAGTACTACGCAGATTGAAAAGCCTTGTCTCGATAATTTTTAAACAAAGTGAAACGTTGCACTGATAAACCTCTACGCCGAGCGAAACGTTGCTCCGATGAAGCTCTACGCCGAGCGAAATGTTGCTCCGCTAAAGGCCGGGGGTATGGTTTATTTGCAATCGTGTCATTACGATTTCTTAAGTCTTGCTCCGATAAAGCTGTAAGCCGAACGAAACGTTGCTCCGATAAAGCTGTAAGCCGAACGAAACGTTGTTCAGATAAAGCTCTACGCCGACCGAAACGTTGCTCCGATAAAGCTCTACGCCGAGCGAAACGTTGTTCCGATAAAGCTCAACGTCGAGCGAAACGTTGCTCCAATAAAGCTCTACGTCGAGAGAAACGTTGTTCCGATAAAGCTCTACGTCTAGCGAAACGTTGACCAGATATAAGCTTGTGTTGCATCCTGTGGCCGGGTTTGACTTTCATGTTGAAATCCATCTTACTGCCTTCAGTGATGGCAGCTGAGAGTGGTGGCAGTGATGGCAGCTGAGAGTGGTGGCAGTGATGGCAGTGATGGCAGCTGAGAGTGGTGGCAGTGATGGCAGCTGAGAGTGGTGGCAGTGATGGCAGCTGAGAGTGGTGGCAGTGATGGCAGCTGAGAGTGGTGGCAGTGATGGCAGCTGAGAGTGGTGGCAGTGATGGCAGCTGAGAGTGGTGGCAGTGATGGCAGCTGAGAGTGGTGGCAGTGATGGCAGCTGAGAGTGGTGGCAGTGATGGCAGCTGAGAGTGGTGGCAGTGATGGCAGCTGAGAGTGGTGGCAGTGATGGCAGCTGAGAGTGGTGGCAGTGATGGCAGCTGAGAGTGGTGGCAGTGATGGCAGCTGAGAGTGGTGGCAGTGATGGCAGCTGAGAGTGGTGGCAGTGATGGCAGCTGAGAGTGGTGGCAGTGATGGCAGCTGAGAGTGAGTGGGCAGTGATGGCAGTGAGAGTGGCAGTGATGGCAGCTGAGAGTGGTGGCAGTGATGGCAGCTGAGAGTGGTGGCAGTGATGGCAGCAGCTGAGAGTGGTGGCAGTGATGGCAGCTGAGAGTGGTGGCAGTGATGGCAGCTGAGAGTGGTGGCAGTGATGGCAGCTGAGAGTGGTGGCAGTGATGGCAGCTGAGAGTGGTGGCAGTGATGGCAGCTGAGAGTGGTGGCAGTGATGGCAGCTGAGAGTGGTGGCAGTGATGGCAGCTGAGAGTGGTGGCAGTGATGGCAGCTGAGAGTGGTGGCAGTGATGGCAGCTGAGAGTGATGGCAGTGATGGCAGCTGAGAGTGATGGCAGTGATGGCAGCTGAGAGTGGTGGCAGTGATGGCAGCTGAGAGTGATGGCAGTGATGGCAGCTGAGAGTGGTGGCAGTGATGGCAGCTGAGAGTGATGGCAGTGATGGCAGTGATGGCAGCTGAGAGTGGTGGCAGTGATGGCAGCTGAGAGTGGTGGCAGTGATGGCAGCTGAGAGTGGTGGCAGTGATGGCAGCTGAGAGTGGTGGCAGTGATGGCAGCTGAGAGTGATGGCAGTGATGGCAGCTGAGAGTGGTGGCAGTGATGGCAGCTGAGAGTGGTGGCAGTGATGGCAGCTGAGAGTGGTGGCAGTGATGGCAGCTGAGAGTGGTGGCAGTGATGGCAGCTGAGAGTGGTGGCAGTGATGGCAGCTGAGAGTGGTGGCAGTGATGGCAGCTGAGAGTGGTGGCAGTGATGGCAGCTGAGAGTGGTGGCAGTGATGGCAGCTGAGAGTGGTGGCAGTGATGGCAGCTGAGAGTGGTGGCAGTGATGGCAGCTGAGAGTGGTGGCAGTGATGGCAGCTGAGAGTGGGCAGTGATGGCAGTGAGAGTGGTGGCAGTGATGGCAGCTGAGAGTGGTGGCAGTGATGGCAGCTGAGAGTGGTGGCAGTGATGGCAGCTGAGAGTGGTGGCAGTGATGGCAGCTGAGAGTGGTGGCAGTGATGGCAGCTGAGAGTGGTGGCAGTGATGGCAGCTGAGAGTGGTGGCAGTGATGGCAGCTGAGAGTGGTGGCAGTGATGGCAGCTGAGAGTGGTGGCAGTGATGGCAGCTGAGAGTGGTGGCAGTGATGGCAGCTGAGAGTGGTGGCAGTGATGGCAGCTGAGAGTGATGGCAGTGATGGCAGCTGAGAGTGGTGGCAGTGATGGCAGCTGAGAGTGATGGCAGTGATGGCAGCTGAGAGTGGTGGCAGTGATGGCAGCTGAGAGTGATGGCAGTGATGGCAGCTGAGAGTGGTGGCAGTGATGGCAGCTGAGAGTGATGGCAGTGATGGCAGCTGAGAGTGATGGCAGTGATGGCAGCTGAGAGTGGTGGCAGTGATGGCAGCTGAGAGTGATGGCAGTGATGGCAGCTGAGAGTGATGGCAGTGATGGCAGCTGAGAGTGATGGCAGTGATGGCAGCTGAGAGTGGTGGCAGTGATGGCAGCTGAGAGTGATGGCAGTGATGGCAGCTGAGAGTGATGGCAGTGATGGCAGCTGAGAGTGGTGGCAGTGATGGCAGCTGAGAGTGGTGGCAGTGATGGCAGCTGAGAGTGATGGCAGTGATGGCAGCTGAGAGTGATGGCAGTGATGGCAGCTGAGAGTGGTGGCAGTGATGGCAGCTGAGAGTGGTGGCAGTGATGGCAGCTGAGAGTGATGGCAGTGATGGCAGCTGAGAGTGGTGGCAGTGATGGCAGCTGAGAGTGGTGGCAGTGATGGCAGCTGAGAGTGATGGCAGTGATGGCAGTGATGGCAGCTGAGAGTGGTGGCAGTGATGGCAGCTGAGAGTGATGGCAGTGATGGCAGCTGAGAGTGATGGCAGTGATGGCAGCTGAGAGTGGTGGCAGTGATGGCAGCTGAGAGTGAGAGTGGCAGTGATGGCAGCTGAGAGTGATGGCAGTGATGGCAGCTGAGAGTGGTGGTAGTGATGGCAGCTGAGAGTGGTGGCAGTGATGGCAGCTGAGAGTGATGGCAGCTGATGGCAGCTGAGAGTGGTGGCAGTGATGGCAGCTGAGAGTGAGTGGCAGTGATGGCAGCTGAGAGTGATGGCAGTGATGGCAGCTGAGAGTGATGGCAGTGATGGCAGCTGAGAGTGGTGGCAGTGATGGCAGCTGAGAGTGATGGCAGTGGCAGTGATGGCAGCTGAGAGTGATGGCAGTGATGGCAGCTGAGAGTGATGGCAGTGATGGCAGCTGAGAGTGGTGGCAGTGATGGCAGCTGAGAGTGGTGGCAGTGATGGCAGCTGAGAGTGATGGCAGTGATGGCAGCTGAGAGTGATGGCAGTGATGGCAGCTGAGAGTGGTGGCAGTGATGGCAGCTGAGAGTGGTGGCAGTGATGGCAGCTGAGAGTGATGGCAGTGATGGCAGCTGAGAGTGATGGCAGTGATGGCAGCTGAGAGTGATGGCAGTGATGGCAGCTGAGAGTGGTGGCAGTGATGGCAGCTGAGAGTGGTGGCAGTGATGGCAGCTGAGAGTGATGGCAGTGATGGCAGCTGAGAGTGATGGCAGTGATGGCAGCTGAGAGTGATGGCAGTGATGGCAGCTGAGAGTGGTGGCAGTGATGGCAGCTGAGAGTGGTGGCAGTGATGGCAGCTGAGAGTGATGGCAGTGATGGCAGCTGAGAGTGATGGCAGTGATGGCAGCTGAGAGTGGTGGCAGTGATGGCAGCTGAGAGTGATGGCAGTGATGGCAGCTGAGAGTGATGGCAGTGATGGCAGCTGAGAGTGATGGCAGTGATGGCAGCTGAGAGTGGTGGCAGTGATGGCAGCTGAGAGTGATGGCAGCTGAGAGTGGTGGCAGTGATGGCAGCTGAGAGTGATGGCAGTGATGGCAGCTGAGAGTGGTGGCAGTGATGGCAGCTGAGAGTGGTGGCAGTGATGGCAGCTGAGAGTGGTGGCAGTGATGGCAGCTGAGAGTGATGGCAGTGATGGCAGCTGAGAGTGGTGGCAGTGATGGCAGCTGAGAGTGGTGGCAGTGATGGCAGCTGAGAGTGATGGCAGTGATGGCAGCTGAGAGTGATGGCAGTGATGGCAGCTGAGAGTGGTGGCAGTGATGGCAGCTGAGAGTGGTGGCAGTGATGGCAGCTGAGAGTGATGGCAGTGATGGCAGCTGAGAGTGATGGCAGTGATGGCAGCTGAGAGTGGTGGCAGTGATGGCAGCTGAGAGTGATGGCAGTGATGGCAGCTGAGAGTGATGGCAGTGATGGCAGTGATGGCAGTGATGGCAGCTGAGAGTGGTGGCAGTGAGAGTGATGGTGGCAGTGATGGCAGCTGAGAGTGGTGGCAGTGATGGCAGCTGAGAGTGTTGGCAGTGATGGCAGCTGAGAGTGATGGCAGTGATGGCAGCTGAGAGTGGGCAGTGATGGCAGCTGAGAGTGGTGGCAGTGATGGCAGCTGAGAGTGATGGCAGTGATGGCAGCTGAGAGTGGTGGCAGTGATGGCAGCTGAGAGTGATGGCAGTGATGGCAGCTGAGAGTGATGGCAGTGATGGCAGCTGAGAGTGGTGGCAGTGGCAGTGATGGCAGCTGAGAGTGGTGGCAGTGATGGCAGCTGAGAGTGATGGCAGTGATGGCAGCTGAGAGTGATGGCAGTGATGGCAGCTGAGAGTGGTGGCAGTGATGGCAGCTGAGAGTGGTGGCAGTGATGGCAGCTGAGAGTGGTGGCAGTGATGGCAGCTGAGAGTGGTGGCAGTGATGGCAGCTGAGAGTGATGGCAGTGATGGCAGCTGAGAGTGATGGCAGTGATGGCAGCTGAGAGTGGTGGCAGTGATGGCAGCTGAGAGTGATGGCAGTGATGGCAGCTGAGAGTGATGGCAGTGATGGCAGTGATGGCAGCTGAGAGTGATGGCAGTGATGGCAGCTGAGAGTGGTGGCAGTGATGGCAGCTGAGAGTGGTGGCAGTGATGGCAGCTGAGAGTGATGGCAGTGATGGCAGCTGAGAGTGATGGCAGTGATGGCAGCTGAGAGTGGTGGTAGTGATGGCAGCTGAGAGTGAGTGATGGCAGTGAGAGTGGGCAGCAGCTGAGAGTGATGTCAGTGATGGCAGCTGAGAGTGGTGGCAGCGATGGCAGCTGAGAGTGGTGGCAGTGATGGCAGCTGAGAGTGGTGGCAGTGATGGCAGATGAGAGGTATGGCAGTGATGGCAGCTGAGAGTGATGGCAGTGATGGCAGCTGAGAGTGGTGGCAGTGATGGCAGCTGAGAGTGGTGGCAGTGATGGCAGCTGAGAGTGATGGCAGTGATGGCAGCTGAGAGTGGTGGCAGTGATGGCAGCTGAGAGTGGCGGCAGTGATGGCAGCTGAGAGTGATGGCAGTGAAGGCAGCTGAGAATGATGGCAGTGATGGCAGCTGAGAGTGGCGGCAGTGATGGCAGCTGAGAGTGATGGCAGTGATGGCAGCTGAGAGTGATGGCAGTGATGGCATCTGAGAGTGGTGGCAGTGATGGCAGCTGAGAGTGGTGGCAGTGATGGCAGCTGAGAGTGATGGCAGTGATGGCAGCTGAGAGTGATGGCAGTGATGGCAGCTGAGAGTGGTGGCAGTGATGGCAGCTGAGAGTGGTGGCAGTGATGGCAGCTGAGAGTGATGGCAGTGATGGCAGCTGAGAGTGATGGCAGTGATGGCAGCTGAGAGTGGTGGCAGTGATGGCAGCTGAGAGTGATGGCAGTGATGGCAGCTGAGAGTGGTGGCAGTGATGGCAGCTGAGAGTGATGGCAATGATGGCAGCTGAGAGTGGTGGCAGTGATGGCAGTGATGGCAGTGTTGAGTGACAGTGATGAGTGTCAGTGAGGGCAGCTGAGGGTGATGGCAGTGGTGGCAGTGATGGCAGTAATGGCAGTGTTGAGTGGCAGTGATGAGTGTCAGTGAGGGCAGCTGAGGGTGATGGCAGTGGTGGCAGTGATGGCAGTAATGGCAGTGTTGAGTGGCAGTGATGAGTGTCAGTGAGGGCAGCTGAGGGTGATGGCAGTTGTGGCAGTGGTGGCAGTGGTGAGGAGAGTATATAATTATGAGGATAATTGATGCTGGCAGACGGAATTATCGGATTACTGTTGGGGTAATTACAGAGCCCCGGGCTGTTTATTATTTGTTAGGTCTGCGGGAGGCATGGGGAGGTCCGGGAGGTAAAGGAGGTAGGGGAGGTAGGGGAGGTAGGGGAGGTTGGGGAGGTAGGGGAGGTAGGGAAGGTAGGGGAGGTAGGGGGGTAGGGGAGGTATGGGGAGGAAGGGGGGAGGTAGGGGAGGCATGGGGAGGTAGGGGAGGCATGGGGAGGTAGGGGAGATGGAGGTAGGGGAGGTATGTGGAGGTAGGGGAGGCATAGGGGGGAGGTATGGGGAGGTAGGGGAGGTATGTTGGGTATATGGGGAGGTAGGGGAGGTATGGGGAGGTAGGGGTGGCATGGGGAGGTAGGGGAGGTATGGAGGTAAGGGAGGTATGGGGAGGTAGGGGAGGTATGGGGAGGTAGGGGAGGCATGGGAAGGTAGGGGAGGTATGGGGAGGTAGAAGAGGTATGGGGAGGTAGGGGAGGCATGGGGAGGTAGGGGAGGAGGTATGGGGAGGTAGGGGAGGTATGGGAAGGTAGGAGAGGCAGGGGAGGTAGGGCAGGTATGGGGAGGTAGGGGAGGTATGGGGGTAGGGGAGGTATGAAGAGGGGAGGTATGGGGAGGTAGGGGAGGCATAGGGGGAGGTATGGGGTATGTATGGGGAGGTAGGGGAGGTATGGGAAGGTAGGGAAGGCATAGGGGGGAGGTATGGGGAGGTAGGGGGCAGGGAGGTATATGGGGGGTAGGGGAGTTATGGGGAGGTAGGGGAGGTATGGGGAGGTAGGAAGGGGGGAGGTACGGGAGGCATGGGGAGATAGGGGAGGCATGGGGAGGTAGGGGAGACATGGGGAGGTAGGGGAGGCATGGGGAGGTAGGAGAGGCATGGGGAGGTAGGGGAGGTCATGGTGAGGTAGGGGAGGTATGGGGAGGTAGGAGAGGCATGGGTGGTAGGGGAGGTATGGGGAGGTAGAAGGGTATGGGGAGGCATGGGGAGATAGGGGAGGTATGGGGAGGTTGGGGAGACATGGGGAGGTAGGGGAGGCATGGTGAGGTAGGAGAGGTATGGGGAGGTAGGGGAGGTATGGGAAGGTAGGGGAGGCATGGGGAGGTAGGGAATGTATGGGGAGGTAGGGGAGGTATGGGGAGGTAGGGGAGGTATGGGGAGGTAGGGGAGGTATGGGGAGGTAGGGGAGGCATGGGGAGGTAGGGGAGGCATGGGGAGGTAGGGGAGGCATGGGGCGGTAGGGGAGGTATGGGGAAGTAGGGGAGGTATGGGGACGTAGGGGAGGTATGGGGAGGTAGGGGAGGTATGGGGAAGTAGGGGAGGTATGGGCACGTAGGGGAGGAATGGGGACGTAGGGGAGGTATGCGGACTTAGCGGACGTATGGGGACGTAGGGGAGGTATGGGGAGGTATGGGGAGGTAGGGGAGGTATGGGGACGTAGGGGAGGTATGGGGAGGTAGGGGAGGTATGGGGACGTAGGGGAGGTAGGGGACTGGTTGGGGGGATGGGGAAAGTAACGTGTGAAGAAATGATAGAAGGAAGGATGCATTCATTGCATCCATGTTTGAGTGCGTTCATGTCTGTGTGCATTCATATCTGTGTTCATTCACGTCTGTTTACATTCACGTCTGTTTGCATTCACGTCTGTGTGCATTCACGTCTGTGTGCATTCACGTCTGTTTGCATTCACGTCTGTGTGCATTCACGTCTGTGTGCATTCTCGTCTGTTTGCATTCTCGTCTGTTTGCATTCACGTCTGTGTGCATTCTCGTCTGTTTGCATTCTCGTCTGTTTGCATTCACGTCTGTGTGCATTCACGTCTGTGTGCATTCACGTCTGTGTGCATTCACGTCTGTGTGCATTCACGTCTGTTTGCATTCACGTCTGTGTGCATTCATGTCTGTGTGCATTCCTGTCTGTATGCATTCACGTCTGTGTGCATTCATGTCTGTGTGCATTCATGTATGTGTGTGTTCACGTCTGTGTGCATTCCTGTCTGTATGCATTCACGTCTGTGTGCATTCATGTCTGTGTGCATTCTTGTCTGTATGCATTCACGTCTGTGTGCATTCATGTCTGTGTGTATTCACGTCTGTGTGCATTCAGCGTTCAAAGTTCTCCTAGTTAGAAGACTGTTGTTATGCCCCAAAACGGGCACTCATGGTATCGAGGGATACCTCCCTGTCATGGGATACGCGTGAAGGGATATCCCTCACAAGTGGTTATACTTCGGCTGCTACAATCATCAATAATCCCCAATCAGATTTCTCCTAATCTTTTTCCAAAAATAAGTTCTTACAGGATATCCTGACCTAATCTAACCTAACCTAAAATAACTAAGTGTAACCTATATTTAACCAAACCTAATCTAGCCCAGTCTAATCTAACCTAAACCAATTCTAACTTAATTTAACCAAACGTAATCTAGCCTAACGAAGCTTAACCTAACAACAGGAACGCGTCCTTAGTATTCACAAGGCTATAATTACTGCAACAAGGCGGTGCTAACACATGAATTATACTCACTAATTATAGAGACGTCGTGAATAAGGAAGGCGAAAACGACAACCAAAAATCAATAAATATTCACCGCCTTGAGGGAGTGGTAATCAATCGCTTAGCAAATCCCGTCAAGTAGACCCGGCGATAAGGATTGGTTACCCCGACTGTACTCGCTGCCAATTGTACTCAAGTTCTCAGGTCAGTAAAGTAGCCCCGGGGAGGGAGCAATGGAAACACACGCACTTTATGATTTCTTATCGCCCCGTCGCTGATACATGCAGGTTGATGGGTTTTATTAAGGGAACTCTGGCCGTATTTCGCCTTTAGTTGTGATATTGGCAATGATGCTAGCAATAAATTGAGTAAAACGTAAACATTTCTGACAACCAATATATTTCAAAACAATGATTTTGATGATACACAACACCCAGTCTGCGAGAAATATATATATATATATATTATGATGGCTTACTCAGCCCTGTAACAACTTCAGTCAGTATTACTCAGGCTGGCTCCTCCTCAGGAAAATTAATGAATAGAAAAATAAAAACTGACAAACATAAACACTTTATTAATTAGAATATAAAATATAAAACACGTAAACATGAAATATTGATCCTACATTAAAGAAAATGAAAAATGAAAAATATAAATGATATCTGAATTCAACGCTAATATATATAAAACTTGGGTGTCTGGTGTTGGTGACACTGTGTGTTGTTGAAATCGTAGCCGTTGCTGATGGGGGGGGGGGGTTGCAGGTGTTGGTGACAATCCACTGGCTAGTTCTTCACAGTATACCAGTGAATAATCTCTCCCGATGACAGGAAAGCAGGTTCTTTACCGCTGCAATGATGAGGGGTTACCTCCTGCAACTTCATACAGGTGCACAGGCAAGTATCTATATCATGGGACGTCTCAGGAAGTTAGTCCGTCTCCTTCAGTTCTACTCGTTGATTGACAGGTGACCCTCTCTGTCATCCAAGAGTAGTGCTGGGAGCTGTGAGTCTAGTGATTACTGTTTGGACCGGAGCCCAACACGTCACCTTTCAGGGGGGGGGACGAAGGAGGGGAAGGGATAGCGGGAGCTAGACTGACCCTACCTTAACAAGCAGCTGGCAGTCAAACTATCACTTTCGGGGTGGGGGAAAGAGCCGGAAATAGCGGGAGCTTGACTTACCCTACCTTAACAAGTAGCCGGCAATGAAACTATTGTTACTATATCGCTACTCCTATCTATTGAACTTTTCCCTCACAATATATATATATATATATATATATATATATATATATATATATATATATATATATATATATATATATATATATATATATATATATATATATATATATATATATATATATATATATATATATATATTTCAACAAGTCGGCCGTCTCCCACCGAGGCAGGGTGACCCAAAAAAGAAAGAAAATCCCCAAAAAGAAAATACTTTCATCATCATTCAACACTTTCACCACACTCACACATTATCACTGCTTTTGCAGAGGTGCTCAGAATACAACAGTTTAGAAGCATATACGTATAAAGATACACAACATATCCCTCCAAACTGCCAATATCCCAAACCCCTCCTTTAAAGTGCAGGCATTGTACTTCCCATTTCCAGGACTCAAGTCCGACTATATGAAAATAACCGGTTTCCCTGAATCCCTTCACTAAATATTACCCTGCTCACACTCCAACAGATCGTCAGGTCCCAAGTATCATTCGTCTCCATTCACTCCTATCTAACACGCTCATGCACGCTTGCTGGAAGTCCAAGCCCCTCGCCCACAAAACCTCCTTTACCCCCTCTTTCCAACCCTTTCGAGGACGACCCCTACCCCTCCTTCCTTCCCTATAGATTTATATGCTTTCCATGTCATTCTACTTTGATCCATTCTCTCTAAATGACCAAACCACCTCAACAACCCCTCTTCTGCCCTCTGACTAATGCTTTTATTAACTCCACACCTTCTCCTAATTTCCACACTCCGAATTTTCTGCATAATATTTACACCACACATTGCCCTTAGACAGGACATCTCCACTGCCTCCAACCGTCTCCTCGCTGCTGCATTTACCACCCAAGCTTCACATCCATATAAGAGTGTTGGTACTACTATACTTTCATACATTCCCTTCTTTGCCTCCATAGATAACGTTTTTTGACTCCACATATACCTCAACGCACCACTCACCTTTTTTCCCTCATCAATTCTATGATTAACCTCATCCTTCATAAATCCATCCGCCGACACGTCAACTCCCAAGTATCTGAAAACATTCACTTCTTCCATACTCCTCCTCCCCAATTTGATATCCAATTTTTCTTTATCTAAATCATTTGATACTCTCATCACCTTACTCTTTTCTATGTTCACTTTCAACTTTCTACCTTTACACACATTCTCAAACTCATCCACTAACCTTTGCAATTTTTCTTTAGAATCTCCCATAAGCACAGTATCATCAGCAAAAAGAAACTGTGTCAATTCCCATTTTGAATTTGATTCCCCATAATTTAATCCCACCCCTCTCCCGAACACCCTAGCATTTACTTCTTTTACAACCCCATCTATAAATATATTAAACAACCATGGTGACATTACACATCCCTGTCTAAGACCTACTTTTACCGGGAAGTATTCTCCCTCTCTTCTACACACCCTAACCTGAGCCTCACTATCCTCATAAAAGCTCTTTACAGCATTTAGTAACTTACCACCTATTCCATATACTTGCAACATCTGCCACATTGCTCCTCTATCCACTCTATCGTATGCCTTTTCTAAATCCATAAATGCAATAAAAACTTCCCTACTTTTATCTAAATACTGTTCACATATATGCTTCAATGTAAACACTTGATCTACACATCCCCTACCCACTCTGAAGCCTCCCTGCTCATCCGCAATCCTACATTCTGTCTTACCTCTAATTCTTTCAATTATAACTCTACCGTATACTTTTCCTGGTATACTCAGTAAACTTATTCCTCTATAATTTTTACAATCTCTTTTGTCCCCTTTCTCTTTATATAAAGGGACTATACATGCTCTCCGCCAATCCCTAGGTACCTTCCCCTCTTTCATACATTTATTAAACAAAAGTACCAACCACTCCAACACTATATCCCCCCTGCTTTTAACATTTCTGTCATGATCCCATCAGTTCCAGCTGCTTTACCCCCTTTCATTCTACGTAATGCCTCACGTACCTCCCCCACACTTACATTCTGCCCTTCTTCACTCCTAAAAGATGGTAATACCTCCCTGACCAGTGCATGAAATTACTGCCTCTGTTTCTTCCTTAACATTTAAAAGTTCCTCAAAATATTCTCGCCATCTACCTAATACCTCCCTCTCCCCATCTACTAACTCCCCTACTCTGTTTTTAACTGACAAATCTATACTTTCCCTAGGCTTTCTTAATTTGTTTAACTCACTCCAAAATTTTTTCTTATTTTCATTAAAATTTCTTGACAGTGCCTCTCCCACTCTTTCATCTGCTCTCATTTTGCACTCTCTCACCACTCTCTTTACCTTTCTTTTACTCTCCATATACTCTGCTCTTCTTATAACACTTCTGCTTTGTAAAAACCTCTCGTAAGCTACCTTTTTCTCTTTTATCACACCCTTTACTTCATCATTCCACCAATCACTCCTCTTTCCTCCTGACCCCACCCTCCTATAACCACAAACTTCTGCCCCACATTCTAATACTGCTTTTTTAAAACTATTCCAACCCTCTTAAACCCCCCCCACTACTCACTTTGCACTAGCCCACCTTTCTGCCAATAGTCGCTTATATCTCACCCGAACTTCCTCCTCCCTTAGTTTATACACTTTCACCTCCCTCTTACTTGTTGTTGCCACCTTCCTCTTTTCCCATTTACCTCTTACTCTAACTGTAGCTACAACTAAATAATGATCCGATATATCAGTTGCCCCTCTATAAACATGTACATCCTGGAGCCTACCCATCAACCTTTTATCCACCAATACATAATCTAACAAACTACTTTCATTACGTGCTGCATCATATCTTGTATATTTATTTATCCTCTTTTTCATAAAATATGTATTACTTATTACCAAATTTCTTTCTACACATAGCTCAATTAAAGGCTCTCCATTTACATTTACCCCTGGCACCCCAAATTTACCTACTACTCCTTCCATAACATTTTTACCCACTTTAGCATTGAAATCCCCAACCACCATTACTCTCACACTTGATTCAAAACTCCCCACGCATTCACTCAACATTTCCCAGAATCTCTCTCCTCTACACTTCTCTCTTCTCCAGGTGCATACACACTTACTATAACCCACTTTTCACATCCAATCTTTATTTTACTCCACATAATCCTTGAATTTATACATTTGTAGTCCCTCTTTTCCTGCCATAGCTTATCCTTCAACATTATTGCTACTCCTTCTTTAGCTCTAACTCTATTTGAAACCCCTGACCTAATCCCATTTATTCCTCTCCACTGAAACTCTCCCACCCCCTTCAGCTTTGTTTCACTTAAAGCCAGGACATCCAGCTTCTTCTCATTCATAACATCCACAATCATCTCTTTCTTATCATCTGCACAACATCCACGCACATTCAGACTTCCCACTTCGACAATTTTCTTCTTCTTATTCTTTTTAGTAATCTTTACAGGAAAAGGGGTTACTAGCCCATTGTTCCCGGCATTTTAGTTGACTTTTACAACACGCATGGCTTACGGAGGGAAGATTCTTATTACACTTCCCCATATATATTATATATATATATATATATATATATATATATATATATATATATATATATATATATATATATATATATATATATATATATATATATATATATATATTAGCAAGAAGGAGGAGGAGGAGGAATGATGCCTAGTGGCACTCCTTATAGGTATCCCTCAATCCGAGGTATCCGTTGAGTTATTCCTTACACTGCTAAGATATTCCTCACTCTTAAAGACGAAACTCAGTGAGAGACTGATTATCTCTCATCGAGAGTGAGAGACTGATTATCTCTCATCAAGTATGAGGGACTGATGATTTCGCATCAAGGGGGTGAGGGACTGATTACATCAAACTACCTCTCTACTTCGTCTACTTCGTCTTCTACCAAGACTGATATCCCCAGCAGTATAATTCATCTCCGTATTCGACTGATGAAACCTGCAGTGCAACGCTTCGTTAATATAATAATAATAATAATAATAATAATAATAATAATAATAATAATAATAATAATAATAATAATAATAATAATAATATCTTGACTTACTACAAGTACAAGGTATATAGACCATAGCTGACATCAATGACATACTACTATATAGAAAGTCACTTGTTATGCTGAGCATTTCCCACAAATTAGATCAGTTTTGTCCCAGGATGCAACCCACAACAATCGACTGACACCCAGGTACGCATTTTACACTGAAGGGTGAACAGGGACAGCAGGTGTCTTATGGAAACACGATCCTAATGTTTTCCAGCCGTACCAGAGGAGATTCGAACTCTGGACCTCAGTGTGTGAGCTGATTGCGCTAGCGATCGAGTTGGTATAGCATTATGTATTACACTTGTCAAAACTCAGTGAATACAAAAAAGGCAAGTGACTGATTACCAGCTTGAGGAGAAAATGATAACGGTGCACGTTTCGGTCCTGGGATTTTCATTCATTTGCAGTGCTCAGGGTCCCAGGACAGAAACGTTTTCGGTAACGATGTACTAAGGTAATGCTGGTTTTTTGTTTTATGGTAGTGCATTCGTGTCCGTTACCCACAACTCGGTAAATATACCGAGCGAGGAGGACGGGTAACACCTGCCTAGGATGGGTAAGCTAGTTCAATAGCTGTCTTGAAGAACGAGTTAGACAAATATGTGTGTGTGTGTGTGTGTGTGTGTGTGTGTGTGTGTGTGTGTGTGAAAAAATCGAATCTGAAAAACACCTGCGACAACTGCAGCAGGTTCATACCTTGGTATAAACCTGCTGTAGTTGTCTCCATTCTCACATACTCTTAGACTCACAAGAACACCTCTCCACCTCACCCTGGAAGGGAATATTCAAGAGCAGCAGCAGCAGCAGCAGCAGCAGCAGCAGCAGCACAGCGGAACAGCACACGCGCAGCAGCGCGCGAGAACCCAGCGCAGCAAGGCAGGGACGCGAGCGCGCGCGGAGGGGCGCGCGGCGCGAAGAGCGGGCAAAGAGGGCGCGCGGGGCGCGGGGGCGGGGGCGCTGGGGGGGCGCGAGCAAGGCGGGGGCGCGGGGGGGGCGGGCGGGGGGGGGCGCGCCCCCGGGGGCCCCCGGGGCCGGCCGGCGCGGGGGGCCCCGGGGGGGGAGAAAGACCCAGCAGCGGCGCGCGCGCAGCCAGCGCGCGCGCGCGGCGCGCAGGCACGCAGCAGCGGCGCGCGCGGCGCAGCGCAGCGGGGCGGCAGCAAAAAAAAAACAAAAAAAAAAAAACGCCCCCCCCTGTAAAACAAAGGGGAAGGTCGGGGGTGAAAGAGGCCAGACAACGCAGTCCAGAGAACTATCTGATCGACTTCCTCAGCGCCGAACTAGTAATCGGCTAAGCAGAAACAACAGAATCTGCCGTGATCGCCACCACTAACACCATCGCACAGAAACCAGGTACGTTCCTAATTCCTGAGGCATTGCCCAAACGCATTCTGAACGGATGTAATACCTATTACACACACTCTGTTTCATTCTTATTGCATATTTTATTGTAACTAATTTTCACAGAGTTGAATCACTTGGCTGTTGCAGTATTTAAGGTTTAAATGAGATATTACATAGACCCCGATGGAAATAAGTTTTTTGTCTGTTTTTTGGGGGTTATTTTAAATGCACTATGCATAAAACTTTTTTATGTCTTTTATGCCTGAATAAAGCAAAATAATTTACTATATTTAGGGCGGGCCCACTGACCCACCTAATTCGAGGTTCGATGTTTTTTCCGTTTAACTACAATACGCTTCTCCACTAAACTCTGTTCATGTTTGCCTTTTTCTACTCTTTGAGAACTGATCAGTTCCCGGGACTGAACGTCTCGGAAAAAGCCTTAAATTGAATTTGTGGCGGCTGCCCCCAGAACAGCAATGGATCAGCCGGGGCAGCTCCGCCCAAAAAACACTACAGGAAAAGGACACCAGCAACGACTAGAGTTTTTGGCAGCAAAGAACAAGCAACAAAAACGATGCAGCAACAAGCACCACCAGCAAGCAAAACAGCATGCAGTATAAAGTTTTCCCAACAACGACAAAAGCGCATGCAGAAAAAAGTACCCAAAAACGACAATAGCATGCAGCAATAAAAACACCCAGCTTCAACAGCCCCCCGGGCAATTCTCGCCATTGTGGGATTTCTGAGAAGGGATTACGGTTATTTCGAATCCGAAAGTTCATTTAAACCCGGGGGGTTTTAGGGCCAGACGCACAAATCCACTTGGAATCCCCAGGTGGGGGAGGTGGGGAAGGGGAGGTCGAGGCATTGGGCCTTGTTTATTTACAGCTGAACACCGTTTTCACAAGGCTTAGGGTCCAGTTAGGAGGGTTTGGGGGGAAAATGATAACGACATGCAAAAAACCCGGGGGAATTGAAAGGGGAAGAGACAGGGTGTTCCCGTGATGGGACACAGAAACAAGGGTCACAACTGGAAATTGAAAAAATGATGAATCCCGGAAGTTGAGATTTTTCATATAGAGTTGTCAGGGAAATGGGAAAAACTGGTGGGGGCACTGGGGCCAGGATCCATAAAACAAAAAGAAAGTTAAAGTTCTTAGAGCAGGGGGGGGGACCAATATCTCCAGCGTAGGGCAGGGCCAGGAGCTGTGTTGACCCCCGCACCCTTTGGATTACACACACAAATTTTTTTTCTCGTCTTTTCTAAAAAAGGAAAAAGCCTAACATCTAGTAACCTAATTACCACTTCGGTTTTGGGGACAGAATTACATGGGGGGGGAAAAACCCGACCAGCCCGGGAATTTACACCAGTCCCCTTCCCCCGAAAGGGGTTTTTCCCCCCTAAAAATACCCCATTTTGAATTTTTAAAGGGGTCCTCTGATTCTTTTCCCCCTTTTTTGCAGTATTCCCAAACTTGTTGGGGAGGATATATATATATATATATATATATATATATATATATATATATATATATATATATATATATATATAAAAAATATATATATATATATATATATATTTATAAATACAAAATATAAAGGAAATATCCTAGAAAGTTTACGTTTGTCTAGACAATATTGTATATTGATAAATAAATTAAAAAATAGGTTACTGTAATATAATAAATTATTCAGAGTAATAAGCGATGCTGCCCCCTTGAAAATATCTTCCAATAATTCCTAATGATTATAATTATTACTATAATTTTTAAAGGAGTGGATGGGGTGAGCCAGAAGGGCCCCGGTGGTGTAAAAAGGGGGTATTTTGGGCAAATCAGTCAGGGAAACCTTTCCCCTTTTTTTCCCTTCCCCCTAACCTAACCCAACCCCCCCAAACCCAACCTAACCTAACCCAACCCAACCCCAACCCCAACCCCAACTCCCCAAAAATAACCCCCCAACCCCAACCCAACAACCCCAACCCCCTCCCCCCAACCTAACCAACCAACCCCAACCCAACTAACCAACTTTAACCCTTCCCCTTAAAAACCTCCGTTCTGGATACCTTATTCTAATACCACTAGGCTCAGTTCATGATTTTAACACCACTAGACTCAGTTCTTGATTTTAATACCACTAGGCTCAGTTCTCTCGGCTTAGTATTTTTGGTCGACTCTGGTTAGACAGATCGTTTCCTTGAACATCGGGACCAGTCTCTTTGTTAATTCCTGGACACCAACTAGTTTCTGGAGATGTTCAGGTGAGGGGTGTTCCATAAGGGCTCGGGGAACGGGTGATGTCAGGGTGTAATATGAGGGTTTTAGCCTGCCTGATGGCAGTAGCGGCATCAGGGCAGGTATCCGTCCCTAGGGGGTATGATAATGGTACCATGATGGATCATTTCCGATGTTCGTAATGGTTCGTAATGACTTGGGAGATACATTTAGTTTGCATGTGTTCGGAGAGAGTGTGATATATAGGGAGGTGAGGGGGCAGGTGGAAGCGAGGAGGACGAGTTAAAGGGGAAGAGATGTAGTGAAGAGAATGGGAAAAGGGGAGAAATTAGATGAGGGGGAGAGGGGGGGAAAGATGGATAGTGAAGGGGAAACAGAGATGAGTAAAGGTGGAAGAGAGAAACTGGTCGAAGCGAGAGACGAAGTGTCAGAATGAACGTGTAAGGATATTTGTAGTGTGTGTGTGTGTGTGTGTGTGTGTGTGTGTGTGTGTTTGCGAGAGAAGCTCTGCCTCTCGTAAACCAGCCAAGGGGGAACTGATAAAACAAGTGTAGTACGTAATATACGCCTCCTCGCCATGCAACAGACATCTTGCACAAATAAATTCACAGTCTAGACGAGAAGCAATCACCAAAACACAAACCATAACGGAAGTACCACCTCAGGGTTACCAACCCACTACTCCAAATGCTGGTTACTGAACCCATGCGTCGTGAAGAACGCAGTCACAATATCGTAACTGGAATAAGGTACAAACAACCAGCACACAAGAGAGAGAAAAGCTTACGACGAGGTTTCGGACCATCTTGGACCATTCACGTGTGACTTAAGAATGGTCCAAGACTGCCCATAGGCGATAACAAGAGTTTAAACACAGTGGTTCATCAGTCACAGGTGACCGTGGGTACGCCGACCCTTGTTTATTCTCACCGAGGATACAAAAACACAAGATAGGAGGAACGCTGCAGAAAGCCTACTGGCCCATACTTGGCAGGTCCTTCTCAACCCCAAACCCACTAAAAAAAATATCCTTTAAACCAACACATCAGACGAAGATACAGATATCTAATTTATGTGACAAAATGCATTAATTTTTTTGCATATTTATATTTGTTTTGTCTAATATAAGCAATTCTCTGGCAATTTTTTGCATGAGATTATTATTATTAAAATCAAAAAGAAGCGCTAAACCACAAGGGCTATTTTTGCATGGGAATGGATTTAACTTTCACCTTTTTATCCATTTTGAGGCTCCAGCGAACGTGAAAATCCAGTCGTGAATAAAGACACAAGTCAAAACGTGTTTATCGGGGGGGCAACGTTTTGTCCTGTGTAGAGCGAAGTGTCGTCCCGACAAAAACAAAATAATCGGCACTTCTGTGTCTTTGTCATCAGATTTTTCGGAAATAAATTCCGCGACTCATGTCTTGTGGTCACAGTCGTCAGAAACACACACAAACCGCTAATTTACATATTGTATTAGTCACTCCACTTTCTGATGTAATTCAGATCCTGAAGAGAATTACAGTTAATTTAGATTTATTTCATATCTGAAACGAAGTGGGGGGATTAAGACCGGATTTCAATCTGGTGGGGAGGGATTAACGCCGGATTTCAATCTGGAGGGGAGAGATTAAGCCTAAATTTCAGTCTGAAGGGAGGGATTAAACTAAGATTTCAATCTGGAAGGGAGGGGGAATAGCCTTTTAAAATATATTAAATCACTGAAAAAAACTCTAGTCATCTTATCGCGAATTTCAGTAATTGTTATTGCTCGTTTACGGGTTCCGTCATCCATAAAACCTGACAATTAATTATTATTATTATTATTATTTGTAACAAACCAGGGAGCGGGTGGGGGTTGAACCCAAGGCGAGTGAGTCTTAAAACTCCAGGCCAGTGCGTAAGCCACTGGGCCAGCAACCTACAAGTCGGTAACACAAACTGGAAAAATAATATTTCGGAAGTGAAGCAAGAAGCGATCCTCGCGGGACTCCACTGCTGACATTTCTCCGTGTTATTTTTTCCTCTTTTTTAATGAGCTTAATCCGCATTGGTCACACCAGTGTTCTAAAGAATAAGACACTTGCACAACCCTTGGGTATCCTTGTAGTTAAAACGTTCCTTCCGCGGAGCTGGCTTCTTCAGTCGCTTATGACACAGGAAGCAATGGCAGTAGTCCGGGAGCGATCAGTTAGTCATCTTAGTAGATGGTGGTCAGTCCCACATGCCTGTATTCACACTGAACAAGCCTGTGGTGTAGTCGAAGCGTTTCAGCAATAAAATACCCAACAAAGGTTCCCAATAAAGGTACCCAAGGGTCTTATTATTCAATGTGACACCTTTATATATCATTACTAATGTGACACATCCCCGCCTTTGCATTTTCCTCTCACTGTGTAACAAGGATTCTTTTTAATCCTCTGTTTGTGATTTCAAAATCAGTCTTTCCCGAGTAAATACCAAAAATCTTTCCTAAAAACAAGGTAAATACAACAAGCCCATGTATTTCTTTTTTCAACTGTTTCTGTGACTGCCATAATAAAGTCTTGAAATAATCTGATATACGAGATTTTTTTCATATCGTAAATCGAATTGTTTTAATGTAGCTAGATTTTTTTTCCAGGTGTTTAAATACACTCTTCTTTAACGACAGTAATAATCCACATGGAGACAGAAATGAAGAGGATTAACTGATCGATATATTTCGATCCCCTTCTGGGATCTTCTTCAGCTGAAAAGGATCCCAGAAGGGGATCGAAATTATTGAACACTGACAAGCGTTTATTACGGTTTATTTTTCATCAGTATTATATATACAGAGAAATGTGTATTTCTCAAACTATTTTAGGAATTAAAATATGCTTCACTGGAGATGTACAGGGATACCTTGTACAGTCGATAGACTTTAAACCCATTAAACCATCCAGTCAGACCTCTAATTGTATATATATATATATATATATATATATATATATATATATATATATATATATATATTTATATATATATATATATATATATATATATATATATATATATATATATATATATATATATATATATATATTTGTGTGTGTGTGTGTGTGTGTGTGTGTGTGTGTGTGTGTGTGTGTGTGTGTGTGTGTGTGTGTGTGTGTGTGTGTATTGTGACCTTACCTACGTTAACTGTGCCTTTAACTGCTTGTTTAACCATCCAATCCACCAATCACCCGATCAAACAGGAACAACCAACACCAACTAGTAAACAACGGACTGTCCTAAGCGCTACCAGAGACAAGCACATCCTTACAGGAAATCCTACAATACCGGAAACAGAAAAAAATAAAACAGTAGGAAAGTTTTCTTCTGACAGGAAAGATCCCGTCTAGCAGAGGTTTAGAAACAGTGCACAGCAACAGTAGCAATAGTGGGTGAACCAATGGTAATAATCATTATTGAACGTAATATGGCAAATATGATATGTATGCAAGGGATGGGGTTCATCTCTCTGGGGCTGGAGTGGTTGCATTAGCCAATTCGATTGAGGGGGTCATTGATGACTTATCTAAGACTTTAAACTGATAGATTATAGAGGTATGGGTGTTTGTGGGAAACAATCAGGCTGCAGTATTAGGGTTGAAAACAGCAGATATTACCGGGATACCTCAGGGATATGTTGAAAAGACAATATTCAAAATAAAGTTGCTAGTAAAGACAAATCAATTGATCAACAAACAAAGAGAGATAGTAGAGGGCAACGAGTGACTAGCTCCCTTAAGGTTTACTATACAAATAGCAGGAGTCTAAGAAATAAGATAGATGAGCTAAGATTACTTGCAAGTGCAGGTAATATAGATATTATTGGTATAACAGAGACCTGGTTCAACCTGAAAGATAGAGAAATGCCTTCTGAATGCAACATACAGGGTTATAAACTATTCCACACTGATAGGGTCAACAGGAAGGGTAGTGGTGTGGCGATGTATGTCAGAGATAATTTAAATTGTTGTCTTAGACATGATATAAGATTAGAAACATCGAACACAGAATCTGTTTGGCTACAGTTTCTCGAGGGTAGTGACAAACTAATTTTGGGTGTGTTTTATTGGCCCCCAAACCTTGATAAAGAGTGCAGTAAGCTGCTATGGGACAAAATTCATATGGTATGTAGATATGAAAATGATGTGATAATGGGAGATTTTAACTTTAGACAAATTGATTGAAACAATATGACAGGAAATCTTGAGTCTAGTGACTTTCTTGATACGGTTCAGGATTGCTTTTTAGAACAGTTTGTGACAGAACCTACTAGAGGAAACAATCTGCTTGACTTGGTTCTTGCCAACAGAGAATCACTAATTCATGATCTTGAGGTTAATGATGAGCTTGGGGAAAGTGATCACAAATCACTTAGTTTCAATATATCACAGAATTACCCGGATAACTGCAATCAAATCTCTGTCCCAGACTTTCGCTTGGCCGATTTCATGGGACTGAGAAATTCCCTGGGTGGGCTAAATTGGGATGACCTGACTATGGGTCAGGTAGGCGATCTTGGTTGCCAATATGTCGTTTTTTTAGAGCATAGTTCTAGCTGCCCAGACAACTTTTGTTCAGAATTGCGAAATTAGATCTAACAGAAATGATCCCAAATGGATGAACAATAGATTAAAACATCTCACTGGTTAAAAGAGAAGCATATATAGGCGTATCAAAAGAGGGGATGGGCAGTTAAGAAATCAGTATATTCAGTTAAAGAGAGAAATAAAGAAAATAAGAAAAGCAAAAAGGGATTATGAGGTTAAGTTCACAAGGGATTCGAAGACTAACCCAAAAGGGTTCTTTCAGGTATACAGAAGTAAGATTAGGGACAAGATTGGCCCACTTAAGAGTAACTCTGGTCAGATCACTGACAGTGATAAGGATATGTGTGAATTTTTCAATGCTTACTTCCTCTCAGTTTTTACCCAGGAAAATTCTAGCGAAATTTTAGAAATAATAAATTATGTAGAAAAAGATGATAGTAAACTATGTATGATTGCAGTAACCACTGACGATGTCCTCAGACAAATAGAGAAATTAAAACCCCAGACCCTGATGAACTGTTTGCAAGGGTGTTAAAGGAATGTAAAGAGGAACTTAGCATACCTTTGGCTAACCTTTTCAACACATCACTACAAACTGGCATAGTGCCTGATAAGTGGAAAATGGCAAATGTAATACCTATTTACAAGGCAGGTGACAGGCCCTTGGCTTCGAACTAGAGACCAATAAGCCTTACCTCCACAGTGGGAAAATTTATGGAATCAATAATTGCCGAAGCAATTCGTAGCCATCTTGATAGGCATAAATTGATAAATGAATCTCAACATGATTTTACAAAGGGGCGTTCCTGTCTTACGAATTTACTAACTTTTTCACTAAGGTGTTTGAGGAGGTAGATCATGGTGACAATAGGCAGCAGAGAGTTTGTATAAACGGGGAGAAATCAGAATGGGGGCACGTCATGAGCGGTGTTCCGCAGGGGTCAGTGTTGGGCCAGTTGTTGTTCACAATTTACATAAACAACATAGATGAGGGAATAAATAGTGACATAAGCAAATTTGCTGATGACACCAAAATAGGCCGGCCAATTCATTCTAATGAGGACACTAGAGCACTCCAGGATGATTGGAATAGACTGATGCAATGGTCTGAGAAGTGGCAGATGCAGTTTAATATTGACAAATGCAAAGTTCTAAATGTTGGACAGGAAAATAACCATGCCACATATAAACTAAATAATGTAGATCTTAATATTACGGATTGCGAAAAGGATTTAGGAGTTCTGGTTAGCAGTAATCTAAAACCAAGACAACAATGCATTAGTGTTCGCAGTAAAGCTAACAGAATCCTTGGCTTCATATCTAGAAGTATAAATAATAGAAGTCCTCAGGTTGTTCTTCAACTCTATATATCCTTGGTTAGGCCTCATTTAGATTATGCTGCACAGTTCTGGTCACCGTATTACAGAATGGATATTAATGCTCTGGAAAACGTACAAAGGAGGATGACAAAGATGATCCCATGTATCAGAAATCTTCCCTATGAGGATAGACTGAGGGCCCTGAATCTGCACTCTCTCGAAAGGCGTAGAATTAGGATGAATATGATTGAGGTGTATAAATGGAAAACAGGAATAAATAAAGGGGATGTAAATAGCGTGCTAAAAATTTCCAGCCTAGACAGGACTCGCAGCAATGGTTTTAAGTTGGAAAAATTCGGATTCAGGAAGGATACAGGAAAGCACTGGTTTGGTAATAGAGTTGTGGAAGAGTGGAACAAACTCCCGAGCACAGTTGTGTAGTTTTAAAAATAGTTTAGATAAATACATGAGCGGGTGTGGGTGGGCGTGAGTTGGACCTGACTAGCTTGTGCTACTAGGTCTGATGCCTTGCTCCTTCCTCAAGTGGAAGTGACCTGACTAGGCTGCATGTCACCTGCACAACACCACCCCTCAGGGAAGGTTCCTTGATGCTGGTGAGGGGCTCTTGATCTAGGGAATTGGATCTGAATTAAACCTGAATACCGTCCACATCCCCTCCTCCACAGGCGCTGTATAATCTTACGGGTTTATCGCTACCCCTTGATTATAATAATAATAATAATAATAATAATAATAATAATAATAATAATAATAATAATAATAATAATAATAATAATAATAATAATTCAAAGCACCAGTCAAGAATAGGGGGAGGGGAGGGGGAGGGGAGGGGAAGGGAAGGGAGGAAGGGGAAACTCACCAACAGCAGCAGCAGCATCAACTCCCATCCACCTCCCCCATCCCACAAACACCCTGCCCCTCCCCCCACCCCTCACCCCGGCTACAAAGAGGAGAATGTTCGAGAATCACCCGAGAGTCACCAGAGTCACCAGAGTCACCAGTCACCAGAGTCACCAGAGTCACCAGTCACCAGAGTCACCAGAGTCACCAGAGTCACCAGTCACCATCGTGAGACGGGAAGTCACCAGGCTGCTGCGGTCGCACCTCTCAGGATGTAGATGTCGAAGTGACGTTGTCACCACTCGTCTACACAGTGTAGATTCCACACCTTTCAGGATGTAGACGTCACCAGGAAACCAGAAAGTTCAAGATTTTGTCTTTTGTTGTTGAGCAAATACAGTACGCTAATTATTTCTCGGTAGTAACATTTTCCGTCCGCTTGGTAATAATATATATATATATATATATATATATATATATATATATATATATATATATATATATATATATATATATATATATATATATATATATATATATATATATATATATATATATATATATATATATATATATATATATATATATATATATATATATATATATATATATATATATATATATATATATATATTATATATATATATATATATATATATATATATATATATATATATATATATATTATATATATATATATATATATATATATTATATATATATATATATATATTGCCGAATAGGTCAAACTTGCGATTTTGGTTTAAACAGCAACGCTCTTCTTGCTGAATTAGGCAAGCGAAAATTTGCATATGCAATATATATATACATATGGACTAAACACATCAACTTTAAGCTGGGGTGACTGATAACCTCAAACTCCTTTTGAACTTCCATTTTTCTCTGCATTGGACTGAAGAAGCCGCTGCCTGGTGAAACGTTCCCAGAATAAAAACGGCCAAATGTTGAACAAGTGTCTGATCAACTTGTTCACATGTGTTGCCTGTGCCAAGACACATGTTACCTGTCGCCTCCTCTCAGTTATATATCTGTGTCACCTTTACACAGTCACAGCAATAAACAGCAGAACCTCTCGTAAACACACAGCTGATAAACTCAGCTCTGGTTTATCAGAGGATCTGGGATAAGCGATCTTACGTTACCAGAATTATAAATGCGCCGTTACTAAGAACACTTGCAAAGCTATAAGAGCATCGGTATTAAGTTGCACATACTTCCAGAATAAGTCTATATAAGAATTGTCGAACCGTTGTTTTGTGAATGCTGCAGGTACGACAATGCTGTAACCAGCCACCCACTAAGCTTACAATACGATGGCTGTACACCCAGCACCTCTGTGGTACGGCAGCTTTCAGCAACGCGTCACTGTGACCTTTCTGTCTCATTCCACAGCCCAAGACGCTCTTGTGGTACATCTATTCTCATTCCCCCCTCAAAGCTATGTCGTCAGTAACCGTAATTCTTAAAGGGGTGGACTAGTAAGCCAGTGGAAGGCCTCGGTCAGATGACCAAAAGCTCCAGCCACGGGTCATCATATGACTAAGACCGGCGTCAGGAAACACTTGCCCTGTTTCCTGACAAACCTTATCTAACCTAAACCCACGATAAACCGTAAAAATACGACTGTTATTGAAATTTTATATGATGATGAATTTCCTCAGCTATGTTATTTATATGTTATGAAATTTTAATGAACCGGATATATGTACATGAGGCTTAGTCACAGACCGGGCCGCGGGGGCGTTGACCCCCGTAATCCTCTCCAGATATACTCCAGGTATAAAAGCTTTTCCCGACCAGTCTTAAAGAACACAAGTCTTTCACTTTCTCCGTAGCCTTTCCTCTCCCCCATCTATTATCTATCTATCCTCACTTCCACCTCACCCATTTGGGTCCTGACATGTGTGTTCTAGTACTAGAAGGGATATATTATTTAGCTATAAAGGTATATTTAATAACATCGTCATTACCGATGACAAGGTAGATAATCCCTTGAAAAAAATTCCAAGAATTTATTAACTAAAAGGTTCCATGTCTTTGGAATGTCTGGAAAAAGACCCTTAAAACGTTGGTGTCCCGTCGCTCCCTGTTTACGTTGAAAGACGGACTGGGCAGGGAGGTATCCCCGCTGACGCACTTCCGTAGGAGGGAAGCAATTATAGGTGAAGTTTGTGTCGTGATTAGCCGGTAACGGCTGGTTGATGCGAGACAGGAGCTAGAGTGTGATACTCGACCCCTGGAGATAAATGGTATAAAACACCGATACGATGGGATAATAAAACGGCTTGACAAAGCTCCTGGAGAGCGAAACGTTCCCACAATAAAATGCCACGTTAGTTGCACTTGTGCCCTTTTACTTTACATAATAAAATACGTAAGCAGTATAATGCGTTCCTTTATTGACAGTAAATTTTTTTGTCGTAAGGTAATGTAAGACAACCGGGAAGGTTCCTCTCAGATCCAACCTACCCAACATTCTCCACCTGAAGAGAAATGGTTCAGAGAACAGACAAGTTGATAAATTAGATATATGTGCAACACTTGGGTATCTTTATTGAGGAAACGTTTCGCCACACAGTGACTTCATCAGTCCCGTGCATAGAAGAATGGTAAAGGTCAGAAGGCTAAGGGACTTATTACATCAAACTCCTTTTGATCTTCACCACTCTTCTTTGTATGGACTGATGAAGCCACTGTGTGGCGAAACGTTTCCTCAATAAAGATACCCAAGAGTTGCACATCTGTCTAATTTATCATTCTCCAAATGACTCTCCACACTATATATACTCACGTACTCTTTACCCAGGTAGATCTGTTTGTGACTTGATAAAGCGCACTGTGTGGGCGAAACGTACTCGACCCCTGCTCTCGTAAATGGGTCAGTACAGAGAGGCACACATACACACGCACACACACACACACGTATATACACATACACACACACACACACACACACACACACACACACACACACACACACACACACACACACACACACACACACAAAACCAAGTGTGCTAGGGAATGGAAGAAATATAGAAGGCAAAGGACCCAGGAGAATAAGGAGAGCAGTCGTAGAGCCAGAAACGAATATGCACAGATAAGAAGGGAGGCCCAAAGACAATATGAAAATGACATAGCAGCGAAAGCCAAATCTGACCCGAAACTGTTGTACAGCCACATCAGGAGGAAAACAACAGTCAAGGACCAGGTAATCAGGCTAAGGAAGGAAGGAGGAGAGACAACAAGAAATGACCGTGAAGTATGTGAGGAACTCAACAAGAGATTCAAAGAAGTGTTCACAGAGGAGACAGAAGGGGCTCCAGAAAGACGGAGAGGTGGGGCACACCACCATGTGCTGGACACAGTGCACACAACCGAGGAAGAAGTGAAGAGGCTTCTGAGTGAGCTAGATACCTCAAAGGCAATGGGGCCAGATAACATCTCCCCATGGGTATTGAGAGAGGGAGCAGAGGCGCTATGTGTACCCCTAACAACAATATTCAATACATCTATCGAAACAGGGAGATTGCCTGAGGCATGGAAGACAGCAAATGTAGTCCCAATCTTTAAAAAAGGAGACAGACATGAAGCATTAAACTACAGACCAGTGTCACTGACTTGTATAGTATGCAAAATCATGGAGAAGATTATCAGGAGAAGAGTGGTGGAATACCTAGAAAGGAATGATCTCATCAACAGCAGCCAACATGGTTTCAGGGACGGGAAATCCTGTGTCACAAACCTACTGGAGTTCTATGACATGGTGACAGCAGTAAGACAAGAGAGAGAGAGGGGTGGGTGGATTGCATATTCTTGGACTGCAAGAAGGCGTTTGACACAGTTCCACACAAGAGATTGGTGCAAAAACTGGAGGACCAAGCAGGGATAACAGGGAAGGCACTACAATGGATCAGGGAATACTTGTCAGGGAGACAGCAGCGAGTCATGTACGTGGCGAGGTGTCAGAGTGGGCACCTGTGACCAGCGGGGTCCCACAGGGGTCAGTCCTAGGGCCAGTGCTGTTTCTGGTATTTGTGAACGACATGACGGAAGGAATAGACTCTGAGGTGTCCCTGTTTGCAGATGACGTGAAGTTGATGAGAAGAATTCACTCGATCGAAGACCAGGCAGAACTACAAAGGGATCTGGACAGGCTGCAGACCTGGTCCAGCAATTGGCTCTTGGAGTTCAATCCCACCAAGTGCAAAGTCATGAAGATTGGGGAAGGGCAAAGAAGACCGCAGACGGAGTACAGTCTAGGGGGGCCAGAGACTACAAACTTCACTCAAGGAAAAAGATCTTGGGGTGAGTATAACACCAGGCACATCTCCTGAAGCGCACATCAACCAAATAACTGCTGCAGCATATGGGCGCCTAGCAAACCTCAGAACAGCATTGCGACATCTTTATAAGGAATCGTTCAGGACCCTGTACACAGTGTACGTTAGGCCCACATTGGAGTATGCGGCACCAGTTTGGAACTCACACCTAGCCAAGCACGTAAAGAAACTAGAGAAAGTGCAAAGGTTTGCAACAAGACTAGTCCCAGAGCTAAGAGGTATGTCCTACGAGGAGAGGTTAAGGGAAATCAACCTGACGACACTGGAGGACAGGAGAGATAGGGGGGACATGATAACGACATACAAAATACTGAGAGGAATTGACAAGGTGGACAAAGACAGGATGTTCCAGAGATTGGACACAGTAACAAGGGGACACAGTTGGAAGTTGAAGACACAGATGAATCACAGGGATGTTAGGAAGTATTTCTTCAGCCACAGAGTAGTCAGTAAGTGGAATAGTTTGGGAAGCGATGTAGTGGAGGCAGGATCCATACATAGCTTTAAGCGGAGGTATGATAAAGCTCACGGTTCAGGGAGAGTGACCTAGTAGCGATCAGTGAAGAGGCGGGGCCAGGAGCTCGGACTCGACCCCCGCAACCTCAACTAGGTGAGTACAACTAGGTGAGGTGAGTACACACACTCACACACACACAAACACACACACACACACAGCTCAAGGTTCAGGGAGAGTGACCTAGTAGCGACCAGTGAAGAGGCGGGGCCAGGAGCTTGGACTCGACACCTGCAACCTCAGCTAGGTGAGTAACTAGGTGAGAACACACACACCGGATATATCTCTACCTTCACGTACCCTAATCGACCAGTTCCACCTGTTCGTACTATAATTCTGGCACTGGTTGCTCCCGGGAACGAAGGGACCAGCACTGTGACTTGTGTACTGGGTGTTATCTGGGACGGAGCGAACTACAGTGAGCTCCGTACTAGTTGCTACCGGACACCGTTATTACAGTACACGGTTACACCAAGAAAGCCTTAACGAAATGTATTTTTAAACATAGTTATTGCTATTTGATGAACATGTGCGTCGGTAACAGTTGCCTCTAATCGACTGAAGTCTGCCATGCAGGCAACAAAGACTCCAGAGTCGGTCTGGAGTTTTACGAGACTGACCGCGGGTTCTATTCCCGCCCGTGTTATGGTTTGGTATGGTTTCTATACCATGAGACGGAACTGTACTTGGTGACGTGTTCCTCACTCTCGACCTGTACAATACACAAGTATACAAAGGGGGCATCAAACAGCATACAGTGTTATTGGTTGCTGGAGTGCCCATGCTGGGCATCAAGCTTGGGCACTCCAGCAGTTGTTTACCCATTGAAAAACTGATGGACCGAACACATCGACTCCAGGCTTGGGGACTGATTACCTCAAACTCCTCCTCATCTTCTACAGCTCCTCTGTATTGGACTGAAGAAGCCACTGGCTGACGTTTCCTCAATAAAGATTTCCAGATGTTAAACAAGTGTCTCAGTCCTCAACTTTTCGGTTTTGTAAATCATTTACATAACGTTAGTAAAACATCGCAGGAATAAGACTAATTACCAAATATTTCCTCACAAATATACTCCACCACCACCAACTATTTATGTAAAAAAAAATTAAGACGGAGTAAACAAAAATATACGTCGTGGATTTATAGAAAAGTGTGACTTTGTAAACGGTCCACGTCGGAGCGAAACGTCGTGGTAAGCTCCTCTCTCCTATGTGCGAGTTATGTATGTATTGTTCCAATCACGGTATTGTGCCTTTTTGTTCTTCGTAGACACAAAACCCTAAGTGGAACAATTCACAACTCGCTCAAGGACCCATACGTCTATTTGTGTGTATCTTTGCTACGATTTATTGAGACAGTGTATTAAGCTACGAGATATCTGCATCGAGCAAAATAAGATACCAGACATTAAGCAGATATCCAAAATTTGCTTTCAACAGATGAGACAAACTGTAAATAGTTCCTGGGCCTTTTGTGTATCCATATGCTCTTGCGCTACCCTCCACAGGACAGACACGGTGTGCCCAATAAATCAGCCATATCGGCGGCAGAACCTAGTCTAATCTAAAGTTCTGAAGACACTGTAGCTTAGTGCGTCGTCTTTAGTCTTTAAATAAAATCTTATAATTGAAACAGGGAGATTCAGCTAATTCAGTAAGGATCCTCTACTACAGTCTCTTCGGTTACATACTTTAGCAGGCAAAAATATACAAATCCAAGGAATCTATCAGCCTTATTACGCAGGTTTTGGCATTGTTCTCAGGTTCCTATATCTACGATATCCTCTTCACATTCTACAGTACCATTGACAGCACAGAATTTAAGTCCTACGAGCAGTCTAATCTTGAATGTACAGTCATCACTTCGTATGTGCTGGGCACTCCGGCATTCGTGCGAGTAATGTCTCAAGCGACGTTACGTCCTCCCAGGAGTAAGTGCGTTTTCCTACGTAATACAGAGCGTCAAAGGCCATACTAAATATAGTTAGTTACTATAGTTAGTTCTAACTAATCTTTTGGATACCTTTGTATATCTTAATGTAGTTAATGAATGCGATAGAACGGGTACCATCATTAGCCAACGATATGAAAAAGGCATTCTGAGCGAAGATAACACGTTTCAAGCAAGTTCGTTGGGGTTCCAGCAGACCGACACGTTGTGCCATTAAAAGCTTGCTCCGAAACTTGTATATTTCTTCAAAAATAATTTTTTTGCTACAGTAATCCATGTGGAACCCGAACTCATTATATCCGGTCAAAGGAACACGCGTGCGACAAACGCAGGTGAGGATGCTGTCAAAGGAACACGAGTGCGACAAACGCAGGTGAGGATGCGGTCAAAGGAACACGAGTGCGACAAACGCAGGTGAGGATGCTGTCAAAGGAACACGAGTGCGACAAACGCAGGTGAGGATGCTGTCAAAGGAACACGCGTGCGACAAACGCAGGTGAGGATGCTGTCAAAGGAACACGAGTGCGACAAACGCAGGTGAGGATGCGGTCAAAGGAACACGCGTGCGACAAACGCAGGTGAGGATGCGGTCAAAGGAACACGAGTGCGACAAACGCAGGTGAGGATGCTGTCAAAGGAACACGAGTGCGACAAACGCAGGTGAGGATGCTGTCAAAGGAACACGCGTGCGACAAACGCAGGTGAGGATGCTGTCAAAGGAACACGAGTGCGACAAACGCAGGTGAGGATGCGGTCAAAGGAACACGAGTGCGACAAACGCAGGTGAGGATGCGGTCAAAGGAACACGAGTGCGACAAACGCAGGTGAGGAGGGAGTCAGAACGACAACGTCCGTCAGTTTTAACAGACGCCAACTCACCTACTGGATTAGTCAAATGCAGATAAATGCATGTAATAGACGATAAGGCCTTCCCGAAGTGATTCACCGATGACTATTGGGTCGGTACTTTAAGAGAGAGGGGGGGGGGTCAAGTGTCTTTCGACAACCGCAAATGACAGATGGTAGCACACGCACACACCTAGGGGTGTGCAGCTAGGTAATCACCCAAGCGCACAGTGCGTGGACGTGTGTAACCACGCAAGCGCTCACTTCTACGAGAGCTAAATTGGCGTACCGAGCTACAGTATTTAATGTGGTGTACCTGTTATGTACAATTTCGTCTGACGTATTTTTTATGATTAACGGAAGTGGAATGTTGACCTTGTAATTAACGTGTGTGTGTGTGTGTGTGTGTGTGTGTGTGTGGCTGGGTGTGTGTGTGTGTGTGTGTGTGTGTCAGTCCCCACCAAACACACTACTAACACCTACGCAAAGTGCTGGATGGATATGTGGGGAAGCATACAGTAACAGCCTGGATGACCAGACAAAAGCCTGGCCCAGGGCTGGGCTATGGAAGTAGGGAAAAGCTCTCGATATCCACCAAAAGTATATCAAAGGCAAAGGTACACAAGCTATTATATTCATACCCTAGAAGGTTATAGAAGGTTACCGAGGACTGTAGCGTCACTATTTGGCCAGGGACTTCGTTGTCATAATCGAGACATGAGGAATACCACGAGGATATTTGTTAAATACATTGAGGGATACATCACAGAGATGTGTATTGATTGCATTTGCTTCTCTATCGAGGACAGTGATTGCGAGCAGTCGTGTGTAATGTCCGTGGCCACGCCACTTCGTGTGGCCTCGCCACACGAAGTGGCGAAGAAAACCAGGCATATGAAGAACCATGAGGACGGGAGCAGTACATGCCCAGAGGTAACATAGGCTACTTTATGTGTGACATCGTGGCTAGTGCGTCACGTCTAAACATAAATGCACTTAACATCAACTCTGTGGAGCTCTCTTATCAGCTTACCATTGAGGAGGGACAGAAAATAATTGCCTGAACGTTTTTGATGTTATAATTTACGAAAAATGACCGGCAGCTGGATCTTAGCATCTACGGTAACCACACAAACAAGAATGATGTACTTACCAAAAGAGGAGTCTTTTTCTTTTTTTTTTTTTTGAGAGAGAGAGAGAGCATACAGAATCTCGACACCTGCCTTCTTCCTCGACCCCAATATATATATATATATATATATATATATATATATATATATATATATATATATATATATATATATATATATATATATATATATATATATATTACAGTTCACAGCACATTTCATGAAGGATTGTAGAAGATTATTCAGATATTCCACGCAAGTGGACAAAGTCAAACTCCAGAAAGGTACATTATTTCCCAGATTGAACAGACAGCTTTCTGAGAACAACCACAACTTGACTGCTAAAAGTACGACCCACATAGCCACCACCAAGAACAAATTAAGAGAGGGGAATACGCAACACGGTGAATTCAGCTCTGGTATTTACACCTTCCCGTGTGCAGCATGCGATAAATTAAATTTAGAACAAACATTTAGGAGCTTCAGACAACGCATCAGCTGTTTATTGTTCACATCAGTGAACAATACACATCATTGAAAAATACACATCAGCGAATAATACACATCGCTGAACAATATACATAACTGAACAGAAATACTCTCACCAAAGGGAGAACTTCAACAACTCCTGTATTATACATCCCAGTGGAAATAAGTCTCTTTGTCTGACTTTCATGAAGTTACTATACAGAGAAAGATCGCAGTCAGCAGGATTCAAAACTACGTCAGGGGAGTCTGGCAAGACTCCCCAGACGTGGTTTCGAATCCTGCTGACTGCGAGCTTTCTCTGTGTGCACCTCCGTTTGTTTCTGCTTGTTGCACTGATGCATTACTATGTATGACAATTATACTTATGTATACCTATACCTAAATATACCTAATTTACCACTTCACACCCACCACCACCACTCGTATAATAATAATAATAATAATTTAATAATATCATACCGGCCGATAAAGGCAGGGTAAAAAGAAAAACTAATAATATCACTAGAAGGGTACATAATAATAATAATAGAGTAGGCATAATAATAATCCGGCCTGCCGGTTTCCCTGAATATAAATAACACTCCAACAGCACGTTTTAAAAACCATTTGTTTTCTGTAAGTACATATACAAGGTATACAGTACATATACAAGGTATACAGGCTAGATGACATCAATAATATACTACTATACAGAAAGCTACTTGTTATGTAGCGAATTTCCCGGAAATTAGGTCAGTTTTGTCCCAGGATGCAACCCACACCAATCCACTAACACCCAGGTACCCATTTTACACCCCCAATATTTCAGCCCTCTCCGGGAATCGAACCCGGACTCTCAGCGTGTGAAGCGAGATAAGCTTGTTTATCAAGAAAACACTTGTCGAACTCACACCGTAGAGCTGAATCATTAACTAACTCCGTCCTCCACGTCATGCTATACCTGACCTCATCCACTAAATGTACTCTTGTGTTTTCTGTTGCGTTGAGCTGGTAAAGGCCTCCCCTGGCGGGCGAAACGTCTTAATAAAATGTTTTAGATGCTGCATATATGTATCTGATACATGCTGGTCAGTGTAAATCACCGTTTGTAACTTGGTGTGCGTGTGTGTGTGTGTGTGTGTGTGTGTGTGTGTGTGTGTGTGTGTGTGTGTGTGTGTGTGTGTGTGTGTGTGTGTGTGTGTGTGTGTGTGTGTTTGTGTGTGTGTGTGTGTGTGTGTGTGTGTGTGTGTGTGTGTGTGTGTGTGTGTGTGTGTGTGTGTGTGTGTGTGTGTATGTGTGTGTGTGTGTGTGTGTGTGTGTGTGTGTGTGTGTGTGTGTGTGTGTGTAGTCACCTATTTTGGTTGCAAGGGTTGAGTCTTAGCTCTTGGCCCCGCCCCTTTGTGTGATTACTACTAGGTGTGTGTGTGTGTGTGTGTGTGTGTGTGCTTACGCATTCTCACGTCGCCCGGAGTGCACGGGCATTTCTTAAGTGCGTCATTGGTCGCTTACGCACGCCCGTGCGTCGCGTACGCACTAAAATGCTCCCGGGAAACATTTCACAAGTGTACACCTGGTCCTGGTGACGCACAGACTTACGCATCGTCATCTAATTTACGCAGATATAATTGAACGAACATAGTT
>NC_091326.1:4315518-4328018 GCF_038502225.1 Cherax quadricarinatus | reverse complement strand
GTGTCAGCGGATGGGTCTATGAATGATGAAGTGAATCATAGAATTGATGAGGGGAAAAGGGTGAGTGGTGCACTTAGGAGTCTGTGAAGACAAAGAACTTTTCCCTTGGAGGCAAAGAGGGGAATGTATGAGAGTATAGTTTTACCAACGCTCTTATATGGGTGTGAAGCATGGGTGATGAATGTTGCAGCGAGGAGAAGGCTCTAGGCAGTGGAGATGTCATGTCTGACGGCAATGCGTGGTGTGAATATAATGCAGAGAATTCGTAGTTTGGAAGTTAGGAGGAGGTGTGGGATTACCAAAACTGTTGTCCAGAGGGCTGAGGAAGGGTTGTTGAGGTGGTTCGGACATGTAGAGAGAATGGAACGAAACAGAATGACTTCAAGAGTGTATCAGTCTGTAGTGGAAGGAAGGCGGGGTAGGGGTCGGCCTAGGAAAGGTTGGAGGGAGGGGGTAAAGGAGGTTTTGTGTGCGAGAGGCTTGGACTTCCAGCAGGCATGCGTGAGCGTGTTTGATAGGAGTGAATGGAGACAAATGGTTTTTAATACTTGAAGAGCTGTTGGAGTGTGAGCAAAGTAACATTTATGAAGGGGTTCAGGGAAACCGGCAGGCCGGACTTGAGTCCTGGAGATGGGAAGTACAGTGCCTGCACTCTGAAGGAGGTGTGTTAATGTTGCAGTTTAAAAACTGTAGTGTAAAGCACCCTTCTGGCAAGACAGTGATGGAGTGAATGATGGTGAAAGTTTTTCTTTTTCGGGCCACCCTGCCTTGGTGGGAATCGGCCAGTGTGATAATATATTTGTATAATATAATTATATATATTATATATATATATATATATATATATATATATATATATATATATATATATATATATATATATATATATATATATATATATATATATATATATATATATATATATATATATACCCCTCTCCCCTTCCCCTCTCCTCCTCGAACTACCTCTGAGCACTTACTACCCAGCCTCATCTCAAGGTCTCTTTTATCCACCCACTTCACCCAGTACCCATTAGTCGTAAAGATAAAAATAGTCATATGGTGTGAACAAAAGCTAGCTATATTCCTCCCACCCAATACCCCCACTTTTACTCCCGACCTCTACCCCACACCCACGTTATATACCTTCATAATTCGATTTTGTAACGTGAACCCAAAGGAGCTGCAGGTCCTAGCTCCTGGGCCTTTATATGCTTTTGCGCTGCCGTCCACGGGATGGATGAGAGGAGTGCATGATAAACTAGCCACGATCATCCATAGGATGAGAGGAGTGCATGATAAACTAGCCACGATCATCAACAGGATGGACGAGAGGAGTGCATGATAAACTAGCCACTATCATCCATAGGATGAGAGTAGTGCATGATAAACTAGCCACAATCATCCACAGGATGGACGAGAGGAGTGCATGATAAACTAGCCACTATCATCCATAGGATGAGAGTAGTGCATGATAAACTAGCCACAATCATCCACAGGATGGACGAGAGGAGTGCATGATAAACTAGCCACTATCATCCATAGGATGAGAGTAGTGCATGATAAACTAGCCACAATCATCCACAGGATGGACGAGAGGAGTGCATGATAAACTAGCCACTATCATCCATAGGATGAGAGTAGTGCATGATAAACTAGCCACAATCATCCACAGGATGGACGAGAGGAGTGCATGATAAACTAGCCACAATCATCCACAGGATGGACGAGAGGAGTGCATGATAAACTAGCCACAATCATCCACAGGATGAATGATGAGAACGCATGATAAACTATTCACTACATGAAAGATAAGATACCCAGTAAATTAGCCGATTCTAAAACAAAATCTAAAAAAAAGAGGCCAAACAACGATATGATCCATCATCCTGAGCCAAGAACCATCACTCTGGCGGTGCGGACATCAACCAGCATAACTACGGAGATGAGAAACATCTCACATCTTTCGTGGTTTGCAGACCAGATTCAAATATGGCCATATCACATCCGTAGGTAGATGGGTGATGGGATGACCCAAGAACTCGAGCTCAGCCTCTAACCTGAAATACGTTATGTTAATTGGTATGGTGATAAACGACAAAGCGTGGAAAAGCGCTGGCGTACAACTTAGGAAATCTGTTAAAGGTTTCTCCTTCATTAGGACTGGTGAAGCCGCCAGTGGCGGGGCCAGGAGCTATGACTCGACCCCTGCAACCACAAATAGGTGAGTACACACACACACACACACATATATTATATATATATATATATATATATATATATATATATATATATATATATATATATATATATATATATATATATATATATATATATATATATATATATATATATATATATATATATACGTAATGAATGTAATGGTAGTGAGGAAGGGGAATAATCTAGGTAATGACACAGTGGAAGCTGACTACAAACATGCGTTCAGAAATAGACATGACTGGGCTTTGCCACGTCAGTCAGTTGTAAATTAAAAGGCTGGAGAAGGAGATAGCGTTCACTTCCCTGTCTTATAAATGGAAATAAGTAATTGCTTCTTTTAACCTGGCCTCCAACTTCAACTACCCCCTTTCTAACTAACCAAACCTAACTGGGCTAACTAACCTGCCTAATCAACCCTCCTTCCCTCCCCCACCCACAACCTCCCCTCCCCCCCCCCTTTTTCCAACCCTCCCTCCCCTCAACCTCCTAACGTGCCCCCCCCTAACAAAAGCAATCTGGCCCCCTAACCTAACCCCAAGCAACCTAGCCAACCTGCCTCAAATTTTTTTGTTGATTTTGAAAAGTCTTTTTTGACACGAATCGCTCCCCGTGTGTGTGGCGTGTATTCATGGGAGGAGAAAGGGGGGGGGGATGGAAGGGGGGAGCAAAGGGGAAAAAAGGGCACAGAAGCTGTGAACGTCCCCCACAGGCAGCGTGGTGACGCCCCCAGTCTGATAAACTGCCTCAACCCTGGCAGCCGCCGCCCACCCTGATCTCACGTCCCGGGCCAACCACCACCTGTCGTCCCGCCCCAGTTGCAGGGGTTGTTAAACCCCCGGCCCGGGTGTGTATGGTTTGTTTTAATTCCTTTCCCCGATTTTATGAGACAGGATGGATTAAAAAACACAATAAACTGACTACCATAAAAGGGTGGTTTAGATACCAATAAACTACCTCTTTGAGGGGAAAAATTTTTCTATCGATTCTAGACTTTTTCTCCCAAACCCATTTTTGTGGGTTTATTGGGGGGGTACCTGGAGGTTAAAAACATAAAAAATGAAATGAACGAAGAACACTGCGAAAGGCCCCTGGCCATGCAGGAAGGGCGTCCCAAAAGGGGCCCAAAGCACCCAACCTAGTCAGGCATCCGTTTACTCAAGGGGGGAACAGGAACCGACCCGTTAGCGTATCAGGTCTAACTCACACCCCCCCCATCTACTCATGTTTTATCAACCCAAAAAGCTACAACGTTCTGGCCCCATAACGGTACTTGGGGTTTTTTCACTATCCACAACCCCCAACCAGTACCATTCCTCCCGAATCTGAATTTTTCCCAAATTAAAACCATTGGGAGTCCTTCAGGCTAGATATTACAAAACTTTTACACCCCCTTTATTTATTCCGTCTTCCCTTATAAACCTCAATTATCCCCCAATTCTACGTCTTTCGAGAGTGCAGTTTGGGCCCTTTTGTCTTCCTCATAGGGAAAGGTTTTTGATCATGGATCATCTTTTTCATCCTCCTTTTTACATTTTGAAATTTATATCCATTCTGTAATACGGGGACAAAAAATGCAGCATAATCTAAATGAGGCTAACCAAGGGTTATAAGTTGAAGAACAACCTAGGGCTCCTATTATTTACTTCTTGATATAAGCCAAAGGGTTCTATTGCTTTTTGGAACACTTTGCACTTGTCTTGGTTTCAGTTACTGCTAACCCGAACTCCTAAATCTTTTTCCCAAACCTAATATTAAGATCACATTATTTTGTTTATATGGCTGGGTTTTTGTCCCGTCAAATTTAGAACTTTTTATTTTTCTAATTAAACTCATCTCCCTTTACCACTGATCAGTCTATTCAAATCTTCCTGGGTGCTCAATGTCCTCGTGAATGAATTCGACGGCCATTTTGGGGTCATCCAAACTTTCCGATTCGCCTTTTCCCCTCATCATGTCGTTTATGTAGATTGAAACGGGGGGCCCGACCCTTGGGGAAAACCGCTCGTGACCTTCCCCCCTCATTTTTCCCCCTTTACCAAACCTTTGTTTTTGCCCCCCTTTCAGGAAAATTTTCCTTTTCCCTGTGCTTTTTTCCCCAATAGTTCTGATGTGGGACCCTGTCAAAAACCTTACTGGTCCATATACACAAATCATTTCACCCTGATCAACCCCCAAATACCCAGTAAAAAATTAATAAATTCGTGGGGAGGGAAAGTCCTTTGTAAAAACCCTGCTGAGATTCGTTGATTAATTTTGCTTTTCAGGTGGCTAAGCCTCCAAAATTGATTCCAAAATTTTAAATATGGAGGTTAGGCTTTTGGTCTTAATTCAAGCAGGGCCTGTCATGTTTTGAAAAAAAGATCATTTGCCCTTTTCATATCTGGCCCATGCCAGTTTGTGTGATATGTTGAAAAAAATTAGCCAAAAGGGGGAAAACTCCTCTTTACATTCCTTTAGAACCCTTCATACTTCATCAGGGTGGGGGTTTGTTAGGTTTTTAAATTTTTCTTTTGCCAAAGGGCCATGTCACTTGTATAATAGTGCACAGTTTTTATCGTCCTGTTCCATAATTTTTCATTACTGGGAAAATCCGGTATCCCCCTTTTAAAAAATGAGAGGGAAAATTGTTAAAAAATTACACATTTCCTTTATTTTAGTGACTGACCCGAGGAACTTTTATGGGCCCATCTTTTCCCGATCTTCTTTATCCGAAAAAACCTTTTGGGGTTTGTCTTCGATTCTCTTTCAACAACCCCATAATTTTTTGCTTTTCTAATTTCCCCTTTTTTTTTCTTTTTGATATACGATTTCTTAATTGCCCCCTCCCTTTTGTTTTCCTATATATGCCCCTTTTTAAAACAGATTTTTAATCTTTGTTCATCCATTTAGGGTCATTTTGGATCTGATTTCCCCATTTGGAACAAAATTTTACTGAGCAGCTAGAAATATGTGGGAAAACATCATATCGGGAACCCTTTCCCCCCTACCCGACCCTAGTCAGGCATTCCAATTCAGCCCACCAAATAATTTTCAGCCCAAAAACAAGGGGAAAAATCAGGGGCGGAGACGATTGCCTTATTGGGGGTTCCATGATATTTTAAAAGGTGATTTGTGATCCTCTCCCCCAACTCATCAAAACCCCAAGATTATTAATTAGTGTTTCCCCTTCAGAACCAAGTCAAGGAGGTTATTTCCCTAGTTTGGGTCTGTCCAAAAATTTTTAAAAAAAATCCTGGGTCACAAGAAATCACCCGATCAAATTTCCCTTTAAATTTCCAGCAATCTTCTATATTGAAATCTCCCCTTAGCCCCAAAATTTTTTTATGTAGATGCCTTAGAATTTTCCCCGAAATTTACTGCACTCCCCATCAAGATTTTTGGGGGCCCCGAATCACACCCAAAAATTTGTTTTTTTTCGGCCCCCGAGAAACGCCCAAAAAAAGATTAGTGGCTGGCCTTTTAATATCTTTCTAAAAAACAATTTAAAATTTTCTCGCCCATCCTCTCCCAAAACCCTTTCCCGTTTACCCTGTCAGTTGGGAAAAATTATAGCCTTGTATGTGACTTCAGATATCTTATCTTTCAGTTACCCTCTTTTATAGCAATAATATCTATTTTCCCGCATTCAATTAATCTTTTCTCATCTATCTTATTTCTAACACTCCCTTTTTAGTATAGTAACCTTTAAAGGGGGCTAGTCCTTGCGCCCCCTGTGTCCCCGTTTTCTGACCTGTTCTTTGTTTTATTTATAACTTCATGCTGAATGCCTTTAAAACATTTTGTTTTCCAACCTAGTGTTTCAACCTGCTTGTTTTCCCCACACACCCTCCTCATCTTCCATCAGTTTAAAATCGGCATTTCACCAATGGCCTTTCAATCAGTCTGCAAGTGCTACCCCCGCCCCAAAAGATGCCCCCTCCCTTTTAATATCATGTTTGCCATAAAGTTTTCATTGTCAATGAAGGATTATTCCTTGCAGTATCGTCTACCAGCAATTTAACCAAGCCCAAAAACCATTATTTCTCCCCCCTAGGAAGATCACATATGATTGGGGTCCCCCCCTTAATTTTAAAGAAAACATGTGACCTGACATCTAGCCTTTCCCCTTCCCCAAAATCATTTCCCCACATGGGCAGATAAGGGCTTTTTCCCATTTCCGACATATTTTCCCTCTGTTTAAATGTCCAACACCCCGCTCCCGGAAGCCTCTTCTCATCTTCATTCCTTTCAAAAGCCGGGCAACATATCTTCCTGGAGTCCCAACCCCAAGAATCCACCTTTATTGGGGCGTTTCCCACCCTTTTCCCCCAAATCATTCATCCGGAGAACAAAAACGATTTACCTTCAGATCTTCCTCTCTTTCCCTCTGATGCGCCTCCCCCTTACGAACCTCGCCCTTTTCAGGTGCCCCCACGCTGGACCCTTTCTACCTCCCCCCACAGCCTCCCCACATGGGGACAGACTGCACCTCACTGCAAAGCCCATTCCCCCACTCCCAAACCCCCTCCCCCCGCCCGCGGCCCGTCCATGACCCCCGATGGGATCAGGGGCCCGATCAACGGCTGTTCTGCTGGGCCGCAGTCCCAACGTACGAGCCCAGCCCGGCGATCCCGGCACTGACTTTAGGATCTGTCAGCTCTCTTGAAGGCAGCCAGGGGTTTTTGACCTAATGCTTGATGGGAGGCTGTTTAAAAAGTTTTGGGGCCCGGGAAATTATTTTTTCCTTATTCCAATGGCCCCCTACTTTTTGGGGGCATTTTCTCCTGCCCCGTCTTTTCTTTTGTGGGAGTGATTTCTGGGGTGAATTTGGGGCCATTCTTCCAAGATTTTCCCAAATGTAGATTATATATCTCTCCTCCTGCGTTCCCCAGTACAAGTCAAGTGCTTCAAGCGTTCCCAGTATTAAAAGGGGTTACGAACTTTTCTGCAGTAAAGGATTCTGTACACTCTTGATCGGATTTACCTGCTTTGAATGGAATGTTAATGCAGCAGTATTCCACCTAAAAGAACAAGGATTTGAAAAAGGGTCATTGGGCTTGGCATCTCTGTTTTTAAAATTTTCATTATCCTCCTATCATTTTCTTTGCCCTGCGATCGTGGCACTGTTGTGATCCTTTAAATGAGATCCTCAGACATTACTCCCCAGGTCCCTTTTAGTTTTCCCCTCAGTATGGCCAGTCAGTAGTATACTCTTTTTGTTATTATTTCCCCAGTTTTCCATAACGAATTTTCCTCATTGAACATCATTTGGTTTAGTTTTCCCACTGGAAAACTTTTTTTTTAAACTTCTTGGGGGTTAACCCGTCCCCAGCAGATGACACCCCTGAGATCCTTAATGAAAACAGAGTTCCACGAGTCTGGGCCCGGGGCTGAGTGCATAGGCATGTTGTCAATGGCTTTTTCGAAATCTATCGGAGTTAGGGTAATGTCGGAAATCTGGCATACATTTATGGAGTTTTGAGGCTCATTCATGAAGAAATCATTTGGGTCGTCGATCCTCAGACCGATTAGTGGTTCACTAAACACAGAGTCGTACTGGGATTTCAATATTTCACTCATTTCCTTGTTGTCATCTGTGTAAGTCCCATCCTGTCTGAGTAAGGGCCCGATACTAGATGTGGTATTTGCCTTGTTTTTGGCATATGAAAAGAAATATTTTGAATTTCTTTCAATTTCACTAATAGCTTTAAGCTCCTCCTGCCTCTCCTGGTTCCTGTAAGAGTCATTTAGCTTAAGTTCGATAGTTTCCACTTCCTTGGTCAGCGCCTCCTTTCGTGCATCAGATGTTCTAGCACTCCTGAGGAGCTCAGTGACTCTTTGTCGTCTTCTGTAGAGGGAGCGTCTTTTTCTCTCCAGTTTACTCCTGCTCTTCTTCTTTCTTAGGGGAATATGCCTAGAACATGCTTCGGCTACCAGGAAGTTGATCCTTTCAAGGCACTGGTTTGGATCCATGTCATTTAAGGCATCTTCCCAACATGTTTCGTTTAGGACATGGTTTACCTGGTCCCAGTTGATGTTCTTGTTGTTGAAGTTGTATTTTGTGAAGACACCTTCACAGGTACATGCATTCTGCTGATCAGGACCCCTATGCATGTACGTCTGGACTTCGATTAGGTTGTGATCGGAATTAGTTGTTTTTGATATTCTTATGTCTCTTATCAGGTCCTCATTATTTGTGAAGATAAGGTCAAGTGTGTTTTCTAGTCTTGTTGGCTCCACTATCTGCTGGCTTAAGGTGTGTTTTTCGCAGACTTAGTAGCTCATGTGTGTGTGACCTTTCATCTGCGCTACCTCCGGGGATTGTTTCAGCTATAACATTATTTGCTACATTCTTCCATTTTGTATGCCTTAGGTTGAAATCACCAAGCAGTAAGATGTTTGGGGATGGAGCTGGAAGGTTTTCAAACAGTAATCAATTTTCAGTAGCTGTTCCTTGAACTGTTGTGAGGTTGCATCTGGTGGCTTGTATACAACCACAATGACTAGGTTTTGGTTCTCTATCTTTATTGATAGAACTTCAACTACCTCATTTGTGGTGTTCAGCAACTCCATGCAGATAAGGGACTCTTTGACATACAGGCCAACCCCCCCTTGTTGCCTGTTTTTTCTGTCGCATCTAAAAAGGTTGTAACCACTTGTCCATATTTCACTGTCAAAGTGATCTTTTGTGTGAGTCTCTGTGAAGGCTGCAAACATTGCATTAGACTCCTCTAGAAGTCCATTGATAAAAGGTATTTTGTTGTTGGTGGATGGCTTAAGGCCCTGTATATTAGCAAATATGAACGAGGTTGTATTCTGTGTTTGTTGGGGGGATTTTGTTATTGGCATCAGTAGTTGTAATTCTGGAGGGCCATGGGTGGCCACTGGCTGCGCCTCCAGTCCAACAAGACTCCAAGGTGGTGGACTATTTTTGTTATTTCCTTCCATTTTCTTTTTTCGTTTCCTGCCACTAAAAAATCACCTGGAGTTGGGTTGTCGTAGCCCACTCACTTGTAGTACACCATCCTCCATATTCATTTTAAGTTAGGTTAAGCTTAGTTTACTAAAGTGAGGTTAGGTTAGATAAAAGTTGACCTGAAAAAAGCTTTAATCTGACCAGAAATAAAATAATCAGGCGTGACATGAGGATGATCGGGGAGGGGATAAGAACGTTGAAATGTGCACGAGGGAGAAAACGGAAAAAAAGGGAGAGAATGGAACGAGGAAGTGGGACGGAAAGGAAAGTAGGGCGGAGAGGGAGTACAAGGAGGATAACGGAGGAGGGGGTGAAGGGGGAGGGAAGATAACAGGAAGAGGGGTGGAGGGAAAGGGGAGGAGGTGCGTCCCAGGATGTTGTGGTGGCCCGGATGTTCCCTTACAGGTGGGTATCCTGCCGCAGTACTGTACCTGGCGAAGGTACCCTCTTACAGGTATCCTGCCTCAGTACTCTCTACCTGGTGATGATATCCCTTATAGGTAGGTATCCTGCATCACTACCTTACCTAACGAAGGTAACTACCGAGGTATCCCTCCCCAGTGAGTAGATAAGTAGCATGCTGACGATACTACCAGCATACCAATGTAAGGGATACATTAAGGAAAAGGGATACATTAACTAAAATCATTCCAAAATTTAACGCTAGTAAGGCAAATGCTAATTTTTTTGCTGAACTAATAATAATAATAATAATTATTATTATTATTACAAAGCATTAGCGATGGGCGAAGATTGAATCAGAGAGAATTAAATACGATTCGCAAACACACAATCATCCCCATGCGAGCTTCTTCAGATCTTGGCAGCAAAACCCAAAGGGCAGTTGTGTTTATACTGTTAAGTTGGGAAGAGGAGGAAGAGGAGAGAGGGGGGGGAGGAAGGGGAAGGAGGCAGGAGGAGACGGAGCGCATCAACCCCACACCCTGACCGTCTGTTGGTAACTGACAGTTGGCCAACAACTGAGCGCTGGAGCTCACATGCGCGAGGGAGGGGGAGAGGAGGAGGAGGAGGGGGAGATGCGTCACTCGTCGACGTAGTGACATAATCTTACGTTACAGTCTACCTTCTGTGTCACTGTCCTAGAGTGCATACACTCTTAGAGTGATTCCAGCATCACATCTGCTCTGCAGTAGAGCTCACCATCAACTTCCTCTACGTTAATACGAGTACCGGGGCAAGGAAAAGTCCCACCTCAACCCAGAGTCCGTCATCACGAGGAAAGAGACCTCCGTAAGGCACGAAAACTGGTAAAATCTACGAGGATATATGGAAAGAGGAGTGTAGGTAGTGTGGAGACACGGTGTGGAGCCTCTCGCGTGGTGATTGGCTGTGACGTCACCGTCGCCACACGCTACTCGCTTATAGCATGCCGACTGTTTACTACAGAGTTCAGTTGTGTATTTGGCGTGAGAGGAGGAGGTTGCGCCACACAGTGCCGAGAGAGAGAGTGAGAGTCGCTGTGGACTTAGCCTGCCAACGCCAAAGGCATAGGAGATAACAATGTTACCATTTGCAAATTATGAGAGGGTTCCAGCACCCATCTCGACCCCTACAGTGTTTGGATCTATGCTGGTCAATGACAACTCCAATACGCCCTATTCGGATGCTACACAGGTGAGGACACGCGAAAAAATTATGGAACTTTAAGTTTGTGAGGCGTGAGGGACTAGCTTGTTGCTTTCAAGTCACCACATGTTCTCCAGGTCACCGGGGATGTCTAACCTGCCACCACAGATAATGTGTGCCTGAACCGTGATCCTTGATCCGTGTTATTCACCCTAATTAACAATTAACCGTTGTCTGTTGGTCTAACAATAACATTGCTCACGTGTATCTAATTGACACGCGGAGAAATAGTTGTACCAGCGAATCTGTCGAATTATATATGCGTTTTATAGCTCTGACGTGTTCATAACCAGACTTGTTCATAACGTTCTCCATGACTGTACGCCTGTGTTCAGTTTTGTGCTCAGGATCGCAACTCAAAAAAAAAAAAAGAAAAAAAAAAATTGAACAGTTAATTGAATATACAACTTCCATACAATGTTGTGTACGTAAATTTTTTTGGCTTGTTTACAGGCAGTGCGTCTCAGCTTTGAGTAAACAATGGATATATAGACTCGTAAACTCAAAAACACTGCCAATAAATGCACCTTTCCCCCCTCCCTCCCCCACTGAAGACTATGCTATAACTAGCTGGCAACAATAAATTTTCACTGGGCTTAAAACCTCGTAAGGAATATCACGTGTTTGATGCTGCAATGTTAAATAATGTATACAAAAAAGACACTTAAAATGGCTTAGTCTGCCATTCTGATTAGGTGCATTTGAATTTGTGGAAGCTGGACTGTGGTGGATATGGTCGTACGGTATCTGGGAGATGATTTTAGTGATGATTACTGTAGTAATCCCTCTGGGTGTTTAGAAATGGAGATAAGCTATCGTCTGGGTCGTGTTTGTCTCGCCTCCTGGATAAGGAAGGCTCTGGCCTAGTGTTTAAAGGTAGGAGTGCAGATAATCGTGAGATTGTGGCGTAATAAGGTGAACTGTGAGATACTGGTGATAGATTGGGCTGACAGGTGTTAGTAGCGGCAGTGACTAATGATGTGACAGTGATGTTATGGGTGTCAGTGATGTGATGGCGATGATCTGGTCAGTGTAGTTCGGGGGAGGGGGTGGCAGTGATGCGGTTATGTGAGTGTTGGCAGTGATGTAGTGGTGGGAAATAAATGGTGCAAAAATGATCGTGATTTTACTCAAAGTTGATGTGATTTTTACATTTATTATATGTTATTGTTGACGTATGTGTTGGGGGGGGGGATAAAGGTCGTATATAATGGAAATTCTTGGCTGTGGAGGTGGATGAGTGCAGGTGGATTCAACCCCATAAAAAAAAAACGAGATTTCTTGGAATTGGAACAGGTGACCCAACTTGGTGATGAGCCAAGCCTCTGAACGACACCTGGTTGTACTACACCTTATATTTTGTCGCGTGGAGGAAGAGCGTGGCTAAATGTGAAAATGTCTTCAAATTGTGTTTTTTTAGAGAGGCAAACTGCCTCTCTAAAATGCTGTCGACTTTAATAATAAAAAAAGTACACTGCAGTTATTTGAAGAAGATTAATAGGCTATGGTAGCTAATTGGACAGAGCCACTCTTATTTCAATGATACGTTTTGCAACGAGTAGTTTTTTTTTCGATGACACGTTTTGCCACGAGTGGTGAATTCGATGTTTCTTCACTGTCTTGAGCTGTGTATGTCTTAATTCACATTCTGTTAATATAAACATCGCTGTTCTCC
>NC_091326.1:4300518-4313018 GCF_038502225.1 Cherax quadricarinatus | reverse complement strand
TGCGTTCTTACAGTCCGAGAATATGCAGTCCACTTCTCTTGCCTCATTTTTTGTTATCTTCTAGAACTCGTGCAAGTTTGCTAAACAGGATATATCATTTCTAAGACTGTGCTGGTTGTTCACGATACCGCTCCTTTCCAGATGCTCCATCACTCTTAGGATTATCCATCTCCTTCACTCCGCATAGCATGCGTGTCAGTGACACGTCTGTAGCTTGATATCTGTCTCTCCCCGTTCTCAAATACTAGGATTACCTGAGGCAGTTGCCCCCGTGTCAGTTGACTTATAGACTGGTGCACACAGTGCTTCTCTCCCTTCTTTTCAGAACCCAGTGAGAAATACTGTCAGGTCCCGTTGTCTTTGAGGTATCCAGATCACTCAGTAGTTTCATCACTTCTTTCGTTGTGTGTATTGTGTCCGGTACTCTTTGTGTTGTGTGTCCTGTACTTTTTGTGTTGTATGTCCTGTACTCTTTATGTTGTGTGTCCTGTACTCTTCGTGTTGTGTGTAGTGTGTCCGGTACTCTTTGGTATACTCTGAGTCTCGGGTATTGCTCACACTTCTTGAGAAAATCCTAGTTTTCTTTGGAGTTCAACTCCTTACAAACTTTTGGTCATTTCGTGCGAGCTCTCCTCCGTCGTCCTGCTGTACTGCCTGTTTGTTTTTCCTTCTGGTTTGGATGTACGATATCGTTTAGTTTAGATCTAGCTTTGGATGCTATATCAGTCTCAAATACTCCATCTCATTCTGTGTCTTGGCTTCCAGTTGCCTCTCCCATTGCACTGCATTTAAGAATCCCTTCATTTCTGTGCTGTCGCCCCACATGAAGTCTAGTTTGTGTACCATATTCTACACAAATAACCCGCATGTCCTGGTTTACCTGTCCTTTGCCCGTGGGTAATGGGAAGAAAGTAATGGGGGTTTGGGGGAGAGAGGATGTGGGGTAGGGTGTGGTTGGCTATAAGTTATTGTGCTAGAGTTTAGAGGGGAGTTAGGGCTTGGATGTGTGTGTGTGTGTGTACTCACCTATTTGTACTCACCTATTTGTGGTTGCAGGGGTCGAGTCCTAGCTCCTGGCCCCGCCTCTTCACCGGTTGCTACTAGGCCCTCTCTCTCCCCGCTCCATGAGCTTTATCAAACCTCGTCTTAAAACTGTGTATGGTTCCTGCCTCCACTACGTCATTTTCTAGGCTATTCCACTGCCTTCCAACTCTATGACTGAAGAAATACTTCCTACTATCTCTCTGACTCATTTGTGTCTTCAACTTCCAATTGTGGCCTCTTGTTTCTGTGTCCCCTCCCTGGAACATCCTGTCTTTGTCCACCTTGTCTATTCCACGCAGTATTTTATATGTCGTTATCATGTCTCCCCTGACCCTCCTGTCCTCCAGTGTCGTCAGGCCGATTTCCCTTAATCTTTCTTCATAGGACATTCCCCTTAGCTCTGGAACTAACCTTGTCGCAAACCTTTGTACTTTCTCTAGTTTCTTGACGTGCTTTATCAAGTGCGTGTGTGTGTGTGTGCGTGTGTGTGTATTCACCTATTTGTTGTTACAGGGGTCGATTCATAGCTCCTGGCCCCGTGTGTGTGTGTGTGTGCTCATTCCTTAGTTATCCCTCACCGGGAGGTACCCGCCGAGGTATGTCTCTCTCCCTCCCTCCCTCCACGTCCCCACTCCTTGTTGCTGGGCTGCTGTATTCCCTCCCCCCTCTTCCACCCCAACCACCCCTTTCCCCCCACACTTAACTGTTATCGGTGCCCCACCTCGCTTCTCTCTATATGACCAACCACTGACAGCTGGCGGCACATCTTATAATGTGATATTGATTTTTCACTGGGTGGACCGGTGAGCCAGTGGACCGGTGAGCCATTGGATCGGTGAGCCAGTGGACCGCCTTGATCGCATGGCTCTTGATTCAATGCTTTCAAAGAATATTCCCCTTTACCTCTTCTAATTCCCAGGCTGTTGTTCAATCCCTACGCATATGTATATATAATAAACCACTGCGCAGTCCAAAAATCAAGGTATATTTTTTTCTGATTCTTACCGACGGACAAAATACGCCCTGATAGCGAGAGATTAATAAGGACCTCTTGCTCTCTTACAAGGAGAGTATACACGGGTGTGTGTACACACACACACACACACACACACACACACACACACACACACACACACACACACACACACACACACACACACGACACGCCTGTCGTTGCTACGCTCTGTGACCCTTGGGTCTCTGTTCTCGTTGTTGTTATTCTTCTTGTTGCTGATAACATGACTCACCGTCAGTGTCTTCTGCAGGCATTTCCTGGTACTGGTGGGTGGTTCCTGCCTGGGAGGTGGAGCTTGCTCTTGCACGCTCACCAGTACCACTACCACTACTACCCCACCACTACCACCAATAACCACAACTACCACTCCCCTACCAGCAGCAGCAGCAACAACAGTCTCCCTCTCTGACGTGTGTGTGTGTGTGTGTGTGTGTGTGTGTGTGTGTGTGTCTCGAGCATACTCCCCGCCTCCCACTTCATCTGCCCAGCTTCAGATTTACACCCCATTACCATCAATTCTCTTCTAACCATCTTTACCTCTTCCAGCCACCACCATTTCGCCCTTTTTTCCCCTCACCACTTCTTACTACGCCACTTCTCAACGCTACCACTTCAAGTCATGATTTACTATCTCCATCACCACTTCCTATCACCACTGTATCCTCTTCACCACCAGCATCACTTCTCCTGTGTGTCCCTTCATCGTCACTTGGGAAGGGGACTGTGGTCTCGCCGTAATATTCCAGGGAACAATTATCTCCTCACAACCTGTCAAGTTGCGTCAGGTAATCTGCGTCACTAGACACTAATCCTGTTTCCCTTAGTTACCCCTTGCGATGGGTCCGATGGGCACCTTAGGGGTCCGAGGGGTACCTTAGGCGTCCGAGGGTACCTTAGGGGTCCGAAGGTAACTGAGGGGTCTTTGTGAGGGGAAGCAACTGGAGTGGGCAGTGATGGGGTTTTCTTTTAATTGAGCAAAATAATGCAGAACCCTGTCAAGAAAGTTAGGACACAGCAGTAGGTCTTCTGATTTATCACAAGAATATTACAGTAGAGCTACTGTACTACTCTTAGGCGACACACTGTTTATATTGGATTTTTTGCACTCGCCTGTCGAACCGGTTTCTTTCAGGGTGTTTCAAAATGATGGACTCGATTTCAAAGCAGTATATATATTCAAATCGGGTCCATTTATTTGAAACTATTTCTACGCAATTGCTTTACTGAGTCTCCGTGGCAGCTTTCAGGTCAGTGGGCTTGTACTTCAGTGGAGTTGTGTGTTAGTGGACTGGTATGGAGAGGGAGAGAGAAGGAGTTCTGAATCATGAGAGAAAAAAAGAGCGAAGGTAGAGGGGTTTAAGTTATTGCTGCTCTTATATCAATCCCCTCTGTCGTACCCCAAAGTAAAACTCGCTCAATAATAAGTTCTACACGTAGGGAAGATTGAGGTCAAGTTCCCGTCACGGTTGAGGTGTATGTGTCGCTGTTGCTTGAGAGTTATGTATTTTATATCCCGTCTCTGCGGCTTTGGTGGTTGGAATGGTGGTAGTGGCAATGGTGGTGGTGGTAGCGATAATAGTGGTGGTGTTTTGTTTGTTAGAAGGGTAAAAATGTCTCTTAACACGAGTGTTACTCCTATAACCAGATCAGCGGAGCTTTAGCTTACTTGGCCGAGTCGGGCAGGTGGCTTAAATGTCCCCCCTTCTAAATTATTTTCAAACATTACAAGATATTCAAACATTACAAGATATTCAAACATTACAAGATATTCAATGAGCAATTTGAATGATGGATACCTGGAGGTTATTCCGGGGATCAACGCCCCCGCGGCCCGGTCCATGACCAGGCCTCCCGATGGATCAGGGCCTGATCAACTAGGATGATGACTCTTCATTTCACAGGGGGTCGTTTGAAGTGTGATTCTTGTGCACCTCTGGCACGACTGCTGTTGAACGAATGATGGTGAATATATTTTTTTTTGTTGGGGGAAAACGGCTGTAGTATACAGGTTTCTCCGCTGATTACTGCTTCATGATTGATGCATGGAGATATGACAAGGCTTTAATTGTACCATTTGATGGTTTTACTTATGGAACAAGGCACTTGTGTTATCCCAAGTTGTGTAAATAGAATGACGCGAGGCTGACACACACAGGGTACGCCTCTTGTTGAATCTCGCGTGTCAGTGGAATGGGTGTGGAGTCGCTCGCGTGTTCCCGAGGGTGAAGCCTGCGTCGGCGCGTGTATCTGTCGGCCGTAGTGACACACTTCTTGGGTGCTGGAACAAGGACGAAACTCAACTACTTCCCCACCTTATTTTTTCCCCCTTTCTCGCTCTCGGGAGGAAGAGGAGCAGGAGGGAGGACTAGGGATAAAGCCTTCGTTGATAACTGTGTGTGTGTGTGTGTGTGTGTGTGTGTGTGTGTGTGTGTGTGTGTGTGTGTGTGTGTGTGTGTGTGTGTGTGTGTCCCCGCATTGTGTGTGTTTTGTGCATATAGTATTTTGTAGCTGTGATAGACATGCTGGGTCTTTCTCTGTATCTGTCAGTGTTCAGTATTATTACATTCATGGGGGAAGTGCCAAACCCGTGAGGGTAATACAGCACCTGGGGAGAAAGGAAGACTTAGACACATGTGAAAAATCTGGGTGACTTTATTTGTAAACGTTTCGCCATCCAGTGGCTTTATCAGTACAAATTCAAGGACATAATGGGAAGACTGCAGAACTATATGCAAAAGACGAGGTAATCTGTCCCTCAGCCTTGAAGTTGGTGAAGACTACCGTAGTCTTGAAGAATTGGAAAACAGGTTCACTGCTTTAGCTCAAGAGCCCCTCTCACCAGCATCAAGAAACACTACCCATGAGGGAAGTGCACCGGTGGTGGAGGTGACGTATAGAAGATTCGCAGTGACCCTGACAACAGGTTGCCTTGAAGAGGAGTATTGGGAATGGAGAGGGGTGAGGTTAGGGACCCCTCGCCATCTGCTCCTGTGTGTCAGTCCTTGTGATGACAGCTCGTGATTGGCAGGTGGGAGGAGGGGGAAGAGGGAAGGGGAGATGACAGTGTGTGTGGCAACCATGGGCTGGGGCAGGGAGCACACGTCAACACAATTATTAATGGAGGGGGAGGGGACTTTTTTTTCAATTTGGAACTATCGCTAATTAATATTTTGCCCAGATCTGGAAGTAGTGAAGATGAATAATTTTGTTAAAAATTTACAAATGGGCTTTACAAAACTGTAATATATATATATATATATATATATATATATATATATATATATATATATATATATATATATATATATATATATGTCGTGCCGAATAGGCAGAACTTGCGATCTTGGCTTAAATAGCAACGCTCATCTTGCCATATAGGACAAGCGAAAATTTGTGTATGCAATAATTTCGCCAAAATAATTCTGAACCTAACGAAAAAAATATATTTCACTGTGTTTGATTAGTATTAAATTACTGTAAACAAATCTAAAATATATTTAGTTGGGTTAGGCTAAAATAAATTATTCTTGTTATAATAAGGTTAGGTAAGTTTTCTAAGTTCCTTTTGGTGCAAAATTATAAATTTTTACATCAACATTATTGAAAAAAATATATCTTTAAACGTATAAAAGAAAATTTCAGAAAGGACTTAATTTTAAATGAGTTCTTGCTAATTGACCAGTTTTACATATTCGGCACGACATATATATATATATATATATATATATATATATATATATATATATATATATATATATATATATGTGTGTGTGTGTGTGTGTGTGTGTGTGTGTGTGTGTGTGTGTGTGTGTGTGTGTGTGTGTGTGTGTGTTTGTTTTGAGTACATTTATATATTATGTATAATTAATCTGAAAATAACACGTAATTGCAACTTATATTTCCACTTCCACTTATTTTTATTTAAATTTCTAGCTTTAAAAAAGGACATTTAAAGAAGCTGTATATATTTTTTTTTTTTTTTTGCTCAGTCTAAAAATCTTTATTTTTGTCTTTTCCAGACTAAGAAACATCCGCCCAACCACATCAAGCGGCCAATGAACGCCTTCATGGTGTGGTCACAGATGGAGAGGCGGGAGATCATCAAGTTCGCTCCTGACATGCACAACGCGGAGATCTCCAAGCAGCTGGGACGCCGCTGGAAGCTGCTTTCAGAGGAGCAGCGGAGGCCCTACCGTGACGAAGCTGAGCGTCTGAAGCAGCTGCACATGCGCGAGTACCCCAACTACAAATACCGCCCACGTAAGAAGGGACAGAAAGCCCAGCTGAAAGGCGTGACAGAGAAGAATGGGGGAAAGATCGGGAAGGCCAAAGACCACACCATGACCAAGGACCGGGCCAAGAATGTGGTGAATATGATCAGCAACACACGCATCACTCATACTCATGGTCTCGATGTCGATCACAACAAACTGGGCATTAAGATTACCATCGACGATGACTTCAAGAGGTCTCATAGGATGCCTCAGAATGGTGCCATGGCACTAACCCCACAGTCCCCCCCAGAAGTGCCCGACAGCCCTCCATGTGATCTCCCAGATTCTCCCGAGAGTGCCTCAATGTACGAAGACCAGCCAGCCTTCTCCTATAACCCTTCTGTCACCTCCCAGTACCATTCAACCACTTCATCTACCAGTTCCAACTCTCTGACCACACACAATCACACATCCATCCACAACACACACTCCAGTCCCAGCATAATAAAGCAGGAACCGGAAGATCTTTACGAATCCGTCTACACTCCACAGAGTCTAGCGTCGCCTGGTCTCTGCTCTCCCGTAAGTGAATCTCCAACCACACCTCACTTTAAGACAGAGATCAAAACAGAAATGAAAAGTTCACATGAGTTTTCCAATGAACAGACGGTGGAACACGCCACTCTGGACGACTTGTACAACATCACAGATTTCATTCCCATTTCTGACATAAAGATGGATTTGGATTCCCTTGATGCTGCTGATATTGACTTCGACGCCGTCAGCACAAGCTCGGGGTCCCATTTCGACTTTTCCAGCATGACTGAGGAAACTGATCACCTTTTGTCAGATTGCGGTCTCTCCCACACGTGGATTGGTTCCAGTAGCTTTCTGCTATAGGCAGGGAGTCTGGGAGTACTGCAACGAGTGTTGATTTTTATATACATTGAAATAAATATATATATATATTCTTTCGTGTTTACAACGAAAGACAGAATTATCTGTCCAACATAGACTTACTGTACTCTAGTGAAGTCAATAGTATTGTACACGAGAGACATGTTGGATCGGGACCAAAGTCCTAGCCAAGCTTTCAAAGCGTCCATAACGGTGCCAGTGCCTTCAACCATTGTTTCCTAATAATATTTTCAGCAGTACCACTAAAGATTTAAGCCAGCCAGTCGCAGTTAACGCAGTCTGGCCAATAAAATGGTGCACAAAAATCATCTCGGTGATGTCAAATTTACTAGCCTCAGCTGCCAACCATCTACAGTTTGCTCTAATGTTTCTCTCGTGGAAAAGAACAACCATTGAGTGTAAGTCATGTTAACCGTATTGTTAGAGAGAGGCTTTCTGTGATTCTTTTGTCGTATGTAAGTGTAAGTGGACGGTTTGAAGTTGTGTAGTTCTTACGAACTGAAAGGACAGAGAAAGCTTCGGGTCTCCAGAACAACAGTCTATTTTTTGGGAGAGACAAAAGGTGTATATTGATCGTAATAGTGAAATTGGTTGAAGAAGCTGAGATAAACAAAGGTCCCTAAGAGACTATACATTTCGTGACTGCCACTGCAACATGGACGAACGTCAAGGAAAGACCGGGCTATGATGCAGGTTGATGTGTGAACGTTTTGGAAGACGAAGGAATACCAGGATGAGTGTACTGCAGGGGATACCAGTCGACAACAGTGCAGAGACGAAGTCGACAGCCACAAGTTTTGAGCCACATCTTCAGTTCTTGGTTCTTGAATTGACGACTATGTTCATCTTGTTGAACTGAATAGGTAAACACTAATTTTATCAATTTATTTTCTAACATTTGCTGACAACTGGCTTATTTTCTGCTTAACATTAAAATCACGATGCCAAACGACGTTTCGAGTGCTCTTGGACCATCTTCAGGTAGCGAATATTTGGTAACTGTTCCAGAAAGACGCTTCCTCATATTTCAAAGTTAATGGATAGTTGCAAAATTAACCATTATGTTTTTAGCAATTCACTCAAATGGTTCAGATCTTTTATCCATTACTTTATCCAGTATATTATTGAATCCTTGAGACTAATTCGTAAGATAACCATTGCCTTTTCATTTTGTTTCAGATTTGAGCCGTAGACGAAGGCGTGCTGACTCCTCAGCCATTTTGCTTCCCCAGCGGGCATTGGATCAAGCTCCAGTGACGTCATTAGTACAATAAACCATCTTACAAGACATATTTACGTTCTCCCAGAGTAATTTAAACAATAGTATGATTACCTTTTTGTTTTCCACATTGTTCTTTGAGGATAATTTTGAAGGGGTTGATGGGGGGGAAAATTGTGATATGAGAATTTGACAAGTCACTGGCGAAGAACTCGCTGGTGATGGCCAGTTGGTATTATTTTGAAGTACTTACATGATGTCACTGGACTGACTGTGTTTACAACCCACCTGATGTTGATGACATCACCTGTTGATCATGTCACCGGTTGCTAATGTTACCTGATGTTTACAACGTCGCTACTTTTTAATGGAGTATTGACGAGGCTAATAGGAAAACATGGCAGGTTTTTTTTTCTTTTTTTTGTTTTTGTCTTTGGAATTCTAGTCAGTACACCAATATTACTTTTCTTAGTAATAACCATGTCAAATATTTTGTCATGTTTTATTTTGGGGGACGTTTAATAATGTTTATTTAATGTTCGCTATGTTTACTCTTTCAAAGTTTATAGAAATTTTTGAATCGGTAGAAGGAAATTCCTGTACATTATGAATAATTTGCATATATATTATTAAGAATAAAAGCAAAAAAAATATAGTTGCTCAAAACTTGTCAAAGTCTATAGCTCTAAGACAGATTTTTTTTTTTGTTTTGAAAGAACTACGAACATCAGAAATCTTCACATATGATCTCATTATTTTCAGTGACAAACCTATTAAATTATTTTGGATTTCGGGAGGTTTCCTGCCTTTTAAAATTTCCTGTCTTTTTTTTTTTTTTTTTACCGTTCTCGGTTTCGTGAATATTTTTATTAAATTTTTTTCTCCCCTGTTTTTATTTCTGATCTTTTCCTTCTGCCAGGAATAAAAGCTGTTTTATTGTTGTACATAGTGTTATACCAAGATATTCCTTGTACAGTTATACCAAGATATTCCCTGTACAGTTATACCACAAGGCATTTCTTCAATACAGTCTTTTTTTATATTTTGTAGAGGCAGTGCCCGGGGCAGTGCCAGTTGTGGCACTGTCTCCCTGGGGCTCACAAATAAATTTTTATATGTTTCAAGTGATTGTTGTTGTTTGTTAGTATCCTTACCACTTTTTTTTTGGGGGGGGGGAATTGTGGTTGATAAAAAGGGCTCTTGATCGAAAGAATTGGAGCTGCCCTCCACATCCTTGGATCAAAGCCTGATTGCCTCCTATTCCCTATGCACTGTATGACCAATAATAGTAATTATTATTACTGTTATTTTAAATAGCAGATAAAATAAAAATTACAAATTATTGAGAAAAATTACGACACTTGACCAAAACACATTGGTGAAGGGTTCTTGATCCAGGGAAGTAGATCTGTTCCTTGGATCGAACCTGATTACCCTTCCCCAAGCGCTCTATGACCCCGATAGGTTTAGGGCTTACCTATAAATAATAGTGAAAAAACAAATATTTAAGAACTATAATAATATAATAATGGCATAAAAAAATATTAAATATAAAAAAAATGAGGGAAAAAATTAAAATTCTTTTTTGAAAAGGGGGGAATTTCATGACAGCCTCTTGATCCAAGGAACTGGAGCACAGACCTGGCCGCGGGGGCTTTGACCCCTGAAAACCTCTCCAGGTATGGGTTTACCGCCCCCCCCACCCCCTTGAAATAATACCCCAAGCGCTACCTGGAGGGAATTCCGGGGATCAACGCCCCCGCGGCCCGGTCCACGACCAGGCCTCCCGGTGGATCAGGGCCTGACCTGGCCTGACTACTGGCCGCACGCAATCCAACGTACGAACCACAGCCCGGCTGATCCGGCACCGACTTTAGGTATCTGTCCAGCTCTCTCTTGAAGACAACCAGGAGTCTACTGGTAATGCCCATTATTGCTGGTGGGAGGCTGTTACCTGGAGGTTACCTGGAGGTTATTCCGGGGATCAACGCCCCCTCGGCCCGGTCCATGACCAGGCCTCCCGATGGATCAGGGCCTCATCAACTAGGCTGTTACTGCTGGCCGCACGCAGTCCAACGTACGAGCCACAGCCCGGCTGATCCGGCACTGACTTTAGGTATCTGTCCAGCTCTCTCTTGAAGGCAGCCAGGGGTTTATTGGCAATTCCCCTAATGCCTGATGGGAGGCTGTTAAACAGTTTTGGGCCCCGGACACTTATGGTGTTTTCCCTTAGTGTACCAATGGCGCCCCTACTTTTTATTGGCGGCATTTTGCATCGCCTGCCCAGTCTTTTACTTTCGTAGGGAGTGATTTCTGTGTGCAGATTTGGGACCATTCCTTCCAAGATTTTCCAAGTGTAGATTATGATATATCTCTCCCTCCTGCGTTCCAACGAGTACAAGTCAAGTGCTTCCAAGCGTTCCCAGTAGTTAAGGTGCTTGACAGAACTTATACGTGCAGTAAAGGATCTCTGTACACTCTCTAGATCTGCGATTTCACCTGCTTTGAATGGAGATGTTAATGTACAGCAGTATTCCAGCCTAGAGAGAACAAGTGATTTGAAAAGGATCATCATGGGCTTGGCATCTCTCGTTTTGAAAGTTCTCATTATCCATCCTATCATTTTCTTTGCACGTGCGATCGTGGCACTGTTGTGATCCTTGAAAGTGAGATCCTCAGACATTACTACTCCCAGGTCCCTTACATTATTTTTCCGCTCTATTGTATGGCCGGAGTCAGTTATTATCTCCTCCAGTTTTCCATAACGGAGTAGTTGGAATTTGTCCTCATTGAACATCATATTGTTTACCGTTGCCCACTGGAAAACTTTGTTTATATCTTCTTGGAGGTTAACCGCGTCCTCAGCAGATGACAGCCTCATGCAGATCCTAGTATCATCCGCAAAGGATGATACGGTGCTGTGGTGTATATCTCTGTTTATGTCTGATATGAGGATAAGGAATAAGATGGGGGCGAGTACTGTGCCTTGTGGAACAGAGCTCTTCACTATTGCAGCCTCCGATTTAACTCTGTTGACCACTACTCTTTGTGTTCGATTTGTTAGGAAGTTGAAGATCCATCTCCCCACTTTCCCAGTTATTCCTTTAGCACGTGTTTTATGGGCTATTACGCCATGATCGCATTTGTCAAATGCTTTTGCAAAGTGTTTTCTCTTAGTGTACCAGTGACGCCCCTACTTTTCACTGGGGGTATGTTGCATCGCCTGCCAAGTCTTTTGCTTTCGTATGGAGTGATTGCTGTGTGGACATTAGGGACCAGTCCCTCCAGATTCTTCCAGGTGTAGATTATGATATATCTCTCTCGCCTGCGCTCTAGTGAGTACAAGTCAAGTGCTCCTAGGTGCTCCCAGTAGTTAAGGTATTTACTGCTTACTAGCGGGTTTAGCGCTTCTCACTAATAATAATTATTCTGCAGACGAGAAATTCCAATAGTCTGACAACCAGAAATCGCGTCAGGAGACTGTGATTAATGTATAGACTGATACCTTAACATGAGCCCGGGAGTGTGTAGATTCTCTCTCTCTCTCTCTCTCTCTCTCTCTCTCTCTCTCTCTCTCTCTCTCTCTACACGGGGCGACTGACTCACCCACTTAAGCTGGGGTACTGCTGGGCTAAGCATGTCATCCATCAGCTTGGAGAGGGGCAAGGAAGCTACGGCGAATGCTTTAAGTTTAATACAGAACCTCGTTCATCACGAGGTTCAAGAACCTCCAGGTTCCATTTCCTTGTATTAAAACTCATCCTCTCTTCCTTTAAGATATATATGTATATATATATATATATATATATATATATATATATATATATATATATATATATATATATATATATATATATATATATATATATATATATATATATATATATATATATATATATATATATATATATATATATATGTCGTGCCGAATAGGCAGAACTTGCGATCTTGGCTTAAATAGCAACGCTCATCTTGCCATATAGGACAAGTGAAAATTTGTGTATGCAATAATTTCGCCAAAATCATTCTGAACCTAACGAAAAAAATATATTTCATTGTGTTTGTTTAGTATTAAATTATTGTAAACAAA
>NC_091326.1:4250518-4295518 GCF_038502225.1 Cherax quadricarinatus | reverse complement strand
CAGACAACATCTCTCCGTGGGTCCTTAAAGAGGGAGAAGAGATATTGTGTGTACCATTAACAAAGATCTTCAACACATGATTTGAAACTGGGCAACTCCCCGAGGTATGGAAGATGGCAAATGTAGTCCCAATTTTTAAAAAGGGAGACAGACATGAGGCACTAAACTACAGACCTGTATCACTAACGTGTATAGTATGCAAGGTCATGGAGAAGATCATCAGGAGGAGAGTGGTGGAGCACCTGGAAAGAAACAAGTGTATAATTGACAACCAGCATGGTTTCAGGAAAGGAAAATCCTGTGTCACAAACCTACTAGAGTTTTATGACAAGGTGACAGAAGTAAGACAAGAGAGAGAGGGGTGGATCGACTGCATTTTTTTGGACTGCAAGAAGGCCTTCGACACAGTTCCTCACAAGAGGTTACTGCAAAAGCTAGAGGATCAGGCACACATAACAGGAAAGACACTGCAATGGATCAGAGAATACCTGACAGGGAGGCAACAACGAGTCATGGTACGTGACGAGGTGTCAGAGTGGGCGCCTGTGACAAGCGGGGTTCCACAGGGGTCAGTCCTAGGACCTGTGCTGTTCTTGGTATATGTGAATGACATAACGGAAGGGATAGACTCAGAAGTGTCCTTGTTTGCGGATGATGTGAAGTTAATGAGAAGAATCAAATCGGATGAGGATCAGGCAGGACTACAAAGAGACCTGGACAGGCTACAAGCCTGGTCCAGCAACTGGCTCCTTGAGTTTAACCCTGCCAAATGCAAAGTCATAAAGATTGGGGAAGGGCAAAGAAGACCGCAGACACAATATAGTTTAGATGGCCAAAGTCTGCAAACCTCACTCAAGGAAAAAGATCTTGGGGTGAGTATAACACCGAGCATATCTCCCGAGGCGCACATCAATCAGATAACTGCTGCAGCATACGGGCGCCTGGCAAACCTATGGATAGCATTCCGATACCTCAGTAAGGATTCGTTCAAGACTCTGTATACCATTTACGTCAGGCCCATACTGGAGTATGCAGCACCAGTTTGGAATCCACACCTAGTCAAGCACGTCAAGAAATTAGAGAAAGTGCAAAGGTTTGCAACAAGACTAGTCCCAGAGCTACGGGGATTGTCCTACGAAGAAAGGTTGAGGGAAATCGGCCTGACGACACTGGAGACCAGGAGGGTCAGGGGAGACATGATAACGACATGTAAAATACTGTGCGGAATAGACGAGGTGGACAAAGACGGGATGTTCCAGAGATGGGACACAGACACAAGAGGTCACAATTGGAAGTTGAAGACTCAGATGAATCAAAGGGATGTTAGGAAGTATTTCTTCAGTCATAGAGTAGTCAAGCCGTGGAATAGCCTAGAAAGTGAAGTAGTGGAGGCAGGAACCATACATAGTTTTAAGGCGAGGTATGATAAAGCTCATGGAGCAGGGAGATAGAGGACCTAGTAGCAATCAGTGAAGAGGCGGGGCCAGGAGCTATGAATCGACCCCTGCAACTACAAATAGGTGAGTACAAATAGGTGAGTACACACACACACACAGATGAGTCACAGGGATATTAGGAAGTACATATTTCTTCAGTCACAGAGTTGTCAGGAGATGGAATAGTTTGGAAAAGGATGTAGTGGAGGCAGGATCCATACATAGCTTCAACAAGAGGTATGATAAGGCTCGTGAAGCATTGAGAGCGTGGACCTAGTAGAGACCAGTGAATAGGCGGGGCCAGGACCTATGTATCGGCTCCTGCAACCACAATTAGGTGAGTACAATTAGAGAGTACACACAACGAATGCTGTTCCCATGTTGAAGGATAAGCAGCACTAAACTTCAGGCCGGTTTCACCAATTTACATACCACGGAAGGCAATGAAGATTACCAGGAGACTATAATAATCAGCATGGGTATAGAAATGGCAAATCTTGTTTTAACATCCTCTTAGAGTTCTATGTAACAAATACAAAAAAACACAAAAGGCACTTGATAGTGAACACCACAAGAGGCTGCGGAGAATTAAGGTACAGGAAGGAACAACAGGGAACGTATTCTGGTGGATCGAAGAGTACCTTAGGGTAGGGAAGCGAAGAATGGCTGTCAAAGAGACGTCAGAACTGGGAAGGAGTAACAAGCGGGATTCCGCAAGGATTGGTATTGGGACCACTACCATTTCTGGTTTATGTAGATGACATACCATATGGGATTGAATTAGATGCATCACCATATACCAATGTAAAACTAATGAGAATAAAAATGGATGAGGACAGGGAAGGGCAACAAATTGTAGACAGCCTGTACTGTCTGCACAGACAGCCCATGCTGTCTGCGAGCTTAGTTCATATTTCGCGCCACTCAGATGCTGCCCTCTGTAGCCAGGCCTCTCGGTAGGCACGCCAGCCTGTCTGCCCATGCCTCGCTCTCACTCACACAGCGGCCTAGCAGGAAGACAGAAGACCTTACTCCCTAGCTCTCTCTCGTGGGATGGCCCTGCCCGGGCCATGGGCAAACACACAAGCCTGTGTACCCACCACGACACTTTTCAATAAGCAAAGAAGCCTCCGAAGACATTTATCATTAACCACCCGCTTACAGCCTACCAAACAATCTCGTTATAAATGGTGGAAAGCGGTGGTCGCAGCAGTTGTTTGCCCAGAGAGAGGAAGGAAAAGGTATGAAGTCATCTTCACTTCATCATCCCATACAACAAGCATCCGTCTCTCAACAAGTTATCCTGATGTCGTGTCTGCACGTTTGAGCATCCAGACACAGGTACAAGCAGGATCCAGCCGAAATTTGCCGAAATTCTCCGAGAATTGTAAGTGACCCCACACTACAGCGTCCCACGCTGTTTCTCAAGTCACGTGTTCAGCGTCACTTGTATGTTGCTGTTGTTGTTCAGCTCAGCACAGCTGTTTCAGCAAGCCAGAGGTGAGTTTTGTGGTGATTTCTGCGTCCAGTGTGAGTTCTCAGTGGTATGAAGTAACGAAATTGAATCTAACGACAATGGAGGACAGAAGAATCAGGGAACATATGATAAGCGAAACACTAGTAGAAATTGATAGACGGGAAACAGGTACTGAGGGACACAACTGGAAGTTAAAGACACAGAAGCCACAGAGATGTCAGGAAGTATTTCTTCAGTCTCAGAGTGGTCAGGATGTTGAATGGCTTCGACGAAGAAGTGGTAAAGGCAGACTCCATGCATAGTTTTAAGAGTAGGTACGATAGGGCCCTACAAGGCTAGGAGGGAGTGAATCTGGCAAGTTGAGAGGCGGGGCCAGGAGCTGCAAATGGAGCCCTGCATCCACATATAGGCAAGGACACGCACCTGTTACAACTACGATCAAGCGACCTCCAAACTGAACTGCGTCAGGACAAGCAGTACACACACACGTCGTGTTTACATTTTCCTAAGAATCTTCAGGAACTCTTTCTCAAGCGGGCATCCCTCCCGGACCCTCCAGTCAGCTGATACCACGTCATGGATGGCGTCACAGATGGGATTCTGCCCACCACGCTCGCCTTCTTAATTAGGGAAGTTACTCTTTCTTTTCCTCCCTTTGTCCCTCTTTCCTTCATTCCTTCCATCCTTCCTTCATTCCTCCCCCTCTCCCTCCTCCTTCTCTCTCTCTCTCTCTCTCTCTCTCTCTCTCTCTCTCTCTCTCTCTCTCTCTCTCTCTCTCTCTCAATAAGCAGAGAAAACTGTAGTAGTCATAACTTTTTATGGATAAACAATTTGCTGACAGTATTGGTAAGAACTATGAGTCTATAATGAGACGGACTAGATGATGTCCTCTGCTACCTAACTTACGGAACAGGAGAACTACTGTAGTTTTTCCACTTTAGTGGTAAAACACCTGCAGAGCACACTCAAACACGTGTATGAGAGAGCCTGGAGTTGGGGCATGCAAGTTCTGTACCCAAGTGCAATTAATGTGAGATTTTATTGTGGAAGCGTTTCGCTCTCCAGGAGATTTATCAAGCTGTAACGGCTAGACAAAGCTCCTGGAGAGCGAAACGTTGCCACAATAAAATGTCACATTAGCTGCACTTGTGTCCTTTTACCCAACATATTGTTGGTAATTCTACCAACATTAATACAAGTTCTGTACCGTATGACCATATACCGTATTTTCCGGCATATAAGACGCGCCTTTTCCCCCCAAAAAAGTCCAGGAAAATCAGCCTGCGCGTTATATACTCAAGGTCAGGGTCAAGGTCAGGGTAAAGGGCAGGGTCAAGGGCAGGTATTGGGTTAGGCTTTAGCAGTTGTTTACTAACGTTACGTTACAACTTCCTGGAAGCATCGTCTTATTATATGTCTCATATGCTCGTGCGCCTTATATGCTCGTGCGCCTTATATGCCGGAAAATGCGGTACGTCAACTGGCCCGGCCTCTGACAGTCGACACGCAGTGTTGCCCAGGTTCCAAAATCTTGAAAGGGGTAGATATGTTTTTCCCTAGTATAACGGGTCAGGTTTAATATGATTGAATAATGGACTACAAAGAAATCACGGTATGGGTGCGCTGGCAGTGAGTTCGATCCCTACCCGTACCGTGGTTTCATTTCTCTCGTTTCTACGAGTTCGAAGCTTTCTAAATGCCTCTCCTGGGCTGGTATATCAGCGAGAGACAGGGGTGAACAGCTGACTGATACCTCCCAAAAATCATACTGGAATTTACTATGGGGTATATAAAACAGAAAGAGATATTTATCTTTCTCTCTCCCTCTTCCCCATTTACCCTAGTCCTCTCCCCTTCCGCCTCCCTCTTTCTCACCCCCTTCTCCTCCTCCTCTCCCCTACCCACATCGCTGCTCCACGCCCCCTCATATACCGGTGCTATTTTGTCTGGCTTCGTTATGTCACCGTGGCTGGCAAAAGAAGCTTGCGAAATGACAAAAAAAAACTCACAAACGAGCTTAAGAAATGACAAAAAATCAACTGGTTTTGCACGCCCTTAGTCTATTTTCAATTTGACCTTGAGTTTACCATCTGAAAAATACTCCTTTTTCCTTTTGTTTCACCTTTCTGGCTTTTGTGTTATTCTCCTTTCTGTTGCTTATTTCCTGTCATTTATTATTTTTTTTATCTGCACTTCTGATTCGTGGACATGACTTCAGTTTTTTTAGCCAAAAAAATATACGGGATATTTCAAATATATGGACCCGATGTCAGAGCAGTATATTTCGCGATCGGGTCCATCATTCTGAAACACCCTGTATACTGTACATACATGTCTAGAGCTGTACATAAGTGCCATTTGCATCCTCAGAATCCCTGACTCCCGTGACCCGAGACGAAACATCTAGACAGAAGAGTGAAATCTAAACTGCACCTCTCGAAGAAGGGGCAGTGATGCCACCTGAAACGTTTCGGTCAAGGAGAGCGAATCTCTTTGCTACAATGAAGGCTAAATTAGTGTATTCTAGGTGTCATAGTCGCCAAATATCTCTAGAACTCAGAAATTTGCCCTGAAGCTGGGTTAACTTTCTCCGGTCATATTTTTATTTGTCACAGAGTTCAACTCACCCTCATGGGGTATTATCTATCCATGAATTCCTCACCCACGTCTATTCATGATTTCCTCACCTATGTCTTCTATTGTAGCACCATCATGCTCTCACAGTGGAACGTGGACTTCTAGAGACGTCAGCGAGGGTAAGCAGTGAATAACGGAAGCGAAATTAGGCTGCAAAGACGTATCGATAAAAAGGACGCAGGTACAAACCCTTAAATTATAACAACGATTCGCTCTCTGTAGAGCTTTATCAAGTCAAGGACTTTTAAAGGGAAGCTCTAGACAGAGCCCTTCACCAGTATCTACGAACCATCTCTTTAAACCTTAACTATCCATAAGGCGAGATCAGTGTACCGCAAAAGAACAGTGGACCGCATCACTAATAACTTCTTGGTCGTAAACCCCTCTCATCAATTTCAATTTTTGCACGACCAACAAGAAGACAAATTAGGAAGACCTGAGTAGGACATACACATACACGCCCACACGCAACACTAACACACCAATAAACAGAACAGACAGACACACGAACAGATAATCGAAACATGAGGCTATTTAGTGTGACAGTCTGAGAGACGTGCAAGCAATCCAACACATTAAAGTAAACAGAGAATGGACACCCAGCACCTAGGAGTGGGACAAGGAGCCGCACACTCTAGTGCTGAATTTATTCACAAGATTTAATGCAGAGCTTGATACTCTAGCATTCTATCTTCAGGGTATATACACTGAGATGCTTGTATCTCTCAGGGTATATAAGTCGAGAGGCGAATATCCGTGCAGATACATCAAGAGATGTGTATTTCTCAGTACTCATACACCGAGGTGATTATTTCTTAGTGTACATACAACCAAAAATCTGAATCTCTCAGTGTATATGCACCGAGAACTGCGTATCTGACAGTGTATATACGAGATTACTTTAATCCCTAATTTAGGAATTAAAGACTTGTTCGTAATGATCAGACGAGTTTGCAATCCATAGTGACCACACCTCCGTCATCGATCATCAACGTTAAAACTCACCAACATCCTCCCATCAACCTCAAGGATGATATCCTTAGACTAGACCCACTAGATTTCCTCTCTGATCGCCATAGTCCCGCTCAACGTCACTGTCTGAGGAAGAGCGTCACTGCTGGACAGTGCGGCGGTTCTGCTCTGGTCACTGCTCGACCTTTACTCCAGTTATTTTCCACTGAAAAAAAAAATCCACGAAAGTTTATTCCTGACCTTAAGATAGATTTATTGTTTATGTGATGTTTTTATTGAGTTCCACTGTACCAAGGCTACCAGTATACACCAAGTACTTGCTAGACATAATGAGAAACATGAAACTGCCAATAGGGGCCTACCTTCAAATATATATATATATATATATATATATATATATATATATATATATATATATATATATATATATATATATATATATATATATATATATATATATATATATATATATATATATATATATATATATATATATATATATATATATGAGACAGAGACAGAAAGGGAGAGAGAAAGAGAGAAAGGAAGAGAGGAAGAGAGAGAGAGAGAGAGAGAGAGAGTGAGAGACAGACAGACAGAGAGAGAGAGACAGAGACAGAGAGAGAGAGAGAGAGAGAGAGAGAGAGATAGAGAGAGTGAGAGAGAGAGACAGAGAGAGAGAGAGAGAGAAAGAGAGAGAAAGAGAGTAAGAGAGAGAGAGAGAGAGAGGAGAGAGAAGAGAGAGAGAGAGAGAGAGAGAGATGGTGATCCTTAACCTTGTCAAACCCTGTGTAAAAAAAAAAAAAAAAGAAAGAGAGAGAGACAGAGAGAGAGAGAGAGAGAGAGAGAGAGAGAGAGAGATTTTCAAAGAGACAGAGATGGGGAGGAGTGACTCACGACAGGAGAAAGATGGCGGTTAAAAATAACAGGTGATAAGAGGCCGCCAGGTGACAGAAAGGGGAGGAAAGAGGTGACAGAGGGGAGGGAAGAGGTGGCGGGGGATGGAGGGGAAGGAGAAAGCAAGTGTAGATGGCTGCCAGAGGACCTGGGAACAAAAGTGGCAGATATAGGTGACGGAGGGTTGGGGACTGAAGGTGACTTGAGAACATGTAGGTGACTGTGGGAGTAGCTGACGTGCGAGTAGCTGAGGCTTCGATTTGCTGTGGGAGTAGCTGCTGTGGGTGGTTGTCAGTCCTACAAATATAATCCCCCTCTCCCTTCCCCCTCCCCCCCAAAAAAGACAGGAAACCAAATAACATCAACAGTTTAAAGGATCAGCTGACAAAATATAGAATAATAATAATAGCCAAGAAAACAGGAGAATAAGAGACAAAATATGAAAAGAAGAAGGGAGACAATCACACAGAAGAAAATATGCGAATGCACAGAAACACAATAAACAACAAAATGCCGTAAAGAAGGGGAGAAACTGAGCGCTGGAGGGAGAGGGAGAGGGAGAGGGAGAGGGAGAGGGAGGAAAACGTTGAAGGAGCAACGGGGAGGAAGATAAGAAGAGGATTTATGGTATATGGTATACCAGTCAAGGAGATATGGTATACCAGTCAAGGAGATGTGAAGCTTCTGGCTTGTCAAGACTCCGCCTGCCAAGTATTTGACTATCCCCAGGGCATACTGCTATCATCCCTCCTCCAGGGTATACTTCTATCCCTCCCCTCCTCTTGGGTATACTTTTATCCCCCTTCTCTAGGGTATACTTCCACTCCCTTAGGTATACTTCCACCCTCTAGGATATACCTCCACCACTTAGGGTATACTTCTACCATCAGGGTATACTTTCACCCCCCAGGGTATACTTTCACCCCAGAGTATACTTCCACCCCCTAGGGTATACCTCCACCCCCCAGGGCATACTTCCACTTCCAGGGTATACCACCCCACCCACCAGGGTATGCTTTTACCTCCTAGGGTTTACTGATAACGACACCAACAACAACTATCATCACCACCACTACCACCACCACCACCACCACCACCACTACCACCAGCACCACCAGCACCAGCACCACCAACACTACCACCACCACCACTACCACCACTACCACCACTACCACCACTACCACCACTACCACCACTACCACCACTACCACCACTACCACCACTACCACCACTACCACCACCAACACGTAATAAAGAGAACAGTAATCTGGCGGGGAATGATTGAGTTGCAGCTTTATTGCGAGAATATTGAAATGCAGCGACAGAGAGAGAGAGAGAGAGAGAGAGAGAGAGAGAGAGAGAGAGAGAGAGAGAGAGAGAGAGAGAGAGAGAGAGAGAGGGAGGGAGGGAGGGAGGGAGGGGAGGCATGACTCTCGCTGTGGAGAGGGGAGATAATGGGATACCAGGGGAGAGACACGAGGGGAAGAAAGGGGAGAGGCACGAGGGAAAGAAAGGGGATAGGCACGAGGGAAAGAAAAGGGAGAGGCACGAAGGGGAAAAAGTACAAGGAGAGGAAAAAAAGAAAAGGGGAAAGTGAGGGAGGACGCAATAGGATGAGAGAGGGGAATAGGTGCAAGTAGGGGGAGAAGAATAACAAAAGAGTGTGAGGAATAACTGAGAGTGATGACGGATCACTGACGCAAAGGAGACAAGAAGAACGTAGAAGAGAAGAGAATTACGAATGAACGTTGAAGAATTAAAATCGGAGAGATAATGCTAAACTCTACGGGAAATACACACCAAATAATAATAATAATAATAATAATAATAATAATAATAATAATAATAATAATAATAATAATAATGATGATAATAATATAATAATAATAATAATAATAATAATAATAATAATAATAATAATAATAATAATAATCATACTCATAATGATAAATGTAATAATCATAAGTAATACGTAAGTAAATGAATGGTTCAGGGAACCGATACGTTGATAAATTAGACACATGTGCAACTCTTGGGTATCTTTATTGAGGAAACGTTTCGCCACACAGTGACTTTATCAGTCCATACAAAGAAGAATGGTGAAGAACAGGAGGAGTTTGAGGTAATCAGTCCCTCAGCCTTGAGTCGATGTACTCAGTCTATCAATCTTGAAAAGAATGCAGCAAATGTACAAAGAAATGGCTTATATACTGTAGGCAGGAGAGGTGTAGCAGTCGTTGGAAGCCAAATGTGATACCACCTACGACTGTTGTACCTCTCCTGCCTGTAGTATATAAGCCACTTCTTCGCACATTTTCTGTATTCTTCTCAAGATTGATGGACTGACCACATCGACTCAAGGCTGAGGGACTGATTACCTCTAACTCCTGTTCTTCAACACTCTCCTCTGTATGGACTGATGAAGCCACTGTGTGGCGAAATGTTTCCTCAATAAAGACACCCAAGTGTTCCACATGAGTCTAATTTATTATATAGGTCATTAATATTTAATAAGTTAAAATTAGAATGGACAACAAGGTTACCGAAGTGAAAGATATTCATTAACGTGGGTATTTAAGAAGCTGGATCAAGGAAGTACCGAGAATGGTGACTGTGTCATTATAAATTATCACCGTCATCATCATCAGCATCAACAGCACAGCTAGCAACACCAGCAGCAACAGGAACAAGAGTAGCTGTAACAGAAGCAGAACTAGCAATCGATAGCAACGGTAGCATCATTAGGACCACCAGCAACAGCAGTACTGCCACTACAGCATCAAGAACACTGCTAGCAACAGCAGTACTGCCACAACAGCATCAAGAACACTGCTAGCAACAGCAGTACTGCCACAACAGCATCAAGAACATTGCTAGCAACAGCAGTACTGCCACAACAGCATCAAGAACATTGCTAGCAACAGCAGTACTGCCACAACAGCATCAAGAACACTGCTAGCAACAGCAGTACTGCCACAACAGCATCAAGAACATTGCTAGCAACAGCAGTACTGCCACAACAGCATCAAGAACATTGCTAGCAACAGCAGCACTGCCACTACAGCATCAAAAACATTGCTAGCAACAGCAGTACTGCCACAACAGCATCAAGAACATTGCTAGCAACAGCAGCACTGCCACTACAGCATCAAAAACATTGCTAGCAACAGCAGCACTGCCACAACAGCATCAAGAACACTGCTAGCAACAGCAGTACTGCCACAACAGCATCAAGAACACTGCTAGCAACAGCAGTACTGCCACAACAGCATCAAGAACATTGCTAGCAACAGCAGCACTACCACAACAGCATCAAGAACACTGCTAGCAACAGCAGTACTGCCACAACAGCATCAAGAACATTGCTAGAAACAGCAGCACTGCCACAACAGCATCAAGAACATTGCTAGCAACAGCAGCACTGCCACTACAGCATCAAGAGCATCGCTAGCAACAGCAGCACCACCCCTACAGCATCAAAAACATTGCTAGCAACAGCAACACTGTCACTACAACATCAAGAACATCGCTAGCAACAGCAGCACTACCACTACAGCATCAAGAGCATCGCTAGCAACAGCAGCACTACCACTACAGCATCAAGAGCATCGCTAGCAACAACAGTAACAAAGAAAGCTACAAAAGAAACAGCACAGGAGCTGCAAGAAGCATCATTACCATCATCAACAGCGTTAATAAACTGTGGCAACATCATAGATAATAAACACACTGATAAATGACGTGAAAACATGCAGGCATGCATGTAGGCAAGCAGACAGGCAGGCAGGCAGGCAGGCAGGCAGGCAGGCAGGCAGGCAGGCAGGCAGGCAGGCAGGCAGGCAGGCAGGCAGGCAGGCAGGCAGGCAGGCAGGCAGGCAGGCAGGCAGCCAGAGGCAGAAGTACAGGAAGACTTGAAAGCAGCCAGGCAGGCACATATAGAAGCAGCCTGACAGGAAGGCAGGCAGATATGGAAGCAGCTTGATAGGATGTCAGGCAGGCAGGAATGCAGGAAGTTTTACACAAGCAGGCAGACAAGAGCCACATACACAAATCACACCAGCCGATAAAACAGACACAAGCAGGCAGAGAGTCACAGAATCACACAAGCAGGCATAGAATGACAGTATCATGTAAACAGGCAAAAAGTAACAGAATGACTTGCGCAGGGAGGCAGAGAATCACAGAATCACGCATGCAGGCAGACAGTCCCAGAATCACACAAGCAGAGTCACAGAGTCACACAAATTGGCAGTCACAAAATCAGACAAGCAAGCAGAGTCATAGAATCACACAAGCAGACAGTCCCAGAATCCCACAAGCAGAGTCACTGAATCACACAAGCAGGCAGTCACAAAATCACACAAGCAAGCAGTCACAGAATCACACAAGCAAACAGTCACAGGATCAGCCCTGGGTGGGGAGGAGGAGGACGCACACGTTCCCACAAACAGAAACGGGAAGCGTTCCAAAGGTCTCCCTGCTCCACGGTACACGCGTTTATCCCATAAGTGTCAAGTGACACAAACAGCAGCGCTGAGGCCAATACCTAACATTATGGTCTTCACTAACGCACTAGGTACTTGAATGTAGGGAAGTCCTTGTGTGATTCGAAAGGGAAGTACTCTGTGTGTCTTCACTTCTCACTCCAGATGTGAACCAGCGTTCCACTTCAACCTCGCTTAATGTTGCTACGAATGAATAAAATTTGCAAAGCCATGTGAAATGTCCCGTAATTAACTCTTCATCTTGGTTGTAGCTCTTACTGCAAAATTTTTACGACTTAGTGCTTGATAATTCTGCCCCGTGGTGTGACCAGCCTCTGAATCACCTACATTTGCCAAGATGTCAACAACATGCTTAAGCAGAGTACGATCATGTGAGCTCCAGATGTCTGCAATAATATTGGTGCTAGAGTTTACTAGGCTGTGTAAGGGGTGTCGATCTTGTCACTAGGATTCAGCCCGTCCATGTGGGATTCCACACGTTGTTCCCATCCTACCACCAGGCATAAGGAGAATTGTCAATAGACCCCTGGCTGCCTTCCAGACCAGAGGCTGCCTTCAAGACCCCAGGCTGCCTTCAAGACGCCTGGCTGCCTTCAAGACGCCTGGCTGCCTTCATGAGGGAGCTGGACGGATACCTAAAGTCAGTACCCGACCAGCCGGGCTGTGGTTCGGACTACGTACGGCCAGCAGTAACAGCCTGGTTGATCAGGACCTGATCCACAGGGAGGCCTAATCAAGGACCGGGCCGCGGGGGCGTTGACCCCCGGAACATACTCCAGGAGGTACCAAATACCTGGCAAGGTGTATGCACCGAGTGTGTGTGTGTGTGTGTGTGTGTGACACCGTCGCATGCGCCCCTCGCAGGTAAATTCAGATAATTGAGAAGCCAAATCTCGAAATAATTAAAAAACTAGTAATAACTACACACAATATAGCATATTTTGCGACACGTTGACATTCCCACCGACAGATTTACAACACAGATTTATATAACGAAAATCGATCAATAAAATATTCTGCATCGGCGAAATCCCTAATGCAGTTCAAATGCTTTATAATATATAATAATACTTATGACTGTTTTAACTAACCTACGACACTAACAGTTGAACAAAACACATGAAAAATGCCACTAACTGCAAGCAACATTACGAACCTTTATCAATAACTTGAAACTACGTCGTGTAATTTGCTTAATAAACCACCGTCATTATAACGTAACAAGTGTTCCATCTGGGCTGAAATATAGTATTTAAATCTTGCTGCCTTACGGTAACGAGCTCCACCTGTCCCTGGTAGGGACGGGGGTATAAGAGAATAATCATACGGTCCTTGTAGTATGATTGAGCAATGGTCGATTAATACGCAGTGTTACTGATTAGAGGATAGCAAGAAGTTCCTTGCTGGGCGATGACACACACACAGAAACACACACCCTCTCTCTCTCTCTCTCTCTCTCTCTCTTCTCTCTCTCTCTCTTACACGTGTGTATTTGTATGTATTCGTGCCAAAGCAGAATTAAAATATCTTTATATCTTACAACCAGTATCCTCAATTACACATCTATGCTAAGCTAAACTCCAGTACGATACACCTCAGACGCTGATTAGACATCCAGTGCCGGCCAGAATCCTAGCCAATCACGCACTCCAAGCCGCAATTGAAGAGCCAGTAAATAAAGCACATTACCACAGTCTATCACTGCAAATGCTTCCAATAGAATGCTTGTTTTCAGGAAATAAATTGGAAGACCATAAATTGCTTCAGAATTAGAATAAGAGAAGAAAGGTGTAGTAGGGATAATAAACAAGTGGATTATACCGTTTGTGATAATATATTTCAGTGTCTGCCTTGGATACATTGAATAGGGATCGATCCCTGGTTTTTTTTTTGAAGGAAATGGCAAATGGACATTGATGTAGCTAGTTGTATTTAGAGTTTTGTTTAAATAATTTAATGCCTTCTGCAATAGCCAGCCTTTTTTCTGGTACTAAACTTCGATAATAATCTAAGAGAGAGGAAAGAGAGCAACACGCGAGTACAGACGAGTTTCTTATGGATAAATGATGGTGAGACAGAGAGACAGAGACAGACAGACTCTGTGTGTGTGTCTGTGTGTTATTGTAAGAAACTCTCTGTTGAAACTTTTCGTTCAGGGTGAAACGCCTTCACGAAGGCTTCTCTGCAAAGTTCTTTACCGCAGATCACAGCTTCTAACTTGTTGCAGTGTCTGACAGATGTGATGAATGGTTTTGAAAACCGACAAGTTGAAGAATTGAGACACTAAGTGTCTCAGTTCTTCAACTTGTCGTTTTTCAAAACCATTCATCACATCTGCCAGACACTGCAACATCATGGGATCTTGGTACAAAGTCTTCTTCAACGCTTGTCCAACCTTTGGACGACGACCTACTTACACTAGTGGCAGGTCCCACTGTGTTCCCGCCTCCTCCTGCTTCGACTCACCTGACTGCAGTATATAAGCCACCTCTCTGGCCCTGGGCTGAACACATCGATCCCAGGATGAGAGACTGATTACCTCAAACTCCTCTTCTCCTTACCCATTTCTACTTTGTATAGGACTGATGAAGCCACTGTGTGGCGAAACGTTTCTTCAATAAAGATTCCCATATGTTGCATAAGTGTCTCAATTCTTCAGCTTGTAACTCGTTGACTCAACCGCCTGAACGACCAGTCCATTGTGAATGCCATTTACATCCTGTGGACGGCAGTGGTTAGTTTATTGTGTACCTCATATCCATCTTGTGGATGGTAGTGGTTAGTTTATTGTGTACCTTGTATCCATCCTGTGGATGGTAGTGGCTAGTTCACTGTTCACCTCGCATCCATCCTGTGGAAGGTAGTGGCTAGTTCACTGTTCACCTCGCATCCATCCTGTGGAAGGTAGTGGCTAGTTCACTGTTCACCTCATATCCATCCTGTGATAGGTAATATACGACCCCATCTATAACCATATGATTGAGAATTAAGTACCACGAAGGCTAACAGAAATCCAGTTGGGTATACATTATTAACAAGTTTATTTTTCTTTGATCTCCTTTTAAATATTTACTCGGAATTTCAATACTCTTAATCAAATACCTTACAGAGCTATATATTCTTGAATAAAGTGAATAATTAATCGCCAAAGTGTTCATGAATTGACTACACACCGCGCATTTAATGTGATTATCGCCTGTGTGTATACCAAACTGCCAGAAGTACTTGTAACCAAGCCTGATTCTGGCTAATACAACGTGTGTAAGTCTGTTTGTACAGTAATCTCAAACAAACATACGAAAGCCAGGAAGAAGCAAGAGTCGGAGGCAGACCAGAGATGCCCACAGGGATCAAATTCGTATAATTAAACAAGACACATTAATCCAAATAGATCATGTTGGACTGCTACCGTGCCACGGTCCGCTGGACGAACACACACACACACACACACACACACACACACACACACACACACACACACACACACACACACACACACACACACACACACACACACACACACACACACACACACACACACACACACACACACACACACACGCGGTCTTGTATTAGGCAAGCAAAGAAAACAGACACAAGAATGAAAAGAGCCAAATTTACGTCTGCTTCTAAGGGAAGGAAGATTATCATTAGTACGAGAAGCAATGCAGTGTGATACTGGCTCCCTGATAAAACATAATTTTGATAATTTAGATATATGAGAGAGAGAGAGAGAGAGAGAGAGAGAGAGAGAGAGAGAGAGAGAGAGAGAGAGAGAGAGAGAGAGAGAGAGAGAGAGAGACGGGGATAATCATGTACAAAAGTAATCGTAGACAAAGGTGTGTCCCTGGACAAAAATATTGACGAACAAATTCAATCAGAGGCAAAAAACACTCCAGGCTCGCAGAACTCACGCACAAATGCTCGTGGAAAGCATATTTACGAAAGTAATCATAACCTAAATTAAATCGTGTGCAAAAAGTAATCACGGACACATTAAAACTTAATTATCGATATCCAGCCTACAAAAAAAAAAAAAAATAACAGCAGTCTCGGTTACAGGTAAACTGAAATTACATGAAGTTATGTGGAGATAGATGAAGTTACAGTGAGGAATAAGTGCAAGTTTAAGAAGTGTCTAACAGTAACAGCTGATGAGGGTAAGTTGCAAGTGCTATTAAGTGCACAGATTGTGTAGGTATTTCTTTTTAAAGAGGTGGGTACACTGGACTGGTTTGCTAGCAGCTGCTGTGTGTGTGTGTGTGTGTGTGTGTGTGTGTGTGTGTGTGTGTGTGTGTGTGTGTGTGTGTGTGTGTGTGTGTGTGTGTGTGTGTGTGTGTGTGTGTGTGTGTGTGTGTGTGTGCACAGTGATTAGAAGATATAAAAAAAATCACATAATCTGCGTTGTCATAAGTATCCCCATATATGGTTTGAGATTTGTATATAAAGCTTTAGGTACAGTTATGCGCGTCGCATGACAGCCATTTAGAACCAACGGATACGAGAAAACCACAGCTAGAGTAAAGTGATGCATTCATATAACGAGCTAAGCCCCTGTGAGAATTTAATGCTCCTAAAAAGGGGCAGAAAGGAGTGGCTATCAGTGTAGTAAGTCTCTGAAGAAATACATATACAATCTACATTATTCGGGGAACTGTCAGTTCTGCTTCCTTCTCTGTACTCGACTGAAGAAGCCTACTGTGTAGGCGAAACGTTTCGGAATAAGGATACTTAAATCTTGCGTATATGTTTTGATCAACTTTCAAATGGTGATCTTATAACTAATTTACAAAGCGCCAGAACCTCTCAGTTACTCAGCTCTATAAACTTATTCAGTTAGAAACATTATCAAATTCACGCTGTCAGTACTAACTACTGTCGTGACCAATTCACTCACGTATAACATAAACCATAATCACCACACTAGTAAAACTACTCAAAAATCCATTTCTCTGAATCCATAATCCATGTCCATAAATCGCTCCAAGTCGTCAGCCTGAAGCGTGAGCAAATTTAGACGATTATGGCAAAAAATCTTGGTTAAGCCAAATTATGGAAGGAGGGAAAGGGGAAGGGTTGCTACTGGGTTACTGGTCAGGGTATGCCACTCAAACCCCACCAGTACGGGGAGGGTAGATAAAAATTAGACACATGTACAACATCTGGGTATCTTTATTGTAGACGTTTCGTCAACCAATGGCTCTATCAGTACAAATTCAAGGACATAACTGGAAGAAAGTAGAACTATGTACAAAAGATGACGTAGTCAGTTCCTCAGCCTTAGGATACCAGAGTCGTGAAGAAACTGGGTTTGTGGATTCGACGGTACTGTCTCGGCCCGGGTCTTTTCCAGATAGCGACCAGTCCAGCACAGGCAAGAAGGCTGACGCTTATATACTGGCGTCAGGTGGTAAGGGACGTACAGCTACACGTTAAAATCATGTAAATCACTACCACACACGTCTTAACATTCCAATAACCTCCCGCTGACGAAAAGAAAAGCATCAATTGACCCAAACTGAGAGCGAAAAGACTAGAAGCGTCGCGTTCCCTCCTTCCAGTCCAAGACTAACAGCTAATCGTTTTGACCAGCCGTCAGTTCTAAGATGAATCACGTGACCTACCTTCAACACAAAAGGTAAAAACTCTGACTTTTAACGGGAATTTAAAAACAAAACAGAGAAATAATTTTGTTGAGATTTTCACAATACCGATGGTGAACAAAAAGTCACAATACCGTGACTGGAACAGTACACAAATAACCCGCACATAGGAGAGAGAGAAAGAGAGAAACGTACGACGATGTTTCGGTCCGGCTTGATGGATTTCTCGCAGGATGCAGATATTTTGTAACCTCGCAGCTCGCAGTTTACACCAATTGTTTCGCGCTCAGAGTTTCACACCAGCTCTTGTTTTGCACCCAGGGTTCACACCAGCTGTTGTTTCGCACTCAGGGGGTCACATCAGCTGTTATTTTGCACCCAGGGTTCACACCAGCTGTTGTTTCGCACCCAGGGGGTCACACCAGCTGTTGTTTCGCACTCAGGGGGTCACATCAGCTGTTGTTTTGCACCCAGGGTTCACACCAGCTGTTGTTTCGCACCCAGGGGGTCACACCAGCTGTTGTTTCGCACTCAGGGGGTCACATCAGCTGTTGTTTTTCACCCAGGGTTCACACCAGCTGTTGTTTCGCACCCAGTGGGTCATATTAGCTGTTGTTTCGCGCTCAGGGTTTCACACCAGCTGTTGTTTCGCACCCAGTGGGTCATATTAGCTGTTGTTTCGCGCTCAGGGTTTCACACCAGCTGTTGTTTCGCACCCAGTGGGTCATATTAGCTGTTGTTTCGCGCTCAGGGTTTCACACCAGCTGTTGTTTCGCACCCAGGGGGTTACATCAGTTGTTGTTTCGCACCCAGGGTTCACACCAGAGAAAAAGATTTGATTCACTTGATTCATTAGAATCATTAGAAAACTTTTCGATCCTCGGGAAACGTTTCGGTTTCCAAGAAACGTTTCGGTCCCCAGGAAACGGTTCGGTCCTCAAGAAACGTTTCAATCCCCTGGACACGTTTCGGTCCTCAGGAAACATTTCGGTCCTCCATGAAACGTTTCAGTTCTCAGGAAATGTTTCGGTCCTCGGACCTCATTCATTTTCCAACGAGCTTTGTGACCCCTGCGAGTTTACCGTTTCCCTACTAATACAGTAATAATAATAATGATACTACTACTACTACTACTACTACTACTACTACTACTACTACTACTAATAATAATAATAATAATAATAATAATAATAATAATAATAATAATAATTTAGTGAGAAATGTGTGAGAGAGAGAGAGAGAGAGAGAGAGAGAGAGAGAGAGAGAGAGAGAGAGAGAGAGAGAGAGAGAGGACAGAAGTTATTAAAAGGCGCAGCAAGAGTCGATGGAGTCACCAGTGGCGTAAAAGAGGTGAAACACAAGCCAGGCTCAAGACTAGTGAACAATACCAGCACTATGGAGCCAGGCTACTGACCTCCCTCTTATCGCCTCAGACTCGTAACCACTTGGACCAGCCTCAAAACTTCAGTAGTTTTTTTTTTCTTGATTTCTAGCAAGCGGATGCTTGTGTGTGAGTGTGTGTGTGTGTGTGTGTGTGTGTGTGTGTGTGTGTGTGGATTTGTTTTGCGTGGAGGGGTCGAGTCCTAGCTCCTGATTTCGCCTCTCAATCTTCATCAATCGGCATTATTACTCTCTTTTTTTCTGCATAGTCCTAAAGGATTTTTTGTTGGTTATCCTGAGGCTACCTGAGATATGCTAGGCCTCAAATAGGCCGCCAAAGTCATGGTTTTTGTGGTCTTCCTGGGATATGTTCGGCGTAATGTTGACTCTGTCGATACTTGTGGTTTCTGAGCTCCTGGTCTAAGTTCCGTCTCCAGCCTCTCCTTCCCTTCATCAAATTTCAAGACTTCTGAGGTTTGAACTCCAACAGCCACTTGTTTGGCCACTCCTGCTTAAGTCTTCCTAGCGGCTGTTTATGTACCTTCATATTCGTGTTCTTCTCATTAGTTTCACAACTCACGAAATCGTAATAACACGACCGCAAACGAACCACGGAAAGGGTGGAATTTAAACCCATGGCGAGTGTGTTGTAAAACTCCATGGATTCGAGCTCCATCCGTTCCGTGGTTTGTTTATCTAGCTTCACGTTAGGTTAAAACCTTAAGTCAGTGTTTTTTGTAGGTTTAAAATAGATTCGAGGAACAGCTGAACATGAATGGTTGAGCGTGAAGAGAACCTACATAACATGGGAAAGAGCTGACTTATTACAATGTAGGTTTTTTAAACTTAAGTTCAGCTTCCCCTTAAACAAAGGTTGCATCATGCGGGTCACTCGCCAGCTGCCCAGCTACTGGCAATCCAAACATTGCTTTTCACGATGACTTTCACAATAGTAGACACGAAACAGTAATGGTTTGTTACTATGGGCAGGAGGACACACACACACACACACACAAAGGAGCCAGGAGCTTGGACACGACCCCTGCAACCTCAACTAGGTGAGTACACACGTTAGGCTCATATTGGAGTATACAGCACTAGTTTGGAACCCACACTTAGAAAGTGCAAAGGTTTGCAACAATTCTAGTCCCGGAGCTAAGAGATATGTCCTACGAGGAGAGGTTAAGAGAAATCGACCCGACAACACTTGAGGACAGAAGAGAAAGGGGAGATATGATAACGATATATAAAATACTGAGAGGAATCTACAAGGCGAAGAGAGACAATAATGTTCCAGAGATGAGACACAACAACAAGGGGACACAGTTGGAAGTTGAAGACTCAGATAAATCACAGGGATGTTAGGAAGTATTTCTTGAGTTACAGATACCACGGAGACACATTCAGAGAGTACGTGTGTTCTTTTTACCTAACATTCAAAGTGCAGTGATGGATTTTCGTAACTCCATTCACATTCAACCATTCCCACCGCTCAACCATTCAGTGATAAACTTGTGTAGCACTGGAAGGAAATGATATCCATCTCAGAGCAACAACCTCCAGGATGAGAGACGTGTGCAAGCTTGCTATCTGTGTGTACAGTTTACACAACCGAGACACTTATGCATAAGAGCATATGAAAGAAGTAACACTGCAGCAGGCCTACTGGCCCATGCGAGGCAGGTCCAAGTCTCCCACTGGCTTAAGCCAGTGACCTAACCCAGTCAGGTCAGGTCAGGTCATTTAATTCTGGAAACGTTTTGTAATACAGTGGCTTCTTCAGTCCAGTGCGAAAGGAGGTGGAAGATGAGGAGGAGGAGGAGCTTAAGGTAATCAGTCCCTCAGCCTGGAGTCTATGTGCTCAGTCCATCAGTCTTGACAAAAGTGTAGCATAGTCGCGGAGATGGAGCTTTATCCACTGGTGACGCCGCCTGCCACTGCTTCACTTCATCTGTCATCAGTATATAAACTCCATCTCCGCAAATATACTGCAATTTCGTCAAGACTGATGGAATGAACGCATCGACTCCAGGCTGAGGGACTGATTACCTCAAACTCCTCCTTATCTTCCACCTCCTTTTTCACTGGACTGAAGAAGCTACTGTGTTTAAACGTTTCCAGAATAAAGATACGAGAATTTTGCACAAGTGTGCCATTTATCATGTTTGGTATCTTCACTGTCGAGATGTTTCGCCATGTAAACCAGAGAAATACTACAGATGCACTACTTTCCTGGAGACGCCACTGTGGGCGAAACTTTCCCTTAGTAAATGTCTTGAATTGTGCATGTGTCTTTATATACCTACGTAGTACCTAGCAGCCTAGGTGTCTAACACTGTTAGGTTAGACGACGCTCGGGGAGGTAATACCCCCACCACACCCCTCCTCTAGGTCTATCCCGCAGACTATGTGATACCACAAGCCTACACACACACACACACACACACACATGGAGCAGGGAGAGAGAGGACCTAGTAGTGGTCAGCGAAGAGGCGGGGCCAGGAGCTGAGTATCGACCCCTGCAACCACAACTAAGTGAGTACACACACACACAAACACACACACGACCAGTGAAGAGGCGGGGCCAGGAGCTGTGAATCGACCCCTGCAACCGCAAGTAGGCTAGTACAATTTGGTGAGTACAAACACACACACACACACACACACACACACACACACACACACAAACACACACAACTAGGTGAGTACAACTAGGTGAGTACACACAAACACACACACACACACACACACACACACACACACACACACACACACATGGAGCAGGGAGAGAGAGGACCTAGTAGTGGTCAGCGAAGAGGCGGGGCCAGGAGCTGTGTATCGACCCCTGCAACCACAAATAGGTGAATAAAAATAGGTGAGTACACAGAGCACAAGTATGGAACCCGCACCTGGTCAACCACATCAAGAAATTAGAGAAAGTGCCAAGGTTTTCAACAAGGTTAGTCCCGGAGCTCAGTGGTATGTCCTACGAGGAGAGGTTAAGACATCGACCTGACGACACTGGAGGACAGGAGAGAGAGGAATGACATAATAACGACATGTAGAATACTTAGAGGAATTAACAAGGACAGAATGTTTTAGAAATGAGACGCTGACACAAAGGGTCACAATTGGAAGTTGAAAACTCAGATGAGTCACAGGGATGCTAGGAACTATTTCTTCAGCCATAGTGGAACAGTCTGGGAAATGATGTAGTGTAGGCAGGATCAATACATGCTTTAAGAAGAGTTATGATAAAGCTTATGGGGCAGGGAGAGAGTGAACTTAGTAGCGACCAGTGAAGAGGCGGGGCCAGGAGCTATGAATCGACCCCTGCAACCACAATTAGGTGAGCACACACACACACACACACACACACACACACACACACACACACACACATACACACAAACACACGCACACACACACAGGATTACCACAAGCTAAGGTAACCCAACATCTGTATGGGTTCCTTTCTGACACGCCTATTTTAAACACCTTCACTGACTCTCACTACCGCCACCACAAAGTCAAACTCTAAGCCACCACCATCACCACCACCACCACCACTACCCCAGCCACCACCACCACAACCACACCTCCTGCCTGGGAGCTTACAGACGTTATCTTGATACAATTTAAAGAGATCACACATCTGACAGCCCTCTTGCTATCACCTGCTCCTTGATTACTCTACCTCTCGTGCACGCCCACCAGCACGTATGAACAGTAGTCGCTGCTGTCGTGATGGTACACTGTCGCCCACTCGTCCGTGTAAAGATGGACATCTTTACAAGGTTTTACAACGTTTCGCCCAAGACCGGACTTAATTAAGTACTGATCAATAACAACACTGCACTAGCCAAGGACTCGAACCCCTGTTGTACTGGCCCGCCTTACGGTGAGCTAGAACCACATGACGCCTTAACCCACAGGACCACCCAAAGCAGGATTGGGTGGTCCTGTGTAATGCGTCATATGGTTCTGCTCACCATAAGACAACAGTGCATAAGTGTTCGCAATAAAGCTAACAGAATCCTTGGCTTTATAACAAGAAGCATAAATAATAGAAGTCCTCAGGTTGTTCTTCAGCTCTATATATCCTTGGTTAGGTCTCATTTAGATTATGCTGCACAGTTCTGGTCACCATATTACAGAATGGATATAAATTCTCTGGAAAACGTACAAAGGAGGATGACAAAGTTGATCCCATGTATCAGAAATCTTCCCTATGAGGATAGAATGAGGGCCCAGAATCTGCACTCTCTAGAAAGGCGTAGAATTAGGGGGGATATGATTGAGGGATATAAATGGAAGACAGGAATAAATAAAGGGGATGTAAATAGCGTGCTGAAAATATCTAGCCTAGACAGGACTCGCAGCAATGGTTTTAAGTTAGAAAAATTCAGATTCAGGAAGGATATAGGAAAGGACTGGTTTGGTAATAGAGTTGTGGACGAGTGGAACAAACTCCCGAGTACAGTTATTCAGGCTAAAACGTCGTGTAGTTTTAAAAATAGGTTAGATAAATACATGAGTGGGTGTGGGTGGGTGTGGGTGGGTGTGAGTTGGACCTGACTAGCTTGTTCTACTAGGTCAATTGCCGTGTTCCTTCCTTAAGTGAATGTGACCTGACCTGACTAGGTTGGGGCATTGGCTTAAGCCGGTAAGAGACTTGAACCTGCCTCGCATGGGCCAGTAGGCCTGCTGCAGTGTTCCTTCTTTCTTATGTCCTTATAAGGCAAGCCAGTACAAAATGGGTTCGAGTCCTTGGCTAGCGCAGTGTTGTTATTGATCAATACCACTCGTTCGTGGTTACTACTGCCGTAAGAAGAAACAATTACCTTGTAGTCAAGATGGGGAAAGGTCGCATGAGAGGTTTAGGGTGGGGTAAAGGGTGAGGTCAGGGAGGTGAGGCCAGGGAGGTGAGGCCAGGGAGGTGAGGTCAGGGAGGAGAGACTGGGGACGTGAGGTCAAGAAGGTGAGGCTAGGGAGGTGAGGCCAGGGAGTTAAGGCCAGGGAAGTGAGGCCAGGGAGGTGAGGCCAGGGAGTTAAGGCCAGGGAGGTGAGGCCAGGGAGGTGAGGCCAGGGAGGTAAGGCCAGGGCCGCTAATAGTTTAACATGAGAATAATGAATGGTGTACCTACCTACCTGGAGCCTACCTGGACGGTATTCCGGAGATCAACGCCCCCGCGGCCCGGTCCATAACCAGGCCTCCTGGTGGAACAGGGCCTGATCAACCAGGCTGTTACTGCTGGCTGCACGTAGTCCAATGTAGGAACCACAGTCTGGCTGATCCGGCACTGACTTTAGGTATCTGTCCAGCTACCTCTTGTCTCAGTAGTAGTAACCAGTTACCAGTAACCAGTGTACCAGTAGATGACTCACTACCAACCGTCTCTGCGTGAATCACTGTCTGTATTCATATTGTTGCTGACCTAGCAGTATTTCAAACACCCCTTCACATATAGGTACTGTGGGCGGTCAGTCTGACGAGAGTGAGCAAGGAGGCAGGTCACGGCTGTTTGGGCGCTTCTCACACTATCCGTAATATACGTACTTCCAGCCACGTGAGTATTTCTTTACCCTATCCCACCGCTGCCACCATTTATCATGTGGGGTTCGACCACGTGGATAGGGTAAAGAAATACTCACGTGGCTGGAAGTACATATATTACAGATAGTGTGAGAAGCGCCCAAACAGCCGTGACCTGCCTCCTTGCTCACTCTCGTCAGACTGACCGCCCACAGTACCCATATGTGAAGGGGTGTTTGAAATACTGCTAGGTCAGCAACAATATGAATACAGACAGTGATTCACGCAGAGACGGTTGGTAGTGAGTCATCTACTGGTACTCAACCGGGGGGAGTCATCCACTCCACCGAGTTTGTTCATTCCTCCAGTAAGAAAGAACCTATCCCTTGTGTTCTGGTGATTCGATTCCTGCTCCAGGAAGATCTTATTCTTACTGTGAAGCCACCAGCACCCATCAGTGACTTTGTCATGAACCAAGAATTACTGTATCGAACAGCCGAGTTGGGTACTCCTAGCAGAAGAGTATACCAGTTAGTAATTCCACAGTCACTAGTGAATGTAGCCTTACAGCTAGTTCACGATGTACCAGGTGTTGCACACCCTGGTATGGATCGTTCAGTAAAACAAGCCAGATTGAAATACTTTTGGCCTCGTATGGCAACTGATATATCTGAGTATGTTAAGAAATGTAGTGTCTGCATGCAACATAAAGGTAATGCTAATGGCCCTAATCCAATCCAAGTGTATCCAACTACTAGCGAACCGTGGGAAAGAGTTGCGCTAGATTTGTTAACTAATTTCCAATGTTCCCTCCAAGGCAACAAACATCTGTGTGTTATGGTAGACCATTTCACCAGATATTGTGAGTTAGTTCCTATTGCAGATAAGACTGCCGAGACAGTAGCTAAAACGTTTAAAGAACGCATTATCTGCAGGCATACCACCCCTAAGTCCCTAGTAACAGATAATGGAGGTGAATTCTGTAATGAGATTCTTGAAAATTTGTGCACCTTGTACAAGATCTCTAAATCCACCATTGTTCCTCATCATCCTGCCAGCAATGGGTTAGTGGAACGAACCAATAAGAAAGTACTTGATGTCTTGAGAGCCATTATCAATCCCAACAGTGAAACTTGGGATGAAGTCATACCTGATGTGCAGTGTGCTATAAATTCTGTTTACAATGTTTCTATAGGTGACACTCCACATTATGCATTGTACGGTGTAGATAAACGTTTGCCTTATGAGTTGTTATATTCTAATCCGAAACCAAATTACAACCCTGATGATTTCATAGCAACTCGTACCAGCTTAGCTCAAAGTGTTTTTAGAAGAATCCGTGAAACACTTCATAAATCAATAGCAGAATTTACAAGAGTCGTAAACACTCAAGCAAAGCCATCCAAAATCAAAGTAGGTTCGAGAGTTATGCTGACTAACTTTAACAAAACGTCTGCAATGCCAAAGCTTGATCAAAAGTTTGTTGGTCCTTATCGAGTAGTTGAACATATCACTGGTAATAAGTATAAGGTTAGAGAGATTAGTACTGGTCAGTATAAAGAATCGCATTTAGATCATATGAAGTTAGTATGTGATGATAATGATGTTCCAACCCAGACTAATGTGACAGACTCTGACAATCCTCCTGATCCTGTACTCTCTTCCTCTGATACTCAGTCAGACGATCAACCTGAATGTCGTTATTCCCTACGTACACGACAGGTATTGAGAAATCCTCAAGTATCATTTGTAACTTATAATTCAGATTTGCCTCAAATACAGCATGAGTTAGCCAATGCAACAGAGTTTGATCCTCCCAGAGATGACACCCATTCTGCATATGTCAATCTTACCCTAGCAGAGTTGGGGTTAAATGTAAATAACCTGTATAGATGAATAATTACAGTATCAACTTATCAGTATTCAAGATTTTTTTTTTGTGTTTACGTTCTCTCCGAATTCTGAGAGTTAACAGTCTAGATTTGAGTGCACCGAATCTGCCTTTCTGTTAAACACTTCTTTCTTTGTATATATTCCTTCCTCAGAATCCGTAGATCACATGAATACAGATCGATCGATCAAATTTTTTTTATCACTTCTATTGTGTAATCTCAACGTTGAGTTTCATTCGATGAGTTTCATTTGATGAGTTTCATTCGATGAGTTGTATTATATTATTTCTTGTATTGCATTACAGTTTCAGTTCTGTAAGCTTCCATTCCAATGTTCTACTTATGTATGTTATAATGTTCAATTGTTGTGTACTTTGACATTGTATAGAATCAGCCCAAGCCATATACCTGCCATCTCTAGTTTGTATTAGTTGTATGTCGGGACGACATACGTTAGCGTCGCCGAGCTCTCAGTAGTAGTAACCAGTTACCAGTAACCAGTGTACCAGTAGATGACTCACTACCAACCGTCTCTGCGTGAATCACTGTCTGTATTCATATTGTTGCTGACCTAGCAGTATTTCAAACACCCCTTCACATATGGGTACTGTGCGCGGTCAGTCTGACGAGAGTGAGCAAGGAGGCAGGTCACGGCTGTTTGGGCGCTTCTCACACTATCCGTAATACACGTACTTCCAGCCACGTGAGTATTTCTTTACCCTATACACGTGTTCGAACACCACATGACACTTGAAGACAACCAGGAGCCTATTGGTAATTCCCCTCATGGCATTACAAGCAGCATTATGACCAGGTCAGACACGTACCATTTACAAAATGCGGGTTATTTACACGAAGTAAAAAGACAGAAGTGCGAAACGTTGCTGCAAAAAAACATAATCAATGGAGTCTAGAAAAGGTATACAATAAACTAGCGCCACAACAAAAAACTAGGTTTTCTAAACTAACAAAATTCACCAACAATTCTTCCTTTGAAGAACTCATTGTCTTACATCGACTCTAGGCTGCGGGACTGATTACCTCAAACTTCTTCTGACCTTCACTATTCTTCTTTGTATAAGACTGATAAAGCTACTGTATGGCTAAACGTTTCCACAATAAAGATACCAAAGTGTTGCACATGTATCTAATTTATCAACTTGTCGGTTCTCTGAACCATTTATCTACATTTCTCTCGTTCTCTGAATTGTGCCTTTCATTTATAAACTTCTATACTTTTAACGTGATATTCCCCATCACTGATCACATGAATAGTGGGTATATATGATGTGATATTCCCAACACTGATCACATGATTAGTGGGTATATATGATGTGATATTCCCAGCACTGATTACATGATCAGTGTTCATACATGATGTGATATTCCCATCACTGATCACATGATTAGTTGGTATATATGATGTGATATTCCTAGCACTGATCACATGATAAGTGCTGGGAATATCACGTCGCTCTTTCCTATATTTAGTGGCATACTCTTTAATGTTAGTGTGACTAGTTAATGGCCAAAGTTTGAGCGATACGTCGTCGTAATCTTCTCTTTCCTACGTGCTGGTTATCTGTGTAAATGGTTCAGAAAACCGAGTTGAAAACTGAGATATTTGTGTGACGTTTGGGCATCTGTAATGAGGGCATGTTTCGCCAGGCTTTAGCTTCTTCTCTGTACTGGACTGAAGAAGCCACTGGCTGGCGAAACGTTTCCTCAGTAAAGAGTCCCAAATGTTGCATAATTATCTCATTCTTCAGCACTGATCACACACACACACACACACACACACACACACAGTTCCCCACAAGAGATTAGTGCAGAAGTTGGAGGATCAGGCGCATGTAAAAGGGAGGGCAATGCAATGAATAAGGGAATACCTGACAGGGAGACAGCAACGAGTCATGGTACGTGAAGAGGTATCACAATGGGCGCCTGTTACGAGCGGGGTCCCACAGGGGTCAGTTCTAAGACCAGTGCTATTTTTGATATATGTGAACGACATGATGGAAGGAATAGACTCTGAAGTGTCCCTGTTCGCAGATGACGTGAAGTTGATGAGAAGAATTAAATCGGACGAGGATGAGGCAGGACTGCAAAGAGACCTGGAGAGGCTGGACATGTGGTCCAGTAACTGGCTTCTCGAATTCAATCCAGCCAAATGCAAAGTCATGAAGATTGGGGAGGGGCAAAGAAGACCGCAGACAGAGTATAGGCTAGGTGGACAAAGACTACAGACCTCACTCAGGGAGAAAGACCTTGGGGTGACCTGAGAATAGCGTTCCAATACCTTAATAAGGAATCGTTCAAGACACTGTACACTGTGTATGTTAGGCCCATACTGGAGTATGCAGCACCAGTCTGGAACCCACACCTGGTCAAGCACGTCAAGAAGTTAGAGAAAGTACAAAGGTTTGCAACAAGGCTAGTCCCAGAGCTCAAGGGAATGTCGTACGAGGAAAGGTTAAGGGAAATCGGACTGACGACACTGGAGGACAGAAGGGTCAGGGGAGACATGATAACGACATACAAGATACTGCGGGGAATAGACAAGGTGGACAGAGATAGGATGTTCCAGAGAGGGGACACAGGGACAAGGGGTCATAACTGGAAGCTGAAGACTCAGACGAGTCACAGGGACGTTAGGAAGTATTTCTTCAGTCATAGAGTTGTCAGCAAGTGGAATAGCCTAGCAAGTGAAGTAGTGGAGGCAGGAACCATACATAGTTTTAAGAAGAGGTATGACAAACCTCAGGAAGCAGAGAGAGTGAGGACCCAGTAGCGATCAGTGAAGAGGCGGGGCCAGGAGCTGAGTCTCAACCCCTGCAACCACAATTAGGTGAGTACAATTAGGTGAGTACACACACACACACACACACACACACACACACACACACACAGGAGCTGTGACTCGACACCTGCAACCACAACTAGATGTTTACACACACATACACACACACACACACACACACACACACACACACACACACAGACGAACACACACACACACATACACACACACACACACACACACACACACACACACACACACACACACACACACACACACACACACACACACAGAGGAGCTGTGAATCGACCCCTGCAACCACAACTAGATGTGTACACACACACACACCTAACATGTATCGTATATATGCGCGTAAAGGAGTGAATGTATACGCGCTAAGTCCCACTCCAGTGTACACTCCTTCACCTTGCCCTCTCCCCTCTCACTCCCTCACTCACTCACTCTCGATGCCCCTGCCTCTCTCACACTCCTCTCCATTAACCCACTCACCCCCACCCCTCTAATTAAGAACGTCAATGATTGTCTTGTTGCAGAATTGCCAGAGAGGCGTGTGGGTGACCTGGCAGCGATCACAGGTATAATCTAGAGTCCTCTGACCTCAGACATCTGATGAGAGGTCTGGCTAGTGCAGAGAGTATTTAGCAGACGGTGAGGACCCCCAGCGGACTGTGATTAGTACCGTGTGGGCAGGGTAACCAGGCGCCCCCAGGGAGGTCTGTGAATATAACCACTCTTACCCCTAGCTTCATCCTTGCAGTCCATGAAGTTGTAATATTTATATATATATATATATATATATATATATATATATATATATATATATATATATATATATATATATATATATATATATATATATATATATATATATATATATATATACATATATATATATATATATATATATATATATATATATATATATATATATATATATATATATATATATATATATATATATATATATATATATATATATATATATTGGACCCATAGCTTCGGAGAAGTGGATAAAAAGGCTTCAAGGAAGAATATTTGGATTTCTTCCTGAAATCTTTTGAATATTCCACTTCCCCTACCACCCCATCTTTTCATTCTATTTTACCAATAGGTATATTTTATTACATAATATGGTACAAAAGGTTTAAGAGATACATTAGTGATATAAAGATGACATATACAGTACATAATGTGTGAGAGATACATGTCTAGTACATATTGTTACGTGTTTGTCACTCATTATAATGCGAAAATCTCATCCAGCTCTTCAGACCTGGGGCACGTACCCAAAACACAGCAGGCATTACCCCTCCTAACGGCAGCGCTGAGTCGCTGTAACAGAAAACTAGCTGTCCTGGGATCCCTAGTTACCCTGATGAGTCTTTTGCCTAGCTCCTTAAGGAACTTAGATGTACTCTGAACCTATGAGAACAAACATATAATGATGGGCAAGTTCTCCATATCTTCTAGACTTTTGGGACTCCCTGAAGCTGGCAGCTGCCCCTCCTTCCTCCTTGGTGTATTGGAGATAAGTATCAGCCAAGGTAGATGAACATGTGTAGTCCCACACCACCTGCTTATCGTCTGTCCAGGCTTGAAGTGTGATAAGATCTGGATGCTTCTGGCTGCCATCAGATCTGCATAGTTGGGGTGGCTCCCTTACTGCTGGGCATCCGGCTGTTGTGAGTCTCCTCTTGATAATGTTATTAACCTCCTCCTGTTTGGACAGAGAAAAACCACTAGAAAATAATTAATTTGTATTAATGTATTTATTGACACGGTAACTTTGAAGTCTGAAATAATTCATTGATTAGGACAATACTGTACTTTCTGTCTCATATTATTTGGGCTTTATGGGAAAAAAATCATTATAGAATCAATTAAAGAACAAAGAAGCACAATACCGTGACTGGAACAATACACAAATAACCCGCATATAGCAGAGAGGCCCTTATGATGACGTTACGGTCCGACTTAGGCGATTCACAAGTCACACTAACACATGAAGGTGAGGAAGCCAGTTTATAAAGGAGAGGGAAGACAGGGACGGGACAAAGAGAGGAAGAAAAAGAACCGGTGGAGGTAGAGGTAGTGGTGTAGTGGTTGTAGTAGTGGTATAGTGGAGGTAGTAAATAGGAGGAGCAGTGATAAGTCGAATGACAAGCTAAAGAAACACTGCAGGAAAGCTAATGGCCCACAAGGGTGGGGCCAAAAACACAAGGGGAAAAAACTGAAGGACAGAATATACCAAGGCAGAAGAAAATAAGACAAAGAAAGAATAGGAAAGGAGGGGAGGAGAAGAAAAGATCAAGTCGCAAATGTTGTAAAAGTTGGAGCATTTGATAATGTAATGAGAAAAGATGGCATCAACTGAGACAAAGCCACGACTAAGTTTTATATTGAGAAAGTTAGGTTCTACGAGGAATAGCTTTGAGAAAAAAAATACGTACGCAAACGCTAGGATATATATATTAGAAAACGTTTCGCTTCTGGGACCTTGATCATCACGTTTTTTTTTAATAAATATGTGTTAGTGTTTGCTTACGTGTTTTTTCTAAACCAGCTTGTCCGTATTTATTACCAAGGTTTAAACTACAAGGTTTATTCTATAAGGGATGCTGCAACGAGAAGATATCTCAGAAGACGTCATAAGCTTCTCTATGTGCGAGTTATTTAAATAAATTAAGAAGCCTCATGCATAAATTCATCACACAAGCTAATCCTTTCTCTTCTATGCAAGCTTTCTCCAGTAAAGTAAATAGTCGTGGAAGCTCTAGAAGAGATGCTCTTCACACCAACGTCTACAATAAAGGTACCCAGATGTTGCACATGTGTCTAAATTCATGGTATTGTACACCATTCATGTATATGAAAACGTTTAGCCTTTGCCAGACTTGCAGCCCAATAGATAGTAAACTGCACATTCTTGGTATAATTAACATAAGAACCTCTGGAATGTCGTGCAGGTTCAAGTGAGAGGATGATGGTAGTGGGTAAAAATGTGTTGATGAGAGACTTTCCCAGTTCATTGAGCTTAAGGAAATGTCTGTGCATGAAAAGTAAAAGGACACAAGTGCAACTAATGTGTCATTTTATTGTGGCAACGTTTCGCTCTCCAGGAGCTTTGTTAAGCCGTTACAAACAGTACATGGACACAGGGTATATATAGGCTCACTACTACTACTACTACCACCAGTAGTATTGCACGTCACGCTAAGCCTATATATACCCTCTGTGTCCATGTACTGTTTGTAACGGCTTGACAAAGCTCCTGGAGAGCGAAACGTTGCCACAATAAAATGTCACATCAGTTTCACCTGTGTCCTTTTACATTACATATTGTCGGCAATTCTACCAACATATATACAAATATCTGTAAATGTTACCGTAGAGGAAAAGATGGCACAGATAACAAGACACTTGAATGCGATTGGTACAAATCACGTTGAAACGAAATACAATACCGACAAGACCACGGTGCTCTTAACCAACTCCAAGGCTGAGAGACTGACTACCTCACTTTCTGTATGTAATTCTTCACATTATGTCCTTGAACTGATAAAGCCAGCTAGTTGGCGAAACGTCTACAAATGAAGATACCCAGATGTTGCACACGTATCTAATTCTTGAATATTAGTAGACCCAAGTGTTGGGTTCACCAGAAAGATTTGGACACGTGAGGACTGCGTACTATGTTCACCCTGCAGAGAGGATAAAACAATGAAATACTTAGGGAATTAGTACTATGTTTATCTCGCAGGGAAGCCACAAGTAGCGCTGAGTCCGCTAACACGAGGATGCTGCCAAATTACGCTGCATCTGACATAACTGTTACACAATAGATGCAACGAAATCATGGCCGGGAGAGCATCATCACACAGATGTAGCTGGTTTTATCCTAGCCATCTTTCACAACATTTAATTTTCTAAGGTGTGGGTTATTCTTTGCCGTAGAAAGACATGTGAAATGTAAACAGACCACGGAACAGGTGGGGTTTCAACCCATGGCGAGTCGTGAAACTCCAGGCCAGTATGTAAGCCACTTGGCCAGCTGGCTACGATGAGATTCATCCAACTGTATATATTGCAGACAGCTGGTCGAATGGCTTACGCACTGGCCTGGAGTTTTACGACTCACTCGCCATGGGTTCAATCCCTACTCGTTCCCTGGTTTGTTTACAAATGTGTTATTACGATTTCGTGAAACGTGAAATGCAATATGCATATGAAACTACAGCCGCCTTGGGTCCATGTGGATCAGAGGCTCCAAACACCGTTTCTTGTATTCTCGTGGGAAGATGAGCTCTCATTCTAAGATGTGAGAAGTAAACAGATTCAGCTTGGAAAATGACTTGCTAATACCGACAAGATGTGGAAAAAGATACTTATATACAATTCAGGGCAAGCGCCTTTATTCAAAGATACAGCTTGGTACACGTGAAATATATTTTGGATATTTGGGTTCATATCTGACACTGACAGATGCTGCAACACACACACTGTTAAGTTAAACGTCCGGGGTAGTGTTCCGTGATATCAAACTAGTGGACTGGGAGGAATCCACGAGGCAAGGCAATTTTAATGTCCAATCTCTGGAGGAAATCTCATCAACACAGACGCCTCGCCGTAACTCGCACTTTCCATAGCAGAAGTGTGAAGAGAGACACAGGGGAGAACTCCAGTAGTTACCCAGTTCTACAAGACTGGGATCGGGTTAAAAGCTGGGTCTTCACAGGAATTAGAGCGCGCAGTTCTTGCCTAGGAATCAACAGAAGTGTTGTGAGTTGAAGCATTGCAGCTGTTGATGTTGTTATTGCATCAGTCATTAAATTCCCCCCTGACACGAGTTTTCAACACATAATGACCCGTTCAGTGGTGCCGTTGGCCCTGTGGAGAAAACGCGGCCAGACGCAACCCGAGGGTGTACGCTGCTGTCTACCGGCACTGATACAAATGTAGTAGCTCCTGGCCCTCTGGTGGGGGTGCTGCTTCGGACGGTGGTGATGTCTACCAGCACTACTGCCCATGTGGTAGCTCTTGGCCCTATGACGGGCCATAAAAAAGCCGCTGCTGACTTTCCAGTCAGACTCAGTAGTCTAAGAGCACTAATAGCTGTCGACAGACAGCTATTAGTGCTTTTGTTCTTTGCCACTTATGTATGTTTGCTTACAAACACAACATTGTTTGTGTATGTTTTTTACACATCAAACAAGAACATTTCTCGATAAATATCCACGATTTTATTAATTTACTTTAGAGTCAACATTGCAAAGGCCATTTACACTTGGTCATCAAACACCTACAGACATTTAAAAGCTCACATCAACCTAAGAAAAATAACATCAATGCAATAGTATTTCTAAGAATGGTACTCCATCAGAAAATATTTTCGTCACATCCCCTCGTATCAGCACCAAAATTGTCGATTTTAACCCCAAGTGCTCGAGTGGCAGAGTGTTAAGGTCTTGCTCCCTATGTGTGGCCGGGCCAATTCATGTTAAGAACTGCGTAACGTCACAGGTTTGCGTTTACTAAGTAGACTGTGTTTGTTTACACACTTATTTCCGTAGCAGGGAATCGGTGAGACTCGTCCGTTACGGAGGTGTACCTATTCTTCTCTCAGAGGTATACCCAATCTTCTGCTATGGAGGGGTGTATTCAATCTTCTGCTGTGGAGGGGCGTACTCAGTCTTCATGCTATGGAGGTGCATACCCAATCTTCTGCTATGGAGGGGTATACCAAATCTTCTGCTATGGAGAGGCGTACTCAGTCTTCTTGCTATGGAGGTGCGTACCCAATCTTCTGCTATGGAGGGGCGTACCCAGTCTTCTTGCTATGGAGGTGCGTACCCAATCTTCTGCTATGGAGAAGGGTACTCAATCTTCTGCTATGAAAGGGCGTACCCAGTCTTCTGCTATGGAGGGGCGTACCCAATTTTCAGTTGCACGACGGCGTACCCAATCTATAAACTGATATATTGAAAAAAAACTTGTTATTAAATATAAAAAGATTAACAGAAATGAAAGCAACTGGTGTCAGCTGAAGTCCTGATGATAAAGGATATAATCAAGGTGGCACTAATTAAATAATGGCACCATGGTGCCACTAACAAGAGTCACTACTGACACCCTTGGCCAACTTCCCATTGCAGTGGTTGGCCAAAACAATCCGTTTAACGTTCCTGCGTCTAACACGACTCACACTACGCACAACGCTAATGCTGCGTATGCTTTCCTGTCTATCTGGGTCTGCGTATATTGATGCGCTTGCCAGAAGATGCGTATACTTTTACGCTTGCCTGGTGCTGCGTATATTTTTAAGCTTCTACCTTGGCTCGTGTATATTTTAAAGACTGCCTTGAGCTGCGGCGTATATTTTGACGCCTCCATGTGTGTATTTTTACGCCTGCCTTTTGCTGCGTATTTTTCACGCCTGCCTGATGATGCTGCGTATATTTTCATGCTTGGCTAGTGCTGCTGCGTATCTTTTTTTTACGCCTGCCTGGTGCTGCTGCTGCGTATATTATTTTACCAATCTGAGAGGGAGGAAGGGAAGAAGGGAGGGAGGGAGGGAAGAAGGGAGGGAGGGAAGAAGGGAGGGAGGGAGGGAGGGATAAGAAATATTTACCTTGATATTGTGTGAGTCACAGAGGCTTAGTGGAGAGCCAAGGTCGGCACCGTGTGTGTGTGCGCTTTTTTTACGCACTTCCACGCAGCCACAAACACTCCAGCATACACACATACATCCACACGCATATACACACACACACTCTCTCTCTACATATATATATATATATATATATATATATATATATATATATATATATATATATATATATATATATATATATATATATATATATATATATATATACATAAGAGCCTTTTGAATGATCTTATTTAAGAGGGAGGGAGGGATGCATTGGAGGGTAGGGAGAGAGCCTTGTGCATTACTATCCTAATCTCCCGTATCCAGAAAGAATTACAGGCATCTTGAATAAAACTGGTTTCTCATAACAGATAACTTCGGTATCGACCCGTGGGAATGTCCTTTTATTTTGCAGTGGTCCAACCTACGTTGGATCACCTGCAGCCAGAACCGACAGCCTGACTGATCAAGCCTACCGAACAGAAGGCTTGATCTTGGATCAGGGCGTGGGGGGTGATAACCCCCCCATAATTAACATAAGGCCAACAACGGGTGATTGAACGTAAATTACTGTATTAACACACTAATCACAACTCTATACCGATTACTTTAACGTAAACAACAAAACTTATTACATTAAAACGTCCACCATTACATTATCACGTTAGCTATGACATTAGCACATTAACCGAAACATTAACGAGTAAACTATCACGCTAAAGGAGAAGTAGAAAGCTGGTTAACGAGGCAATAAACGAAGTTAATGTATTTACATGGCACTTGGGTATGAGAGGGGCGGCCCTTGTCAGCGACTGTCGGGGATAGGAAGAGCTAGTCTGGATATATCCACCTTACTAACGAGGATAATAAAGAGTAGATGGATTTAGATTTTGCCTTCGAAGTGGTTGGTTTATTGTGCTCTCCATATCCATCCTGTGGAGGGTAACGCAAGACCATATGGATGTAAAAAAAAAAGGCCTAGGAACTAGGACCCCCGAAGAGGGTTACCTAGGTGGATAAACAGGTGTTGCATGAGGACAAAACTATCGAGAGAGTGTTTCGCTCTGTGTGGGGCTTGATTGCGTCATCATTTCGCTCTGTGTAGAGCTTTGACGAGAAGGGAAACGTTGTCCCAGATTCTGGCTATGAAATCATAGCCAGAATTAAGGACTATCTCGGGAGAAACTCGCTGTCCAGTCAGTCCGTCAGTCTCTCTCTCTCTCTCTCTCTCTCTCTCTCTCTCTCTATACTAAACTATTATTTGGACCACATTTTGCTCTTTATAAAGCTGTACATAGATCGAAACAGTCCCAGTGAAAGCTTAGACCGCAGCTTGCTTTCCTCCCTTTGTTTATTATACCAGTGGGAAAAAACGCGCCGTATCTTTGAGGCCCCTGAAAACAGGAGTAATTTGTTGGTAATTTCCTCTGTACTTAAAACTACTGGAAAGTCTTGCATTATCTATACCCATTGAGTTTTGTCTTACGGAGAGATTTTGCCACCGAAGTGTCTAAGTACCTTTCTCTTCGTCTTAGGGCGCTCGCTATACACCGTTGCGTTCCAGTGACTGTTTCGTTTTCCAGGCCTCTCATTCTTGTAGAGAGTCATTCCAGTCCGTATATATACAGGCAGTTCAGCGTGTGGGTCGTAGGGAAGAAAAAACTAACGCAAGGGGCTGTAATGGTCAGATTCACGAGGCGTTCAAAACGAGGGTTAGAAGAAGTGGACTTGAGGATTACAAACTAATGATCAGCCCAATACAAACATGACTGAGTACATGTACTCTTGAAGGTACTGGTGAATTGTTTGTATTTTTGAAGGTACTGTCAAACTGTTTGCACTCTTGAAGGTACTGGCTAATTGTTTGTACTCTAGAAGGTACTGGTGAATTGTCTGTACTCTTGAAGGTACTGGCGAACTGTTTGAACTCTTGAAGGTACTGGCGAATTGTTTGTACTCTTGATGGTACTGGCGAACTGTTTTGTACCCTTGAAGGTACTGGTGAATTGTTTGTACTTTTGAAGGTACTGGCGAATTGTTTGTACTCTTGAAGGGCAGAGACAGCATGAAGGGCGAGAGTGGGTAAGGAAGTGTCAGAACTGCAGTATCGGAGTGTAATAGACAGCAGGAGGGTGTCAGAAGTACGGAAGGTAGACAGCAGATGGATGTCAGAATGACAATACAGAAGAGAAGACAGCAGGTGGGGAAGGTAAGGAAGTAACCATTAAAGACAGAAAGTAGTCACCTGTTTACACACCGTCATGGGCCCAGATCCTGCGTTGCTGCTGTTCCGGGCCCTTTTCTGCCTGCTCTGCTGCTGGGTTTGCGCGCGCCGCGGCGTTCCGCTTTTCCCGTTTTTGGGCTTTTCCCCCCCTTTTTCCGCTGGGCTGCGCGCGTTGGGCGCGCTGCGGCGCCCCGCGGTTTGCGCTGCGCCCGGCTCCCGCTGCTGTTTTTCCCCGCCCCCGTTGCTGCGCTGTTTGGCCCCCTGCTGCTGTGCTGGCCCTGTGCGCTTTGCTTGCTGGTTTTGCCTGCGGTTCTGCGCTGCTGTGTGCTGCTGCTGCTGCTGCTGTTTTCCCTTTGTTTCCCCTGCTGTTTGCCCCTTCTGTTGCTGCTGCGCCTGCGCGGCTGCTGCGGGTTTTTTGGGCCCCCCTGCGTTGCGCTCTTGCCCCTTTTTGGTTTTTTGCTGCTGGGTGGGCGCGCCGCTGTTGCGCTGCTTTGCTGCGCGCTGTTGTTGCTGCGCTTCCCGCTGCTGCTTGTTGTTGGCGCTTTTCCCCGCCGCGCTGCGCGTTGCGTCCCCGCTGTTTGTTGCTGCGTGCTTTTTCCCGCCCCCGCCGCTGTGTTGGCCGTTTTGTTGCGCTGCTGTTGCTTTTTTCTGCTGTTTCCTGCGTTGCGCGTTGCTGCGTTGCTGTGCTGCTGTTGTTGCTGCGCTTCGCTGCTGTCCCCGGGGCGCTTTTTTTGGCTTGTTTGCCCTTTGCCCCTTTGCCCCCCCTTTTGCGCTGGGGCCTTCTTTTTTGGCTGCTTTTTGCGCTGTTTCCCCCCCGTTGTTGTTTGCGTTGCGCTGCGGCTGCGCGCGGCTGCGCGCGCTGCGTTTGTTGCTGCTCGGTTGCTGCCCCGCTGCGCTGCGCTGCTGCTGCGCTGTTTTTTTTTTGCTGCTGCTGTTGCTGCGCTGTTCTGCTGTGCCTCTTTGCTGCTGCGTGCTGCTGCGGGCTTTGTTGTTGCTGCTGCTGTTGCTGCTGTTGCTGCTGTTGCTGCTGCTGCTGTTGCTGCTGTTGCTGCTGCTGCTGTTTGTTCCTCGGATCCCGTCCACCTGCAGATAAATCATTTTTGACTCAGCCATTATCCCATTTTGTTACTTGCGCCGCCTCTAATTAAGGGTGAAAATGTTTCGGTTATATATGTTAAAAGAACCGAAAAACACGCAGGTGTAATTTCCCCATTTATACCAGCACACTTTACCTAAATAATTATAAAGAAACGGACATATATGGATGAGCTTTTTATATATATATATATAAAAAATTTTATATATATATATATATATATATATATATATATATATATATATAAAATTTTTTTGTATATAAACCAATCTTTTGATTGAGGGATTGAAAAATTGCTCAGGTTGAGGACTGTTCCATGCCCCTCTCTTTTCCATTTGTCTGCACCTGAAGAAACCGCTGTGGGCAATAAACCTCAAATGTTTCAGAAACGTCTCATTTATCAAGATTTAATTTCAGTAGATCAAACAAAACAGCCAAAAAACACACACACACACACACACACACACACACACACACACACACACACACAGGGGGCCCGGGGTGAGTTTTGCTCCTGAAACCCCAAATAGGTAATCCATGGAAAAAGTACGAAATTTGGGGCCTGGGGAAATTTTACTTTTTTTTACTCTTTTGCCTATTGTGATATACATTTTACTGTGATCTTTGTATACCAAAAAATGGGGCCGGGCAGATTACCCTTGCAACCACAATCAGAGGAACAACACACATGCACAGAAAAACATGCACACAGGACCATTTTTGAGGGTATGATGTCTGGGGGGAAAAATGACAGTGCGTCAGTGAAGAGGCAGGCCAGAAAGGGACTCGACCCTGCAACCACAACTGGGGGTACAACTAGGTGAGTCAACTAGGTGGTACACAGTGGGTCAACTAAGTGGTACAACAGGGGAGACACGGGGGAGTCAACGGGGGAGCAAAAAACCCGGTGAGTACACTGGGGGAGTACAACAGGGGATCACTGGGGGGAGTGCAAACCGGGGGAGTACAAGCCAGGTGAGTACAACTGGGGGAGTACAATGGGGAGGCACGGGAGTGCAATAGGTGAGTAAAAACTGGGGGGAGTCAATGGTGGTAAACCTAGGTCAACGGGGCAAATGGGGGGGTACACGGGGGGAGTACACTGGGGTCACTAGGGGGTACAACTAGGTGGGGTACACAAGGAGTACACCAAATGGGGTCAACTGGGGGGTACACTTTAGGTGGTACAACTGGTGAGGGGGACAACAAGTGAGTACAACGGTGAGTACAACAGGGGGTACAACTAATGGTACAATAAATGGGCCCCCCTGGTGAGTCCCGGGGGAGTCAACTATGAGTACAACTGGGGGGTCAAACAGGTGGTCAACGGGGGGTCACCCCGGTGGGCCCGGGTGGTCAACTAATGGTAACTGGGGGGTTTCATGGGTGGGGTCAACGGTGGGTCAACTAAGGGAGTCAACAGTGGGGGAGTCACTAGGTGAGGCAACTAGGGGAGTACAACTGGGGAGTACAACAATGAGTACAACTAGTGGAAAAAACTAGGGGAGTACAACGGGGGGTACAACTAGTGAGTAAACTAAAAAAGGTAAAACACATACAATGGAAACAACGCATTTTAAAGAAACTATGTAAGATCATTTGAGAGAAATATTTGTACCCATTAACTTCGTTTTCGCCTGGATTCTGCATCATCTACTCTGCCATCTCTTGCAGCACCCTGCCGAGTACTTCCCAGCTTTACTTCGATCTCCCTACCAATGCCTCAGACACTGAGTACCACATTACATGGGCTATAAGAAGACATCGAGGAGAATATTTTTGGGGGGGAAAAATCGGCCCTGAAGGCCCCGGGGGCTTTCTCTTCTTAAATTTTCGTCTGAAAGCCCCGATAAAAGGAAGGACTATCGTCCGACAAAAGGCTAAAAACCCGCTAGCCGGGTGGGAAAGGGGGGAAAAAGGAAAGGGGGAAGGGGTGGGGGAAAACTGGCAGATGCATGCAAAAGATAAGAAGGGGGCAATGCAGAGTTAATAACGATGATAGAGAACGGGGGTGGGCAGGTGGGAGGTATTGAAGCAAAGGGTGTTTTAATATGATGGACCCTATTTGAAGTATATACTGCTTTGAAATCGGGTCAATTAATTTGAAACACCCAAGCACTTTTCTTTTCCCCTTTCATTGGGGATATAAGCAGAAGGGAGTTTTGCCCCAGGGGACCGTCCTCGTTCCTTCCATGCCTCCCATCTTGACAGTAATGTGATGAAATGCCTTATCGAACGAACGTGTCGGGGCAGGGGGGCAGAGGCTAGGAAGTCAGGCGGGGGGGAAAGGGGTGCATGGGATAGGGGCTGGGGGTAGAGGCTGGGGAAAAAAAAACATTACCTTGTTTTTTTTGAAAAGAGAAAGGGTATAATTTAAACCCGGGGGGGGGTGAGTGGTGGGGGGGGTGGGGGAGAAATTGGGAAAGGGGGGGGGGTTTAGGGGGGGGAAAAAAAAAAAAAGGGGGGGGGGGGAAAAGGGGAAAAGGGGAAAAAAAGAGGAAAAAGAAGGGGAGGGGAAAAGGGCCTGATTAAAACCCCAAAAGTGGATCAAAACCACGTTTCATCTTCCCCCTTTCCCCCCTATCCCTTCCCCCGAAAAAAAAAATCCATCCCCCTTCATCCTTTCTGCCCTCTGCTTTTCCCCGTCTGCTACGTCCCTTTTCCCCTGTACGTGAGCCAAGTCCTTATCCACTGACGTATAAACCCCCCATCCCTTCTTTGCCTTTAGGGGTTTCCTCCACCACGATGCTGTGAACACTTAACACCAACCAGGGACTAACCTCACTTTTTAAAGTTCTACTGTCTGTAATTATTCCTGGGAATCGATTGAAAAACTGGATGGGGAAACGTTCAAAAGTATCCAGTGTTTCACAGTGTTTAACTTTTACATCTGATATCGGTGTTAATTAGGTGAAAGTTATAGGGTTTAAAAACCTATCAACATAATCTATAAAAATTATCCAGATTGAACTTCTTCAGCATGGAAGCCCTCTTGAGGATCACTTATAAACACTGGACAGACCATGAGCAACTTCTTCAGCATGGAAGCCCTCTTGAGGATCACTTATAAACATTGGACAGACCATGAGCAACTTCTTCAGCATGGAAGCCCTCTTGAGGATCACTTATAAACATTGGACAGACCACGAGCAACTTCTTCAGCATGGAAGCCCTCTTAGGGGGTGTGAGTGTTGTCAAGGGATGGAAGTGAAGCCACAGGATTGGGAGGGTGATGCATCTCCCACCTTGTTCCCATTTCTGCAACAATCAGCAAGTCAGCAAGCCGTCACTGCCGCCTCCCGTTGATTGCAAAGTGAATTGTTGATTGCACCAGAAATTTCAACAAAGCTGGGTGAAACTGCAAAGGAATATGTGCAGTGAGATTTCCCGTGTGTTGCATGGAGCCAGACCCTTAATTACTGATGCAAGAGCAACGGCAAGGGGAGAGAACAACACTGCCAAGAATTAACATTATCTTCAAGTAAAAACTTATTATTATTTTCGGTGAATAGAGTAGAGACTCTGGTCCAAGTGTTCTTACAGCTGCTGCAACTGTTCCTTCTAAACAGGTGTCAGGTGTCCAGGTGCTAGACGACTGCTGTGGGTCGCGGCATCCTGAGCCTGGATGAGAGGTGTAGAGGTAAATCTTCTCACATCTGATAGCTAAACCCACAACGAGAAAGTCAGATATATCATCAGTTGGAATGAGGAGGAATTACTTAGCTCTCAGTCTGATGGACGCCTGGACCAGAGAGTCACTGATAGATTGAGGAATCATTAAATCCTGAAAGTGGCGTTTCTGGATCACCAGATCCTGAGAGGGGCATTACTGGATCACCATATCCAGAGAGGGGCGTTACTGGATCACCAGATACTGAGAGGGGCATTACTGGATCACCATATCCAGAGAGGGGCGTTGCTGGATCACCAGATACTGAGAGGGGCATTACTGGATCACCATATCCAGAGAGGGGCGTTACTGGATCACCAGATCCTGAGAGGGGCATTACTGGATCACCATATCCAGAGAGGGGCGTTACTGGATCACCAGATACTGAGAGGGACATTACTGGATCACCATATCCAGAGAGGGGCGTTACTGGATCACCAGATACTGAGAGGGACATTACTGGATCACCATATCCAGAGAGGGGCGTTACTGGATCACCAGATACTGAGAGGGGCGTTACTGGATCACCATATCCAGAGAGGGGCGTTGCTGGATCACCAGATACTGAGAGAGGCGTTACTGGTCCACCAGATGCTTAGAGGGACGTTACTGGATCTTCAGATCCTGAAACCAAAAGTTTGTCACACATCTTAAAATGTTTCTAAGAGTCCAGGACTGGGCACCATCAATCCAGATTGAATTATTTTCCTTTACCTTAGTTACTGAAGTTAATTACCGTAAACGCACTGAAATCTGAATGTTGAAACAGCCCAGGATGACGGTGTCATCGACAATGGAGGGTCAGCTTTTTGGGGATAAAGAGCTTTGCAGTTTTGTTTTGTGATATATTCACTCAAAGATGAACAGCGCTACCCAATAAACTGGCCCTCGGGATAAAAATCAACTCTCTTCACCAAGATGCAGTTACGTCGGTGTTAGGTCGACTGTTGTGGTTGGCATCCTGGATAGGGATGGGTCTGGATTTGGGCTGTGTTACAAAAAATGCGATTCTAAAAGCTTAGAGATCTCCAGTGAATACTAGAAAGGACTGCCCTTCTAGCATCCAGCCTGTTACTGGGTTTTCGTAACAATTAGTCAGTATCCTTGTCCAATTATCCATTAGAATTCAGTATGAATTATTAGTGCTTCAGGATAACAACTGGTAGGTTACTAACTAGAGAAAATAAAATTTAATAAATTTATTGAGTATCGTATAGAGGTATATTATCAAAGTAAATTAAATTAATAATAATCAAAATAATAATAATCACTTCTCTCGTATACAATAGTATTGTGCTGAGAGCACATATCACATTTATAATTCTTAAGTACCGTCTGGTACATTAACATTTAATAAGATATTAAAAATATGTACAAGTAAATTTGTGTGTATGTGTGTAAGTGCTCTAAGTAGTTCGCTATGTCTCAAGACTCGACTAGACTTAAACAAGTGACTGACACAGTCCTCAAATAAACTAACTTCTTAACCAACTGGCTATCAGAACAGTCTGCTTGAACAATAAAAAGAATGCTAAGCCCAATAGCAATATAACAAGCAACTGCGACACTGAATCAGGAACAAGGAGATAATATAACGACAATAAGTAGGGACCATCTGCAGATCCTCCACAAAAGTCACAAAACTCTCATAATACTGAATCTAAGTTCAGCATAAGAAAATCCCCGACTGTGATAATACACAGATACCAGTACAAGTTAGGTCAGAAGCTACAGCTCAGGACCTGAGTTGTTTAGAGTGTCTATGCGACACACAACCTCAGTACAACGTCGAAAATCACTAAATCTATACAATGTTCTGTGAACAGAGTTCTACAGAACTAACAAGAATAATGAGACAGACAATCTGTCCAACCACCAAGAGAGTCTAGACCAGACTGAATACTTCAGGCGAGGTAAGGACACCCCCCCCCTCGATCACGTGATAGCTCCGTGGACAGCTGCCCAGCAAGAAGCCGGCAGGGAAACGAGCAAAGAGCGATAATTACAGTAGTTAGACAATCAAGACTTGAACTGAGCACATAATATGTTACATCCTACCTAACAACAGGTAACTAACTCAAATAATATTATAAAGCAATATATTCACGATTTAGCTATTATCGCAAATACAAGCAGTATAAAATTATATGAAAAGGTAATATACATTATATTCATAATCATAATATACATTATATATATTGCAAC
>NC_091326.1:4220518-4245518 GCF_038502225.1 Cherax quadricarinatus | reverse complement strand
GTGGAATAGCCTAGCAAGTGAAGTAGTGGAGGCAGGAACCATACATAGTTTTAAGAAGAGGTATGACAAAGCTCAGGAAGCAGAGAGAGAGAGGACCCAGTAGCGATCAGTGAAGGGGCGGGGCCAGGAGCTGAGTCTCGACCCCTGCAACCACAATTAGGTGAGTACAATTAGGTGAGTACACACACACACACGCACACACACACACGCACATGCACACACACACACACACACACACACACACACACACACACACACACACACACACACACACACACATACACACACACACACACACACACGAGGGGACACAGTTGGAAGCTGAAGACACAGATGAATCACAGGGATGTTAGGAAGTATTTCTTCAGCCACAGAGTAGTCAGTAAGTGGAATAGTTTGGGAAGCGATGTAGTGGAGGCAGGATCCATACATAGCTTTAAGCAGAGGTATGATAAAGCTCACGGCTCAGGGAGAGTGACCTAGTAGCGATCAGTGAAGAGGCGGGGCCAGGAGCTCGGACTCGACCCCCGCAACCTCAACTAGGTGAGTACAACTAGGTGAGTACACACACGCACACACAGACACACACAGACACACACACACACACACACACACACACACACACACACACACACACACACACACACACACACACACACACACACACACACACACCCCGTGCCAAGTGTCTATCGAAAGTTCCTTTAACAACTAGCAACTAACATACACACAGCCAAGTGTCTATTAATGAGTTCCTTTGACAACGTGTAACTAAAGCTAAACAACATGTGCTCGACTATCGGTCTTCGTAGAATTCCTGGGGACAGACAGGTTAAGAAAGGGGACCGAGGGGAGAGAACAAATGATAGGAGAGGGAGAGCAAATGAGGGAAGAGGAAGAGAAAATGAGGGGAGGGGGTGAGTAAATAAAGTGAAAGAGAGAGAGTAAATGAGGGGAGAGGGAGAGAAAATGAAAGCTCTCGCTTTATTCTTACGAAGTTCTTAAATTATACTGTTTATATATATATATATATATATATATATATATATATATATATATATATATATATATATATATATATATATATATATATATATATATATATATATATATATTTATATATATATATATATAACAACACTGCGCTAGCCAAGAATTCGAACCCATGTTGTACTGGCCTGCCTCATGGTAAGCGAGAACCACGTGACGCTTTAAACCACAGGACCACCCAACCCTACAAGAATGGCGCAGCCAGCACACAGCTAGCTGTTGGGCCGCCGTCCGAGGGCATACGGAGGTCTGGGAGCTTCTAAGCTAATTTCATTCTCATCCCTGTTTGGTGTACTAGCCTCACGAGCAGTATTTATATATTAATGTAACCACGAACGAGTGGTATTGATCAATAACAACACTGCGCTTAGAAGCTTAGAAGCTTCCACACCTTTTTATGCCCTCGGACGTCGGCCCAACAGCTAGCTGTGTGCTGGCTGCGCCATTCTTGTAGGGTTGGGTGGTCCTGTGGTTTAAAGCGTCATGTGGTTCCCGCTTACCATGAGGCAGGCCAGTAGAACATGGGTTCGAATCCTTGGCTAGCGCAGTGTATATATATATATATATATATATATATATATATATATAGGTAGTAGGTTGGTAGACAGCAACCGCCCAGGGAGGTACTACCGTCCTGCCAAGTGAGTGTAAAACGAAAGCCTGTAATTGTTTTACATGATGGTAGGATTGCTGGTGTCCTTTTTTCTGTCTCATGAACATGCAAGATTTCAGGTACGTCTTGCTACTTCTACTTACACTTAGGTCACACTACACATACATGTACAAGCACATATATACACACCCCTCTGGGTTTTCTTCTATTTTCTTTCTAGTTCTTATTCTTGTTTATTTCCTCTTATCTCCATGGGGAAGTGGAACAGAATTCTTCCTCCGTAAGCCATGCGTGTTGTAAGAGGCAACTAAAATGCCGGGAGCAAGGGGCTAGTAACCTCTTCTCCTGTATATATTACTAAATGTAAAAGGAGAAACTTTCGTTTTTCCTTTTGGGCCACCCCGCCTCGGTGGGATACGGCCGGTGTGTTGAAAGAAAGATATATATATATATATATATATATATATATATATATATATATATATATATATATATATATACACACACACACTGAAAGTTCCACTAAAAATTTTCCTGCTTTAGCTCCTCTGTCAGTCATTTTGCAAGTTTATTACTTGAACTTTCTTGTCTCTCTGATCATCACGTCTTCGGCACATTTCGAAACATTCCCTGATTCCATTTCACCATGTTCTTGGTTTCTCGAAAACCACATTCTTTTTTTAAAATATTCTAAATTTTCCTCTCTCTCTCTCTCTCTCTCTCTCTCTCTCTCTCTCTCTCTCTCTCTCTCTCTCTCTCTCTCTCTCTCTCTCTCTCTCTCTCTCTCTCTCTCTCTCTCTCACACACACACACACACACACACTCACTCTCACTCTCACTCTCTCACTCTCTCTCTCAATCTCACTCTCACTCTCTCACTGTCTCTCTTACTCTCACTCTCACTCTCAGTCACTCTCACTCTCACTCTCACTCTCACTCTCTCACTCTCTCTCTCACTCTCACTCTCACTCTCACTCTCTGATAGGCAAGAATCCTTAATAAAGCCACCACACACACACACACACACACACACACACACACACACACACACACACACACACACACACACACACACACACACACACACACACACACACACACACACACACACACACACACACACACATACTACATTTAACTATCCCACAAAACTAAGCTTATAAATAAGGGTGTAAATGAACCAATCGCATGAAATGGAAAAAAAAACGCACCGTAAAATACAATACGTGTATTGACAAGTTCCTGACCACCAGTTCGAATCCCGATCACCCTCCCGAATTTTTACAGTCGTTTAAAACGATTTTGTTTAAAACACTGGGTAGGTAGTTACAGTCACTAGGTGACAGTTTCAGTCCTAGATGTTTAGTGGCAGATGGAAAGGCTGTTGGATAAATAGATTTGTATAGGCTTAAGATGGTAGCTAGATAGGCTAGTGGATGGCTTGGTTGGTGGATGGATAGATACGCTGTTCGTTGGATATGCTGATAGATGGATAGGCTGGTGATTGGATGGGTTGGTGGATGCATAGGCTGCTGGATAGATAAGTTGGCAAAGAGATAGGTTGGTGTCTGGATAGGTTGATGGGTGGATAAACTGATAGATGGATTCGCTGGTAGATGGATAGGTTGGTGGATAGGCATGTGGGAGGTGGCTGGCCCAGTGGTATGGAGGGGGGAACGATTGGATCTATGTGGATTTAGTGGATTAGTAGAGGGGATAAGTGAGTGGATGGTTGATTGGGTGGATGGATGCATTGGTGAGTGGATTGCACAGGAGGTCGGATGGGGGTGGGGGGGTGAAGGCGAGAGGGATAGAGGCAAAGAGGGAGGGATAGACAGAAGGAAGGCCAGACAGATCGTGAGAGTGGTGGGTACCTATCCAACCTGAATGGCCAGGCGTATACACCCCTTTTCCACCCCATCGTGACGAAAAAACACCCTCCCCCTTAATAAAAGCCCCCTTTCTTCCCCCTTAACCACTCCCCCCTAACACGAGTCTAAGAGTAAGTTCGTATTATCAAGGACTGCCAAATGACGTTATTCGTGTCAATAATTCGTAGCTGCATTTCCCCCCGTCTCTCGCATTTTCCTCGTATTCAAAAAATAGTTGCAAGACGTGAAATGTGGGTCAATGCTACTATCGTAATTATATAGAATATCGTAATTATAGAGACTAGCAGACAATGGTACGATGCTATCACAGTATAACTGCCTAGTCACGGTATAACTGCCAAGTCACGGTATAACTGGATAAAGTCATAGTATAACTCGGTAAAGTAGTAGTATAACTTAAGGTCACAGTTATTACTTGAGAGTGTAACTAGGTAATAGAGTATAACTAGCCATAATTAGAGTATAACTAAATAAAGTCATGGAAGGGAGGGAGGAGAGGGCGGCTCAAGAGTAATAACTCTCAAGATCAGTTGGGTTCGATACGGCGTATGCTATCAGTGGCCCTATAAACCCAAACAACAACAACAACACAAGATCAGTTGGGTTCGATACGGCGTATGCTGTCAGTGGCCCTATAAACCCAAACAACAACAACAGCACAAGATCAGTTGGGTTCGATACGGCGTATGCTGTCAGTGGCCCTATAAACCCAAACAACAACAACAGCACAAGATCAGTTGGGTTCGATACGGCGTATGCTGTCAGTGGCCCTATAAACCCAAACAACAACAACAACACAAGATCAGTTGGGTTCGATACGGCGTATGCTGTCAGTGGCCCTATAAACCCAAACAACAACAACAGCACAAGATCAGTTGGGTTCGATACGGCGTATGCTGTCAGTGGCCCTATAAACCCAAACAACAACAACAGCACAAGATCAGTTGGGTTCGATACGGCGTATGCTGTCAGTGGCCCTATAAACCCAAACAACAACAACAACACAAGATCAGTTGGGTTCGATACGGCGTATGCTGTCAGTGGCCCTATAAACCCAAACAACAACAACAGCACAAGATCAGTTGGGTTCGATACGGCGTATGCTGTCAGTGGCCCTATAAACCCAAACAACAACAACAGCACAAGATCAGTTGGGTTCGATACGGCGTATGCTGTCAGTGGCCCTATAAACCCAAACAACAACAACAGCACAAGATCAGTTGGGTTCGATACGGTGTATGCTGTCAGTGGCCCTATAAACCCAAACAACAACAACAGCACAAGATCAGTTGGGTTCGATACGGCGTATGCTGTCAGTGGCCCTATAAACCCAAACAACAACAACAGCACAAGATCAGTTGGGTTCGATACGGCGTATGCTGTCAGTGGCCCTATAAACCCAAACAACAACAACAGCACAAGATCAGTTGGGTTCGATACGGCGTATGCTGTCAGTGGCCCTATAAACCCAAACAACAACAACAGCACAAGATCAGTTGGGTTCGATACGGCGTATGTTGTCAGTGGCCCTATAAACCCAAACAACAACAACAGCACAAGATCAGTTGGGTTCGATACGGCGTATGCTGTCAGTGGCCCTATAAACCCAAACAACAACAACAACACAAGATCAGTTGGGTTCGATACGGCGTATGCTGTCAGTGGCCCTATAAACCCAAACAACAACAACAGCACAAGATCAGTTGGGTTCGATACGGCGTATGCTATCAGTGGCCCTATAAACCCAAACAACAACAACAGCACAAGGTCAGTTGGGTTCGATACGGCGTATGCTGTCAGTGGCCCTATAAACCCAAACAACAACAACAACACAAGATCAGTTGGGTTCGATACGGTGTATGCTGTCAGTGGCCCTATAAACCCAAACAACAACAACAACACAAGATCAGTTGGGTTCGATACGGCGTATGCTGTCAGTGGCCCTATAAACCCAAACAACAACAACAACACAAGATCAGTTGGGTTCGATACGGCGTATGCTGTCAGTGGCCCTATAAACCCAAACAACAACAACAGCACAAGATCAGTTGGGTTCGATACGGCGTATGCTGTCAGTGGCCCTATAAACCCAAACAACAACAACACAAGATCAGTTGGGTTCGATACGGCGTATGCTGTCAGTGGCCCTATAAACCCAAACAACAACAACACAAGATCAGTTGGGTTCGATACGGCGTATGCTGTCAGTGGCCCTATAAACCCAAACAACAACAACAGCACAAGATCAGTTGGGTTCGATACGGCGTATGCTGTCAGTGGCCCTATAAACCCAAACAACAACAACAGCACAAGATCAGTTGGGTTCGATACGGCGTATGCTGTCAGTAGCCCTATAAACCCAAACAACAACAACAGCACAAGATCAGTTGGGTTCGATACGGCGTATGCTGTCAGTGGCCCTATAAACCCAAACAACAACAACAGCACAAGATCAGTTGGGTTCGATACGGCGTATGCTGTCAGTGGCCCTATAAACCCAAACAACAACAACAACACAAGATCAGTTGGGTTCGATACGGCGTATGCTGTCAGTGGCCCTATAAACCCAAACAACAACAACAACACAAGATCAGTTGGGTTCGATACGGCGTATGCTGTCAGTGGCCCTATAAACCCAAACAACAACAACACAAGATCAGTTGGGTTCGATACGGCGTATGCTGTCAGTGGCCCTATAAACCCAAACAACAACAACAGCACAAGATCAGTTGGGTTCGATACGGCGTATGCTGTCAGTGGCCCTATAAACCCAAACAACAACAACAGCACAAGATCAGTTGGGTTCGATACGGCGTATGCTGTCAGTAGCCCTATAAACCCAAACAACAACAACAGCACAAGATCAGTTGGGTTCGATACGGCGTATGCTGTCAGTAGCCCTATAAACCCAAACAACAACAACAGCACAAGATCAGTTGGGTTCGATACGGCGTATGCTGTCAGTGGCCCTATAAACCCAAACAACAACAACAGCACAAGATCAGTTGGGTTCGATACGGCGTATGCTGTCAGTGGCCCTATAAACCCAAACAACAACAACAACACAAGATCAGTTGGGTTCGATACGGCGTATGCTGTCAGTGGCCCTATAAACCCAAACAACAACAACAACACAAGATCAGTTGGGTTCGATACGGCGTATGCTGTCAGTGGCCCTATAAACCCAAACAACAACAACAACACAAGATCAGTTGGGTTCGATACGGCGTATGCTGTCAGTGGCCCTATAAACCCAAACAACAACAACAACACAAGATCAGTTGGGTTCGATACGGCGTATGCTGTCAGTGGCCCTATAAACCCAAACAACAACAACACAAGATCAGTTGGGTTCGATACGGCGTATGCTGTCAGTGGCCCTATAAACCCAAACAACAACAACAGCACAAGATCAGTTGGGTTCGATACGGCGTATGCTGTCAGTGGCCCTATAAACCCAAACAACAACAACAGCACAAGATCAGTTGGGTTCGATACGGCGTATGCTGTCAGTAGCCCTATAAACCCAAACAACAACAACAGCACAAGATCAGTTGGGTTCGATACGGCGTATGCTGTCAGTGGCCCTATAAACCCAAACAACAACAACAACACAAGATCAGTTGGGTTCGATACGGCGTATGCTGTCAGTGGCCCTATAAACCCAAACAACAACAACAACACAAGATCAGTTGGGTTCGATACGGCGTATGCTGTCAGTGGCCCTATAAACCCAAACAACAACAACAGCACAAGATCAGTTGGGTTCGATATGGCGTATGCTGTCAGTGGCCCTATAAACCCAAACAACAACAACAGCACAAGATCAGTTGGGTTCGATACGGCGTATGCTGTCAGTGGCCCTATAAACCCAAACAACAACAACAAAAGATCAGTTGGGTTCGATACGGCGTATGCTGTCAGTGGCCCTATAAACCCAAACAACAACAACAGCACAAGATCAGTTGGGTTCGATACGGCGTATGCTGTCAGTGGCCCTATAAACCCAAACAACAACAACAACACAAGATCAGTTGGGTTCGATACGGTGTATGCTGTCAGTGGCCCTATAAACCCAAACAACAACAGCACAAGATCAGTTGGGTTCGATACGGCGTATGCTGTCAGTGGCCCTATAAACCCAAACAACAACAACAAAAGATCAGTTGGGTTCGATACGGCGTATGCTGTCAGTGGCCCTATAAACCCAAACAACAACAACAAAAGATCAGTTGGGTTCGATACGGCGTATGCTGTCAGTGGCCCTATAAACCCAAACAACAACAACAAAAGATCAGTTAGCCTGAAGAACAGATAAGAATCAGTGGAAAGTACAGCTCTGTTGAACAAATTATCTCCTGTTTTTCAGTACTTGTAATAGATCTAATAAAAACACTTAATTATGCTTTATATTAAGATTAGATTGGCGTGCGAGGCTTCAGAACAGATGGTCGGCACTGATTGTATTATTATTATTATTATTATTATTATTATTATTATTATTATTATTATTATTATTATTATTATTATTATTATTATTATTATTATTATTATTATTATTATTATTATTATTATTATTATAAAAAAGAAGCGCTAAACCACAAGGGCAGTAGTTGCAGATAAAGCGGTTGACTGAGGATTCGGATTAGACTTTTTTTCGGATTGGACGGTGGCGATTAGTGGAAAGTGACGTAGGTGGACAGGTTTGCAGTGGTCGAGATTTCGATGCCATCAGGTCCCGTCCCCAGAGCTGTAGTTACTGTAGAATGATGACACAGGTGTAATTGCTGGCTGTGTACTCTCTCTTACCATCTTTCTCACTGCTAGCCACCCACCCGCTCCAGCCACCCCTTCCCTCACACCACGACCCGCCCATTATCCACCCCGTTCCACCCATCCCATCAATGTGTCAACCTCACGCCATCCATTCCACCCCAAACCACTCATCCACTATCATCCATCATTCACGACACACACACAAACACACACACACACACACACACACACACACACACACACACACACACACACACACACACACACACACACACACACACACACACAACCCACCATAGCTTTTTAAAAGGGTTCACGAACCTGCCAGGATTCAATCCTCTACAGACCGTCATCAAACAAAGTTCGATCCACTTGGCGATTGGCCAACAATAGTGGAAAAAGGACACGTTGATGAACGTTATCCCAACCAAATCCTGTTCAACGATGTGCCTTTTCTTCGTCTCTAAACATAAGTTTACTTAAGCAACCAAGCAAGCCAAACAATTGTTTTACAGTCCCTCATTTAGATTTTATATATATGCTTTGTTATGGTGAGTTGTGTGTGTGTGTGTGTGTGTGTGTGTGTGTGTGTGTGTGTGTGTGTACTCACCTAGTTGTACTCACCTAGTTGAGGTTGCGGGGGTCGAGTCCGAGCTCCTGGCCCCGCCTCTTCACTGATCGCTACTAGGTCACTCTCCCTGAGCCGTGAGCTTTATCATACCTCTGCTTAAAGCTATGTATGGATCCTGCCTCCACTACATCGCTTCCCAAACTATTCCACTTACTGACTACTCTGTGGCTGAAGAAATACTTCGTGTGTGTGTGTGTGTGTGTGTGTGTGTGTGTGTGTGTGTGTGTGTGTGTGTGTGTGTGTGTGTGTGTGTGTGTGTGTGTGTGTGTGTGTTTGTGTGTGTGTCGTGAATGATGGATGATAGTGGATGAGTGGTTTGGGGTGGAATGGATGACGTGAGGTTGACACATTAATGGAATGGGTGGAACGGGGTGGATAATGATTTGTTTACCCTAAAAAATTACATCATTCTCTATGTAATTTACGTCATTCGTTACCTGTAATTTATGTTATTTTGTATCGATGTAATTTAAGTAATTTTATATCTATGTAATTTAAGTCATTCGTTATCTATGTAATTAAATTCATTAGTTACCTGTAATATATGTCATTCGTTATCTGTAATTTAAATAATTCGCTATCTATAATTTAAATAATTCGCTATCTATAATTTAAATAATTAGCTATCTGTAGTTTAAATAATTCGCTATCTATAATTTAAATAATTCGCTATCTATAATTTAAATAATTCGCTATCTATAATTTAAATAATTCGCTATCTATAATTTAAATAATTCGCTATCTATAATTTAAATAATTCGCTATCTATAATTTAAATAATTCGCTATCTGTAATTTAAATAATTCGCTATCTATAATTTAAATAATTCGCTATCTATAATTTAAATAATTAGCTATCTGTAGTTTAAATAATTCGCTATCTATAATTTAAATAATTCGCTATCTATAATTTAAATCATTCGTCATTATCAATGTCATTCGTGTCATTCTGTAGCCATGTCATCTATGTCATTCAGTATTCATGTCACGGAGGAGACAGACACCGGTGGCCTGGTGGCTAAAGCTCCTGCTTCACACACGGAGGGCTCGGGTTCGATTCCCGGCGGGTGGAAACATTTCGACACGTTTCCTTACACCTGTTGTCCTGTTCACCTAGCAGCAAATAGGTACCTGGGTGTTAGTCGACTGGTGTGGGTGGCATCCTGGGGGACAAGATTAAGGACCACAATGGAAATAAGTTAGACAGTCCTCGATGACGCACTGACTTTCTTGGGTTATCCTGGGTGGCTAACCCTCCGGGGTTAAAAATCCGAACGAAATCTTATCTTATCTTAACCTTTCTTAGATACTCTAGTCAGGTTCGTTATGTTGTTTATATTTTTCAACGTTTGTTTTGCGTAATAAAATGTGTATTATTATTATAATCAAGGGGGAAGCGCTAAACCCGGAGGATTATACAGCGCCTGGGGGGGGGGATGTGGAAGGCATTCAGGCTTAATTCGGGGAACTGGAGCACAGATCCAATTCCCTAAATCAAGAGCCCCTCACCAACATCAAGGAACCTTCCTTGAGGGGCCAATAAAATGTGTAAATTACCTGGGAAAGCCTAATGAAGAGAAAGGGATTTACCTCTATTGTTTTTTTTTCTGTTTTATTTTCCGTCTTCTCTCCCGAGATGGTCCTCCTCTTCCCCTTTCCCGTTACTTTTTTACGATTATCTTCCACTTTCTTATTCTCCTCAAGATCATCTTCCTCTCTCCTCTCGTTCTGCTTCTCCTCCTCTTCCTCCTCCTTCTTCTTCTTCTTCTTCTCCTTCTCCTCCTCCTCCTTCTCTTCCTCCACCTCCTCCTCCTCCTCCTCCTCCTCCTCCTCCTCCTCCTCCTCCTCCTTCTCCTCTTCCTCCTCCTCCTCCTTCTCCTCCTTCTCCTTCTCCTCCTTCTCCTCCTCCTCCTCCTCCTCCTCCTCCTCCTCCTCCTTCTCCTTCTTCTCTTCCTCCTCCTCCTTCACCTTCACCTTCTCCTTCTCCTCCTCCTCTTCCTCCTCCTTCTCCTCCTCCAGCTGGAAGAACTCATCCTGGATTCTTCCAACCAACCCACAGGCCGAAGTTCAATCGTAAGACTGTGGGGAAGTAAACAATCACTGCTAACTCACCCGTGGAATTGCCTCGGGTAATTGATTGTGTTTGCCTCGTCCACGTAGTAATGCAGAGCCGAGTATCGACAGTTCGACTGGTGGCACAATGATCGATATCTCCGTGATTTCACTCTTGATTTTTTGTGTTTACTGACGATAGAAACAATAGCATTGTCAGCACCCCCCCTTCCCCTGTGTGTGTGTATGTGTGTGTGTGTGTGTGTGTGTGTGTGTGTGTGTGTGTGTGTGTGTGTGTGTGTGTGTCCCACTTCGTTGGGCTGTGTTGATATTTCCCAGCCTTGTTATTTCGCTATGTTGTCTCTAACAACGAACATGTAGTTAGATCAACGACATATTCAGCACATGTTCAGAATAACTGTGAAGTTTGACTCACCAATCACACATTTACACAAAACATGTATGGAACCCCTTTCCCTTGTCTCCCCTCACCTAACATACCCTTACCCGTCTCTTTGACTCACGAAATCGTAATGACACGATTGCAAACAACCCATACCACGGGTGGGGTTAGAACTCGCGATCGGATAGTCGTAAAACTCCAGACCGACGCGTTAGCCACTGGGCCAGTTGGCCACAATTAGTTGGATGAATCTTATTGTGGCCAGCTGGCCCAGTGGCTAAGGCGTCATTCTGGAGTTTTATGAATCTGATCGCGGGTTCTAACCCCACCCATGGTATGGTTTCCTTACCCGTCTCCTGTCTCCATTCTTAAATACGTCGGATGACCTATTACGTCCATTTGCATTGTTGAAGAAAGCCCATATTTCCCTACTGGCTCCCTATTACGTGATAAATCATGGTAATGACAAAGTGAGAATGATAATTAGCCTTCTTTTTCGTGTGTGTGTGTGTGTGTGTGTGTGTGTGTGTGTGTGTGTGTGTGTGTGTGTGTGTGTGTGTGTGTGTGTGTGTGTGTGTGTGTGTGTGTGTGTGTGTGTGTGTCTAGTGTAATGTTAAGCGCCTCCTGTCAGTCTCGCAGTTTATTCGTGACGAATTCACAACAAACCTGTGTTGCTGTCTGCATCGTGTGTTGCCTGACAGCTGGGATAGTTGTTTGATCGTGTCTGTAAATCCTACACCAGGAACAGTAATGCGTGTGGGTGAGAGAGAGAGAGAGATTCGAAACACGTGTTTTATCTGTGACTTCATGTAAGCAAGCAAGCCCTGAAACAGACTGAAATGCGTGCAACAATCACACACACACACACTAGGAAACTTGCATGCAATACACGCAAACAAACCACGTACCATATAAGACCCTTCTAGGGAAGAAACTTATGCTAGACAGACCTTAACTGGACATGCACATGTTTCTTAATGGGAAATTCTCAGCATATAGCCAGCTGGCTCAGTGGTTTACGCACTTGCCTGGAATTTTAGAACTCACTCGCAATGGGTTTAAACCCCATCCGTTCCCTGGTTTCCACTGTAATCTTTCCTATGTACTCCCAGTAACTCACAGTGACCAAAGCAAGTAGCTTTGGTCACTAATATTTCCCGTAATGTGACTGAGGGCTATCGTCTAATTCCCAGGTAATTGTAGCCATGTTGAGCGGCTATTGTAAAAGTCGTTCTTCCGCCCCCGTCTCTCTCCCTCCCTCCCTCCATTCATTGGCTGACTTCTTCTGTCACCACAGGTACACACACACACACACACACACACACACACACACACATGTATATATATATATATATATATATATATATATATATATATATATATATATATATATATATATATATATATATATATGTATATATATATATATATATATATATATATATATATATATATATATATATATATATATATATATGAAGACCTTCCCCCTTGCTATAACTTCATTCCAATAGGGTCGGATACCCTTGGAGCATGGGGCAAGTGTGCTCTAAAGTTCCTCAAAGAGCTGGGTGAAAAGCTCATCATAGAAACCAAGGACCACAGGGCGACCAGCTTTCTCTTTCAGAGACTCAGTGTTGCGATCCAGAGAGGAAATGCCTGCAGAATTCTGGGCACACTGCCCACCGCAGGAGAGCTGGACGAAGTATTCGAGATGTAGCTCTGAGTTATCTATGTTGTTTTACTTTCTGTTTTATTTTTGTGAATGTTTGGCCAATGTATTTTGTCTTTAAATAAAACATGCTTGAAATATAGGGGGTGGTAGGAGAAAATTCTCAAACAGCTTCAGGGAAAACCTTGAGTGTACCCTGAAGCAAGTATATTATTTTCTCTGAGGATGAGGGTCCCCAGAACAGTTCTAGAAGTGGTACCTCCCTATATATATATATATATATATATATATATATATATATATATATATATATATATATATATATATATATATATATATATATACATATATATATATATATATATATATATATATATATATATATATATATATATATATATATATATATATATATATATATATATATATATATATATACATATATATTATTAGCAACGAGAGCGTGACAAGGGTCTCTCCTGAAAGTTGAGGGTCAACACATGTTTGTGGCAATAGGTGACATAAATACATATTAAGTCATGCTACATCCTTTACTTAATACAAAAATGGCCCTAATTTTTAAACATTTCTCGTTGTACAAAATACACCAAGTCCATTACGTCTAACTACGTCCACTGCTACACAATAACACCTTTGTTGTACACAGTAAAAAGAGAGCTGTTACTCTCTATAATATACATATTTTCCCCAAGTTACTGCTGATCTCGGCTCATTTATTCACAGATATTGGCCAAAACAAGGAGGATAATTTGTTTAAATAATTATTATTATGATTTTTACCCCGAGGGGAGAATTTATTGGCCAATGACTTTTACCCAGTGAGTGAATATACCACCCTGAAGACGGTGCTGGAGAGTGTCACTCACCCTGTGTGTGAATATACCACCCTGAAGACGGTGCTGGAGAGTGTCACTCACCCTGTGTGTGAATATACCACCCTGAAGACGGTGTTGGAGAGTGTCACTCACCCTGTGAGTGAATATACCACCCTGAAGACGGTGCTGGAGAGTGTCACTCACCCTGTGTGTGAATATACCACCTGAAGACGGTGTTGGAGAGTGTCACTCACCCTGTGAGTGAATATACCACCTGAAGACGGTGTTGGAGAGTGTCACTCACCCTGTGTGTGAATATACCACCTGAAGACGGTGCTGGAGAGTGTCACTCACCCTGTGAGTGAATATACCACCTGAAGACGGTGTTGGAGAGTGTCACTCACCCTGTGTGTGAATATACCACCTGAAGACGGTGTTGGAGAGTGTCACTCACCCTGTGAGTGAATATACCACCTGAAGACGGTGCTGGAGAGTGTCACTCACCCTGTGTGTGAATATACCACCTGAAGACGGTGTTGGAGAGTGTCACTCACCCTGTGTGTGAATATACCACCTGAAGACGGTGTTGGAGAGTGTCACTCACCCTGTGTGTGAATATACCACCTGAAGACGGTGCTGGAGAGTGTCACTCACCCTGTGAGTGAATATACCACCTGAAGACGGTGTTGGAGAGTGTCACTCACCCTGTGAGTGAATATACCACCTGAAGACGGTGTTGGAGAGTGTCACTCACCCTGTGAGTGAATATACCACCTGAAGACGGTGCTGGAGAGTGTCACTCACCCTGTGAGTGAATATACCACCTGAAGACGGTGTTGGAGAGTGTCACTCACCCTGTGTGTGAATATACCACCTGAAGACGGTGCTGGAGAGTGTCACTCACCCTGTGAGTGAATATACCACCTGAAGACGGTGTTGGAGAGTGTCACTCACCCTGTGAGTGAATATACCACCTGAAGACGGTGTTGGAGAGTGTCACTCACCCTGTGTGTGAATATACCACCTGAAGACAGTGTTGGAGAGCGTCACTCACCCTGTGAGTGAATATACCATCCTGAAGACAGTGTTGGAGAGTGTCACTCACCCTGTGAGTGAATATACCATCCTGAAGACAGTGTTGGAGAGTGTCACTCACCCTGTGAGTGAATATACCACACTGAAGACAGTGTTGGAGAGTGTCACTCACCCTGTGAGTGAACATACCACACTGAAGACAGTGTTGGAGAGTGTCACTCACCCTGTGAGTGAACATACCACACTGAAGACAGTGTTGGAGAGTGTCACTCACCCTGTGAGTGAACATACCACACTGAAGACAGTGTTGGAGAGTGTCACTCACTCTGTGAGTGAATATACCATCATAAAAGTTCCCTAATATTTACACAAGTTTCTTAAGCCAAGAAATGTAACTTCCCTCCTCTTTCCAATATCCAGCCTCATTATATGTATATATATATATATATATATATATATATATATATATATATATATATATATATATATATATATATATATATATATATATATATATATATATATATATAATGAAATTTATCTGTTGGTTTGAATTTTATTATTAGTCTTTTTTTGGCAGAGGGCTGAAGAGAATGAGAAGGGAAAGGATTGGTAGAGGATTGGGGAAGGATTGGGACACGATGGATTAGCAAGAGGGGTTATCTCTGTCTAGGAAAAGATGAGGTTAAGTGGCCTAATCACTTTGGATTTTGCTCTAAGAGCAATGTCGTCACTTATTGACGAGTGGATTATATGATTTTTTTTCTCAGGAATATAGCAAAAGACTTCAAAGAAAATTTGAAGACGAGTAAAAAAGAATCACGATTTAACTCCATTTTAAAACCTTCTTAAACAGAAAATACATGTTATCCAACGCCTCAGAGTTATGCTCATGCAAAGATCCACTTTCTTATAATTCTGAAATATTCCGTGAAAATCTGCGGCGCTCATCTGGTATTCCTGTAATGGTTTTTGCCCTGTTGATAGCGTGTTGTTAATTCTTTACAGCGTCCATCAAGCGCCTCATAATTACTGGCCCCTTTGGCAGGCACCGCCGCTTGCACCCTTCTTTTTTTGCCCGACGATCTGCCTAAAGTCCATTACTGGCTGAAAAATGCAGGACCTTGCCAAGCTATGAAGGCACGGTGGACGGGTACTAAGGTCCCTCAGACTGTGTCGTAATGTGGAGTTAAGGATTCTATGTTGCTACTGTGTATCAATATGCTTTTTACACATGGGCTGGAAGACTTACTGTCCAATATGTGTGTATTGTTAGGTTATTTTATTGACAGAAGCATTCTGCTGCACACGGTCTTTCTGGTGAGGGTTGAACACGTTTGTACCTGGAGAGGGTTTCAGGGCGTCAACGCCCCCGCTGCCCGGTCTGTGACCAGGGCGTGGCCACACATTTCCTCCGGTTAGAGGCTCTTGGTCCAAGAAATTGGATCATACCTGAGTGCCTCCCTTCTTCATCAATATAATAATAATAATAATAATAATAATAATAATAATAATCATAATAATAATAATAATAATAATAATAATAATAATAATAATAATAATAATTATTATTATTATTATTATTATTATTATTATTATTATTATTATTATTATTATTATTATTATTATTATTATTATTATAATTTTAACACTCCAGCCGTCTCCCACCGAGATAAAGTAACCTGATAAACAAAACACACACTGTCACTTATTCAGTCTCTGTGTTGTCAGAAGGGCGCCTACATCACAGCTCAGATGTCCCTCCAAACATTCCCGTCCTCTTCTTCAGAGTGCAGGCACTCTACATCCCACCTCCAGGACTCAAGCCCTGCTAACCTGCTTTCCCCGAATCTCTTCATAAATTTGACCATACACACACCACTCCAACAGTAACGTCACTCCTATCTACCTAGCTCACATAAATCTCTTGGATGTACCACAGGTTTGTATTATTATATGTTGCCTCTATAATTAATAAATATCACAGAATAACTTTGCAATATCGGCTGTCCAAACTGACAGTACAAAAGCATTTACTCATAGCAAGAATTCTTTAAAGAATTATAAATGAATTGTGTGATTTACAGAGCACCAGCAACTTGTCGTAATTAAGTTACCCACATGATTAAATCTCTACCATCATTGTATTTTCTTTTTCAGATATTTTAGCCCCTCTCTGCTATCTACTAGCCTAGGCTATCGTGAACAATTTGGTCCTGTTACAGAGATTACCACAATACCCGGAGTGGTTAGTGTTGTGGTCGAAGTGGCAGACGCAGTTCAATGTGATCCAATGAAAGGTTGTAATCCTAGGAAAGAAAGATAACAGCGGCACTTGTAGCATAAATGTAGATCTTAGTCAAACTGAACGCGACAAAAGATTTAGCATCTGTGCTTAACAGTAACGTAAAGCCAAGACAACAGTACACAAGTGACACAGGTGTTGACAGTGAAGCTTAGAGGGTTCTTTCCGTCATATTAAGTAATGTAATGTAATGTAATGTAATGTAAATTAAGTAATGTAATGTAAATCTTAAACTAGGCTGCTCACTTTTGGCCTCATTGTGAAAAAATGAACATAAATAAGCTGGACAATATACAGAGAAGGTTGGCGAAGTTGATTCCCATATATCAAAAATCTCTCCTAAAATGATAGGCTGCCGGCATTAACGTGTACAGGCATAGAAAACAGTGATGAATGGAGAGCTCCAATTCTTCAGATAAAGAGCCTCTCACCAGCATTTGGGCACCCATCCACCCTTGAAGGAGGTAAATTATATATATATATATATATATATATATATATATATATATATATATATATATATATATATATATATATATATATATATATATATATATATATATATATATATATATATATATTATTGGTATTATTGGTGTGTAATACCATGTACAACGCTTAAGTATTGTACCTATGTTGGGGCTAAAACGTTAAAATAATATACGATTCACTGAAACAGGAAAAAGAATTGAGTTTAGAGGTTATAACCTGGTACGTGGAGGCCGGCCTCGTGTGATCATCAAAGGCTTTCGTGTTGCACATCATCCCGTCCTCAGGCCAGAGAAGGAGAAACACTGGATACTCCTGGACAGGCTAATGCTGCCGTCTCCTGTGTTTCCCAGAGCCGCTCGCAGGCCAAATTAGAGAGTTGCTTCCATCGTATACAAAACAGTGTAATTCACGCCCACACGGGCGTGAAGGCTGGCCGGGCTTGACAAAGAGGGAGGGTGGGGTGTCTTGTGGTACAACACGCAGGACAGGGCTCGAACCTCCGTCCTCTAATCCACCGCGGTTATGCAGCACACTATCGACCACTGCTCGTTTGACACACACACACACACACACACACACACACACACACACACACACACACACACACACAACACACACACACACACACACACACACACACACACACACACATACACACATACACACATACACACACAAGAACTTGACATAAAATACAGCCCAGGTAGCATTTGTCATTCCTAAGTGAATCGAGGGTCGATCCTGCAACCGCGAGCGTGGCAATAGAGTTGTAGATAAATAGAAAAAAAATCCAAGTAGCCTAATTTAAGCTAATACCTTAACCAGAGTATGGTATTATTGATGCTACCCAATACCGTCAAGCATACCAGGCATGTTCTGAGGGTATTAACGATGGTGGAATTACCGCTTTCCAGAAGCTTTGTCAATCCAGCTGAACAAAGCTCCCGGGGGGCGAAACGTTGTCACAATAAAACGTCACATTAGTTGTACTTGTATCCTCTTACCTAACATGTGCTGAGGGACCGATCAACTCAACATTACTGTTTCTACTGTCTGTCATCCTACATTAGACGGAAAAAGCCAGCTACGCAGGCGAAACGCTTCGGCAGCGAAGATACCCAAATATTACATATGTGTCTTACTGCCTAGTCTAGGCCTGTAGGCCTACTGCAGGTTGTTATTAAGTTTATGTCAGAAACATCTGGGGAATATCTAAATGACGTACAGTCGACTAATAGAGATAAAAAAACACGTTTCGGAACAGGCATCCATTTGTGACAACGTTTCGCCCTGCCTGGTTAAGTCCTCATGCTAGGCTACGTCCACTCTGCAGAATCTTCTTCCACCTACCTGGAGTCTACCTGGAGAGTGTTTCGGGGGTCAACACCCCCGCGGCCCGGTCCTTGACCATGCTTCGCAGTGAATCAGGGGCTGATCAACCAGGCTGTTACTGCCGGCCGCACGCAATCCATCATAAACACCACAGCCTGGCTGGTCAGCTACTGACTCTAGGTGTCCGTCCGGCTCCGTCTTGAAGACAAAACAGCAACATTAGTGTTACGGAGTACTGCAACTACCTCATGTAAAGCCCCTTATGTTGCACATAAGAAAGAAGGAACACTGCAGCAGGCCTACTGGCCCATGCGAGGCAGGTTCAGTTCTACCGGCTTAAGCCAACGTCTCGTAACCTTAGAACTGGCTTATATTCTAGATAATGCATAATTATTTGGGATGGATGAATGTATTACTGGATGAGTTTGTGTGTACTGGACAGTAGGTGTGTGAGTGGGGCGGGCGTGAGAACTGAGGGGAAATTCAAAGAGGGGTGTATTGGGAGAGGGGAGACTAGCAGCACGAGTCAGTAGGTCTTGTGTGTGTGTGTACTCACTTATTTGTGGTTGCAGGGGTCGAGTCACAGCTCCTGGCCAAGCCTCTTCGCTCGTCGCTACTAGGCCCACTCTCTCTCCCTGCTCAATGAGCTTTATCGTATCTTTTCTTAAAGCTATGTATGGATCCAACCTCCACTACATCACTCTCTAGTGTGTGTGTGTGTGTGTTTGTGTGTGTTGTGTTGTGGTGGCTACTGCTCCTGCTGACTCAGCGATGACTACCATACCAAGCCATGTACTGCAGTTGAAGCCACTGTACACACCACAACCACCAACCACTAAGCCACCAGGTCAGAAACAACCCAGCAGCTCCATCCGTCACCGTAATTCACTGTTTTTTTTATACATGTCTCCAGATTGCCTAACTCTAACATTAAAGTTGTCTTTAATTTGTTGCTCAGACGGCGACTAGCTACAAAACGTCCAAATTTATACGCTATTAAGGCCCGACTGCAGGATAATTTCTAGATGACTAGGCCAGACTATCACAAGGGACGTAAATGAATCAATACAATAAATCCAATTTATCTGGGAGAATCTGCTGGTTGACGGAGTTTACTGCCCCCACTAACAAAGATTTATGAAATGGCTGTTGAGGTAAAAATTCAACCACAAGCTATATGTTGAGTGTGGCGACAGGAAGGGAAAGAGAGAGAGAGAGAGAAGAGAGAGAAAGAGAGAGAGAGAGAAAGAGAGAGAGACACTAGTAATTATCTAATAAACGCTTGGCAATTTTAGTGTATGTGTGTGTGTGTGTGTGTGTGTGTGTGTGTGTGTGTGTGTGTGTGTGTGTGTGTGTGTGTGTGTGTGTGTGTGTGTGTGTGTGTGTTAGTGGCTTAAGACGCAGATATTGAAACCAACACAAACACCCCTCCCCATCACCACCTGTCCTCTCTCCACCACCACCACCTGTCTCCTCCCCACCACAACCTGTCCCCTCCCAACACCCACCATCTCACCTGCTTAGGCTCTCCCCTGATAGGGGCAGTACCGGGTGCAGCAGCAATAGCATCCTTGAGCAACGAAGGTCACTGCTGATTACCCTCACATTATATATGATCCACAACTATAACACTCCAGGAACAGTCCTCTTCATCAGCTCCCTTGATTAATTGAACCTCAGCCCTGCATGAGGGTCATTAAGCCCCCATGTCACCTCTTTACCACCACTCACCAATAATTTAAACTCTAGAATAGTGATTAAAGCAAATTCTAAGTGAGAAAATAATTAGAGACATACACGTATCATCTTTCCATCTCTGTCTGTCTGTCTCTCTCTCTTTATCTATCTATCTATCTCTCTATCTATCTATATATATAAATATATATATATATATATATATATATATATATATATATATATATATATATATATATATATATATATATATATATATATATATATATATATATATAATGTATTTATACTTTCAGTAATATAATTAATGAAGGTCAGTGTGGACGTGGAGGTCATATAGTGACCCCTCACGTACCTGTGTACGCCAGATCCCTCCAGTACTCACCATTATATACTCACTGTGTAGCACATATAACACACTTGTGAGTGTGTGTGTGTGTGTGTGTTTGTGAGCTCTCAAGGTTGCTAGTTATGCGTGAAAGGGATGCCTCTCTCATTCACAATGAGGGATACGGAAGAAGTGGATGCTGGCCCTCTGTCTGGGTTTCATTTTATATATATATATATATATATATATATATATATATATATATATATATATATATATATATATATATATATATATATATATATATATATATATATATATATATATATATATATATATATATATATATATATATATATATATATGTGTGTGTGTGTATCTATGTATATATATATATGTATATATATATATATATATATATATATATATATATATATATATATATATATATATATATATACATATGTACATATATTTCTGTTATAGCTAGGGGACTGGTAGTTCTAGGTGTGAGGCAGCTAAAGGAGTGGTGGCACTGTGTGTGAGGCAGCTAGGGGAGTTTTGGCACTGGGTGTGAGAGAGATATGGGAGTAGTGGCACTGAGAATCATGAAACTGTTGGAATGCCTGACCCATATGGTTGAGCATGAGTGATTGATGAGGCTGGCGTGTACTCAGGAGGTACTCACTTAGTCGTTGTTTATGGTGTGTACTCAAGAGGTACTCACCTAGTCGTTGTTTCTGGTGTGTACTCAGGAGGTACTCACCTAGTCGCAGTTTCTGCAGTGTACTCAGGAGGTACTCGCCTAGTCATAGTTTCTGGTGTGTACTCAGGAGGTACTCACCTAGTCGTAGTTCATGGAGTGCAGCCAGGAGGTACTCACCTAATTGTAGTTCCTGGAGTGTACTCAGGAGGTACTCTCCTAGTCGTAGTTCCTGGAGTGTACTCAGGAGGTACTCACCTAATCGTAGTTCCTGGAGTGTACTCAGGGGGTACTCACCTAATCGTAGTTCCTGGAGTGTACTCAGGGGGTACTCACCTAATCGTAGTTCCTGGAGTGTACTCAGGGGGTACTCACCTAATCGTAGTTCCTGGAGTGTACTCAGGAGGTACTCACCTAGTCGTAGTTCATGGAGTGCAGCCAGGAGGTACTCACCTAATTGTAGTTCCTGGAGTGTACTCAGGGGGTACTCACCTAATCGTAGTTCCTGGAGTGTACTCAGGGGGTACTCACCTAATCGTAGTTCCTGGAGTGTACTCGGAGGTACTCACCTAATTGTAGTTCCTAAAGTGTACTCAGAGGTACTCACCTAATCGTAGTTCCTGGAGTGTCATCAGGAGGTACTCACCAAGCCGTACTTTCTGGAGTGTACTCTAAATATACTCGCCTGATGGCGAGTACATCTAGAGTACTTTAAAATATCGCAGAAATAAGTCGTTTTCTACCTCCTTGTATCGGTTTCCAGCACCTTAAAAATTTTTCAGAGACACGAAGTCTAGCATCGTTTTGGGATCAAATTTTTTCTCTGGTTCATAAGAATAATATTTTGGTCTCCCTATTCTTGATTTTAAAATTTTTTATATACATAATTTTATTGTATTATTTCATGATTTTGAAAATGGTAATTTTTTGGTAAAAAAAAAAAATAGGAACAACGAGGATAGGAAAAAGAATAAGGGAATTACGGAAGAAATATACGATAAACAGGGTTAGAAGAAGAATAAATTAGAGGAAATAGGAGAGAGAGAGAGAGAAAAGAGAGAGAGAGTGTGTGTGTGTGTGTGTGTGTGTGAGAGAGAGAGAGAGAGAGAGGGGCTTGTAAACAAGGAATTAGCAGAGATGCGTGTTTACAAGTCTGCAGGTGTAGGTGACACCTGCTATTCTGGGAAGATCACCTGTAAATATCGCCCTCATCTGTGTGCTCATCACGCGAGAGGGAGAGCAGATGTGACACTTCCCTTCTTGCAGGTGTGGCTCTCTCTCTTCCCTTCCTGCAGGTGTGGCTCTCTCTTTTCCCTTCCTGCATGTGTGACTCTTTTCCCTTTCTGCATGTGTGGCCCTCTCTCTTCCCTTCCTGCAGGTGTGACTCTCGTCCCTTCCTGCAGGTGTGACTCTCTTCCCTTCCTGCAGGTATGGCTATTTCTCTTCCCTTTCTGCATGTGTGGCTCTCTGTCTTCCCTTCCTGCAGGTGTGGCTCTCTGACTTCCCTTCCTGCAGGTGTGGCTTTCTGTCTTTTCTTCCTGCGGGTGTGGCTGTCTTTCCTTCCTGCAGATGTGGCTCTCTTTCCCTCTTGCAGGTGTGGCTCTCTCTATTTCCTTTCTGCAGGTGTGGCTCTCTCTCTCTTTTCTTCCTGCAGGTGTCGCTCTCTCTATTTCCTTCCTGTAGGTGTAGCTCTGTCTGTCTTTTCTTCCTGCAGGTGTGGCTCTCTCTTCTCTTCCTGCAGGTGTGCCTCTCTCCCCTGGTGCATTTGATATCCTCTCTCTACTGGTGTGGCTATCTGCTGTGTAGGTGTTCTGACGCACGAATTCCTACACATGCGCAGGTATGTTTTAATATAAGGGGGTAAATGACACAGATGTACAAACCACTACGTGTTCCGAACGTGTTCCTAACATGTGGGTCTTCCTATACTCACGGTAGACTGGTCCTGTACCCAGGTTGGATCTCCCTGTACTCACGGTAGACTCGTCCCATACCCAGGTTAGGTCTTCGAGTACTCGCCGAGACTGAGTCTTGTTACAAACTATTTCGACTGGTTTCATTCCCCTCATCAGGTGCTCTGTGTGTAGTGTCTGGCGAGTAGCAGAGTGAAAAGATTCACTAAGACGACGTTACAGCATCATCGAGTTTGTATTTAACTTGACTCGCGAAATCGTAATGACACGATTGCAAACAAACCATACCACGGGCGGGATTTGAACCCGCGGTCAGAGAGCTGGTCCAGTGGCTAACGCGACGGTCTGGAGTTTTGAGACTCTCTGACCGCGGGTTCAAATCCCGCCCGTGGTATGGTTTGTATTTAAGGCGAGATGTCTATTAAAAAGGTATATTTTCCCACTTTTTTAACATTCATGCTGTCTTCATGGCTATTGTTTTAACATTTAAACAGTCATCATAGAGTTGTCAAACAGTGGAATAGCCTAGAAAGCGACGTGGTGGAGGCAGGAACCATACATAGTTTTAAGACGAGGTATGATAAAGCTCATGGAGCAGGGAGAGAGAGGACCTAGTAGCAAACAGTGAAGAGGCGGGGCCAGGAGCTATGAATCGACCCCGTGCAACCACAAATAGGTGAATACAAATAGGAGAGTACATTTTTTCCTAGTATCCCACCGACATTTTTTTTCATTAATTTTGTCCAGCACCGTCAACTCGGTGTATAAGACGCAGACGCAACACTTGGGGGAATTTTTAATACCGAAGCGTCGCCTCTGTATCCGACTGAAAAAAATCCTGTTGCATAGGAACGTTTCGGCAGTAAATACACCCAGGTGTTGCACATGTGTCTTATTCATCAGTAAAAACACCCAGGTGTTGCACATGTGTCTTATTCATCAGTAAAAACACCCAGGTGTTGCACATGTGTCTTATTCATCAATAAAGACACCCAGGTGTTGCACATGTGTCTCATTCATCAGTAAAGACACCCAGGTGTTGTACATGTGTCTTATTCATCAATAAAGACACCCAGGTGTTGCACATGTGTCTTATTCATCAGTAAAAACACCCAGGTGTTGCACATGTGTCTTATTCATCAGTAAAGACACCCAGGTGTTGCACATGTGTCTTATTCATCAGTAAAAACACCCAGGTGTTGCACATGTGTCTTATTCATCAGTAAAGACACCCAGGTGTTGCACATGTGTCTTATTCATCAGTAAAGACACC
>NC_091326.1:4193018-4215518 GCF_038502225.1 Cherax quadricarinatus | reverse complement strand
ATGAAACACATGTGCAACACCTAGGTGTCTTTATTGATGAATGAGATGTATGTGCAACACCTGGGCATCTCTATGACCAAAACACACCTGCACAACATGCATGTTGGTGACTACAGACCTGGAGACCGTACAAGTTACATATTCTTCATTAACTGTCTGAAGAAGCCTGATACACAGGCGAAACGTCTCCTCTAATAGCGATGGTATAAACCTCGGTAATAGATACCGATAAGCTGGTTGAGAAAGACACGTAAGCAATCACTAGGCCATATTTATTAGAAAACGTTTCGGTCTTGGGACCTTGATGATTTATTTTTAACCTCTGTATGTTAGAGCAAGGTCTTTCTAAATCTAAATAACGTGTCTTTCTAAATCTAATGACGATACCCAGTGCTGTACCTGCGTCCTATCCACCAACTTCTCGGCATTGTATACCGTCAATAATACGTTCTCAGTATCCAGTATACCTGGAGTATACCTGGAGAGGGTTTCGGGAGACAACGCCCCCGCTGCCCGGTCTGTGACCAGGCTTCATGGTGGATCAGGAATAGTAACACTAGTTACCCACCAATAGGCCTAATATTATAGAATACCAACACGATGGAAGATAAAGTAGGTTAATTTAGACACAGGTCACATAAGGACAATTATCACACATACGCAATGATAGCTCTAGGCCTTTCGTGTTGCAATCAACACATCATCAGGAGCTTGCAATGTTGTAGAAATGAGTAGGAAGCCCGTGCAACATCGCAAGCACCTTTTGATGTGTTGATTGCAACATGAAAGGCATAATGCTATCATTCTATTCTCCCCGTGGTTGTTTTGCATCTTATCAATAACTGTGTAAATTACCTAGGATACCCCAAAGCCTCCGTCTTTAGGTTTATCGGTTTGTGACTTGATAAAGAGCTCACTGCGTGGGGCGAAGCATCGTCAGTAAACGACGGCGTTATGCTGTATTTGTGTCTCAAGGGTGTTCTACAGCGCTCTTGTCCCCGGCGCCGAGGCCTGGAGAGACACAGCTTCTCATATCAGTGTCATAAGCTTTTCACACGCCTGTGCTATCACTGACAGCCTGGTTGGGCAGAGATCCAGCCGTGATTAGCGCATGGACGGTCGAGCCTCCTTGCGCTGAGGGAGCTCCACGTTGGTTTAACGCTTCCCTTCTTCAGCTCAGAGTGGATTACCTTCCGTTCCCCCAGGCAGCCTGTGACCCCTTTACTGCCTCATCGCTTCCCCATAATTATATTAATAATTAGTCGGAGGTAGTGACTCCAGAGCCAATAAGTAACTTACCTCATTCTCTTCCTGCCCATGAACTCTGAGAGGTCTTCTTGCCCGTCCTTGGAGCCTAGTTCTTAAAAAAACAACAATTAGAAACAGGTAAATCCAGACGAGATATAGATATAGATATATATATAGGTATAGATATACAACACACTTTATCTCTGTTAAGTATTTCATGCACTGCAAAAGAAATCAGATAAGTGTAATATAAGGGATCAACCTGACGTCCAGAGATTTCTATCGTGTACGAACGGTGATGACAAGCGCCGGGTATCTTATGCAATGTAGCAGACTTATACTAAGTTAAATGTAACACACAAGCTCTTGTTTTTGTTACTGACAACCTTGCTCTGACCAGGTGTCGTTGATCTGTGTGTGTGTGTGTGTGTGTGTGTGTGTGTGTGTGTGCTAACCTAATTGTGGTTGCAGGTGTCTCAATCTCTAAGCCTGAACAGGGAGACTTCAGTAGGGTAATGAGGATATCGTCAAGTATGGATACAGTTAATACGGGAGCTCTTGACGTATCGTTCCAGTAGCGCTGGAGTTACAATTACTAGAGAATTACCGTGTCTCGCTCTGGCCTATCCCATATGCAAGAGAAAAAGAACTGTCATGTACGGCTCACAATGAGCTAGTAAAACACCTGAACTACTGGGAACGCCTTCAAGTATTGAGCATGTACTCATTGGAGCGGAGGAGAGAGAGATACTTGATAATATGTACATGGAAAGTACTCGAGGGCCTGGTTACAAATCTGCACACTGCCATAATAACATACTGGAGTGAGGGATATGGGAGGAAGTGTAAAAAATAAACCCAGTGAGAAGCACGGGTGCTGTGAGAACAATAAGGAAACACTGTATCAACATCCGGAGTCCCAGACTATTCAACATCTTACCAGAAGATATCAGAAACACGGCTGGAGCAAGTGTAGAAGCCTTCAAGAGAAAAGTTGACAAGCATCTTCACCAGGTGCCAGATGAACCAGGCAGTGATGGATATGTGGGGCAGCGGGCCTCCAGCAGCAACAGCCTGGTTGACCAGGCAAGCACCAGACGAGCCTGGCCCATGGCCGGGCTCAGAGAGTAGAGAAACTCTCGAAATCTTCATAGTTATAGGTATACAAATATCTCCATTACCATCCGCGGAACACCCACGGGATACTTGATAAACTCACTTCGTCTGCCAAATCTAAAATCCAGTTTCGCTTTCTTTCATTCCTGCTTGTTCGCTTTCTTGCTTGCTTTCACCCTAGCATGCTTGCTTGCCCGATTGCTTACTCTCCTTGAAATTAAAAAAAGATACGAGCGCTATGCTCGTCTGGATGCGAGTTCGTATGCCCAGCTTAGCGTGGCTGGGACGATCCAACACCGTGACGTTTTTATAATCTTCATTCCTTGGCTGCGAAAGCTGCATGAAGCAGCACGTTGCCGGCAGATATGATGACAAAAACCTGAGCTGCGGATCAAGATTTTGTCAGAGGATAACATTTCCTTCTTTATAGAGCTGTGCAGAGATTTGTAGAGCTGTGTAGGGCTGTGTAGGGGTATGTAAGGTTGTGTAGAGCTGTGTAGGGCTGTGTAGGGGTATGTAAGGCTGTGTAGACCTGTGTAGGGCTGTGTAGGGGTATGTAAGGTTGTGTAGAGCTGTGTAGGGTTGTGTAGGGCTGTGTAGGGGTATATAAGGCTGTGTAGAGCTGTGTAGGGCTGTGTAGGGGCATGTAAGGCTGTGTAGAGCTGTGTAGGGCTGTGTAGGGGCATGTAAGGCTGTGTAGGGCTGTGTAGGGCTGTGTAGGGCTGTGTAGGGCTGTGTAGGGGTATATAAGGCTGTGTAGAGCTGTGTAGGGCTGTGTAGGGGTATGTAAGGCTTCGTAAAGCTATGTAGGGTTGTGTAGGGCTGTGTAGGGCTGTGTAGGGGTATGTAAGGTTGTGTAGAGCTGTGTAGGGCTGTGTAGGGGCATGTAAGGCTGTGTAGAGCTGTGTAGGGTTGTGTAGGGCTGTGTAGGGGTATGTAAGGCTGTGTAGAGCTGTGTAGGGCTGTGTAGGGGTATGTAAGGCTTCGTAAAGCTATGTAGGGTTGTGTAGGGCTGTGTAGGGCTGTGCAGGGCTGTGTAGGGCTGGGTAGGGCTTGGTAGGGCTGTGTTGGGCTGTGTAGGGCTATGTACGGCTGTGCAGGGCTGTGTAGGGCTGTGAAGGGCTGTGCAGGGCTGTGTAGGGCAGTGTAGGAGTATGTAAGGCTGTGCAGGGCTGTGTAGGACTATGTAGGCTGTGTAAGGCTGTGTAGGACTGTGAAGGGCTGTGTAGGGCTTTGCAGGGCTATATAAGGCTATGTAGTGCTATTAGGGCTGTGTAGGGCTATGTAGGCGGTGTATGTAGACCATGTAGAACGTTTCCCCCCAATAAAAGCTTATTCTGGAATTGATTTCTTTATCTACAACTATATCAACAAGGTATTCCAAGGGTGAGCATGTAGCTATCACTGGCTTCTCACTCCCATTATTTTTTTAAGGTACAATGTTAAGTGAGTTCTTCCAGTCCAAGAACACGCAGTCTCCCTGTCCCTTTCCGGCCTCGCTTACGTTACCTCGTCCAGATGCGCTTGAAGTTACGATTTTCTTAATTATATTTTCTCAATTGCCTTAAAAACCAACTGAAATACTATTTGTACCGTAAAAAAGGCATCGAAATTGCTTTTCGCTAATATTTCTTTCCAAAATACGGCTTTTGTTCTCTCTCTCTCTCTCTCTCTCTCTCTCTCTCTCTCTCTCTCTCTCTCTCTCTCTCTCTCTCTCTCTCTCTCTCTCTCTCTCATAGGAACTATTAAATATTTCTGGGATAGTTAAACTTGCATAACCTAAACTGGTCTCCACACACGGATAGTTAAGAAGGTAAATACCATAAACAGGAAGCCAGAATAAGGAGGAGGAGGAGGAGGAAGAAGAAGAGGAGGAAGAAGAAGAGGAGGAGAAGAAGAAAAAGCAGTGAGTAAAGCACAGAAAGCCTGCAATAACAGAACCTGCAACATCAACAGACTGGAACAGAAGCAGCAACAGCAACAGCAACAGCAACAGCAACGTGATGGTGACCTTGGTTCTGTGACCAGTCCCACACACGTCACACCTGGCGGTGACCAGGTATGTATTCGACACATCGTAGGCTGTACCAGCACTCACGCCCACACACGCCCACACTCCACGCCCACACACTCCACCTCACGCCCACCTTCAGCCCTCGCTCCACCCGTGCAACAACAACAGCTTTGCAATAATGCGCCCCATCTGATATATATATTTATATATATATATATATATATATATATATATATATATATATATATATATATATATATATATATATATATATATATATATATATATATATATATATATATGTGTGTGTGTGTGTGTGTGTGTGTGTGTGTGTGTGTGTGTAAACTCCGATGAAAAGTGATTATTTGGAATCTAAATATAATTGTGATATGTAACACCTGGTACATGATACCTGGTACATGACACCTGGTACATGACACCTGGTACATGACACCTGGTACATGGCACCTGGTACATGACACCTGGTACATGACACCTGGTACATAACACCTGGTACATGACATCTGGTACATGGCGCCTGGTACATGGCGCCTGGTACATGACACCTGGTACATGGCACCTGGTACATGACACCTGGTACATGACACCTGGTACATGACACCTGGTGCATGACACCTGGTACATGACACCTGGTATATAACACCTGATACATGACAACTGGTACATGATACCTGGTACATGACACATGGTATATGACACCCGGTACATGACGCCTGGTACATGGCACCTGGTACATGACACCTGGTACATGACACCTGGTACATAACACCTGGTACATGACACCTGGTACATGGCGCCTGGTACAAGGCGCCTGGTACATGACACCTGGTACATGGCACCTGGTACATGACACCTGGTACATGACACCTGGTACATGACACCTGGTATATAACACCTGGTACTTGACAACTGGTGCATGATACCTGGTACATGACACATGGTATATGACACCTGGTACATGACACCTGGTACATGGCACCTGGTACATGACACCTGGTACATGACACCTGGTACATAACACCTGGTACATGACACCTGGCACATGACACCTGGTACATGACACCTGGTACATGGCACCTGGTACATGACACCTGGTACATGACACCTGGTACATGACACCTGGTATATAACACCTGGTACATGACAACTGGTACATGATACCTGGTACATGACACATGGTATATGACACCTGGTACATGACACATTGTTCATGACACCTGGTACATGACACTTGGTACCTGGTACCTGGTAATTGATACCTGTTACATGACATGGTACACGACACCTGGTACATGACACTTAGTACATGACATCTGGTATATGTCACCTGAAACATGATACCTGGTACATGACACCTGGTACACGACATTTCGTACATGACACTTGATACATGACACCTGGTACATGAGACCTGAAGGAATGCAGAAAAATTAGTGGCCTTTCGAATGGAAATTATGCCCTTGACAGCAACAATTTGGTTGTGTCTAAAAAGAAAGGAGGCGTTTTCTTGGCATCTAAAGTTGCTAGCTCCTTCAAAGTTGCTAGCTCCTTCAAAGTTGCTAGCTCCTTCAAAGTGGCTAGCTCCCTCAAAGTTCCTAGCTCCTTCAAAGTGGCTAGCTCCTTCAAAGTTCCTAGCTCCTTCAAAGTGGCTAGCTCCTTCAGAGTTGTTAGCTCCTTCAGAGTTGTTAGCTCCTTCAGAGTTGTTAGCTCCTTCAAAGTTGCTAGCTCCTTCAAAGTTGCTAGCTCCTTCAAAGTGGCTAGCTCCTTCAAAGTGGCTAGCTCCTTCAAAGTTGTTAACTCCTTCAAAGTTGCTAGCTCCTTCAAAGTTGCTAGCTCCTTCAAAGTGGCTAGCTCCTTCAAAGTTGTTAACTCCTTCAAAGTTGCTATCTCCTTCAAAGTTGCTAGCTCCTTCAAAGTGGCTAGCACCTTCAAAGTGGCTAGCTCCTTCAAAGTAGCTAGCTCCTTCAAAGTGGCTAGCACCTTCAAAGTGGCTAGCTCCTTCAAACTAGCTAGCTCCTTCAAAGTGGCTAACTCCTTCAAAGTTGCTAGCTCCTTTAAAGTGGCTAGCACCTTCAAAGTGGCTAGCACCTTCAAAGTGGCTAGCTCCTTCAAAGTGGCTAGCTCCTTCAAAGTGGCTAGCACCTTCAAAGTAGCTAGCTCCTTCAAAGTGGCTAGCTCCTTCAAAGTTGCTAGCTCCTTCAAAGTGGCTAGCACCTTCAAAGTGGCTAGCACCTTCAAAGTGGCTAGCTCCTTCAAAGTGGCTAGCTCCTTCAAAGTGGCTAGCACCTTCAAAGTGGCTAGCACCTTCAAAGTGGCTAGCACCTTCAAAGTGGCTAGCTCCTTCAAAGTGGCTAGCTCCTTCAAAGTGGCTAGCTCCTTCAAAGTGGCTAGCACCTTCAAAGTGGCTAGCTCCTTCAAAGTTGCTAGCTCCTTCAAAGTGGCTAGCACCTTCAAAGTGGCTAGCACCTTCAAAGTGGCTAGCACCTTCAAAGTGGCTAGCTCCTTCAAAGTAGCTAGCTCCTTCAAAGTGGCTAACTCCTTCAAAGTTGCTAGCACCTTCAAAGTGGCTAGCTCCTTCAAAGTGGCTAACTCCTTCAAAGTTGCTAGCTCCTTCAAAGTGGCTAGCTCCTTCAAAGTGGCTAGCTCCTTCAAAGTAGCTAGCTCCTTCAAAGTGGCTAGCTCCTTCAAAGTGGCTAGCACCTTCAAAGTGGCTAGCTCCTTCAAAGTAGCTAGCTCCTTCAAAGTTGCTAGCTCCTTCAAAGTTCCAAGCTCCTTCAAAGTGGCTAGCTCCTTCAAAGTTCCTAGCTCCTTCAAAGTTGCTAGCTCCTTCAAAGTGGCTAGCTCCTTCAAAGTGGCTAGCTCCTTCAAAGTTGCTAGCACCTTCAAAGTGGCTAGCTCCTTCAAAGTGGCTAGCACCTTCAAAGTGGCTAGCTCCTTCAAAGTTGCTAGCTCCTTCAAAGTGGCTAGCTCCTTCAAAGTGGCTAGCTCCTTCAAAGTTGCTAGCACCTTCAAAGTGGCTAACTCCTTCAAAGTTGCTAGCACCTTCAAAGTGGCTAGCTCCTTCAAAGTGGCTAGCTCCTTCAAAGTGGCTAGCTCCTTCAAAGTGGCTAGCACCTTCAAAGTGGCTAGCTCCTTCAAAGTGGCTAGCTCCTTCAAAGTTGCTAGCTCCTTCAAAGTTGTTACCTCCTTCAAAGTTGCTAGCTCCTTCAAAGTGGCTAGCTCCTTCAAAGTTGCTAGCTCCTTCAAAGTTGCTAGCTCCTTCAAAGTTCCAAGCTCCTTCAAAGTGGCTAGCTCCTTCAAAGTGGCTAGCTCCTTCAAAGTGGCTAGCTCCCTCAAAGTTCCTAGCTCCTTCAAAGTTGCTAGCTCCTTCAAAGTGGCTAGCTCCTTCAAAGTGGCTAGCTCCTTCAAAGTGGCTAATACCTTCAAAGTGGCTAGCACCTTCAAAGTGGCTAGCTCCTTCAAAGTGGCTAGCTCCTTCAAAGTGGCTAGCTCCTTCAAAGTGGCTAATACCTTCAAAGTGGCTAGCACCTTCAAAGTGGCTAGCTCCTTCAAAGTGGCTAGCACCTTCAAAGTGGCTAGCTCCTTCAAAGTTGCTAGCTCCTTCAAAGTGGCTAGCTCCTTCAAAGTTGTTAGCTCCTTCAAAGTTGTTAGCTCCTTCAAAGTTGTTAGCTCCTTCAAAGTTGTTAGCTCCTTCAAAGTTGTTAGCTCCTTCAAAGTTGTTAGCTCCTTCACAGTTACTAGTTATTTTCAGAGTTACTGGTTCAAAGTCAAATCAACGAGCACAAAGTGACCCACCCCCGCCCCCCCCCCCCCTCCCCCTCCCCCTCCCCCCCTCCCCCCGCCCCCTCCCCTCAACCTGCTGGAAGCAAGTACAGGAAATTACTGAAGCCTTAATCTTTCTAGCTTTGATGTTTTTGTTATTACTAAGACAAAAAAAAAAAAAAAACTAGGTTGGTAATAACAGCCATCAATTTTAAATTTATGTTCTTACTGGTTATTTTTTTTACTGTTGTCATTAACAGAACGTAAAAATCTTCCAGGAAAAAAAAAGCTCCTGTTACGATTTCCGTTGTTCTAACAACCTACTTTCATATATATATATATATATATATATATATATATATATATATATATATATATATATATATATATATATATATATATATATATATATATATATATATATATATATATATATATATATATATTTATATATATATATATATATATATATATATATATATATATATATATATATATATATATATAATTTCTTCAGTAACATTAAGAAATAGTCTCCAACACAACAATAATTCTTCCCAACTTTCTTGTAAGAAGGTTTAATCAGTGTTGAACCGGAAGAGGTAATCGGAAGAGGCCTCTCAAAGAACCGCCGCACTGAAATGAAGAAAATCGAGAACTAGTTACTAAGCACCAGCACTGATAATTTGAAGCCGATCGGATGTGGCGTTCACGAGTTACAAACGAAAATCTTGGGAAGGGACAAAAAATTCTGCCAGCCACTTCAGAGTATCCATTTTAGGGATACCTAATAATTATCCCTGTCCTCTCGGTTGATATACCAAAGGTCTCTTTTTTTTCCCCTCATCATCTTGCTAGTATCGAAAAGGAGGATCGAGCCTCCATTACCCCTCGTCTTCAAGGGTGATGGATTTATTACATCGTCTTTGCATCTCTACTGCTTCTGTTGCCTCTTCTGTACTCGACTGAAAAAAACTACTATCTTGCATATCAACACGGAATTAGTCCGTCACATCAATATAATGTTGAATGTCCAACATGGAGACAGAAACTCGGAAAGTCAATTGATCTGCATATTTCGACGCCTGATGGGGTCCTTCCAGCATCTTGATTACCATACATTCCATAGGGAATAATTCCAGTAGCTAATGTTCCTGGGATTCCTGTAACGTGATTGTGCTCTCCGTCTCTTGTCACTCATCGGTATTCTTAATTCCTGTATAAAAATATAATGATTAAAGCTACAATGAGTTTGTGCCTGTGTGAGGATAACGGCTTCAGTTTTATTAGCTCGTTTTAATCGAAGTAAAAGAAAGATCTGGAAGAACGATCAGGTTTTTCTTAGTCGAACTGGAAAAAAGATCAGGTTCCTCTCAGTAGAACTGGAAGAAAGATCAGGTTCCTCTCAGTAGAACTGGAAGAAAGATCAGGTTCCTCTCAGTAGAACTGGAAGAAAGATGAGGTTCCTCTCAGTAAAACTGGAAGAAAGATCAGGGTTCTCTCAGTCGAACTGGAAGAAAGATCAGGTTTCTCTCAGTCGAACTGGAAGAAAGATCAGGTTTCTCTCAGTAGAACTGGAAGAAAGATCAGGTTCCTCTCAGTAAAGCTGGAAGAAAGATCAGGGTTCTCTCAGTCAAACTGGAAGAACGTTCAGGGTTCTCTCAGTCGAACTGTAAAAATGTTCAGGGTTCTCTCAGTCGAACTGGAAGAGCGATCATGTTCCTCTCAGTCGAACTGGAAGAACGATCAGGGTCCTCTCAGTCGAACTTTAAGAACGATTAGGGTGCCTCTCCCTCGAACTGAAAGATCAGGTTTCACTCCTTTGAACTGAAAGATGATGGTTCCTCTAGCTAGAACTGAAAGATGAGGGTTCATCTAGCTAGAACTGAAAGATGAGGGTTCATCTAGCAAGAGGGTTCCTCTAGCTAGAACTGAAAGACGAGAGTTCCTCTAGCTAGAACTGAAAGATGAGGGTTCATCTAGCTAGAACTGAAAGATGAGGGTTCCTCTAGCTAGAACTGAAAGATTAGGGTTCATCTAGCTAGAACTGAAAGAAAAAATCAGATTGCATTTCCTCAAAGTGAAAGAAAGATCATGCCTAATATCTCGCCGGGAGGCCATACCTTATAGCCATCAGCCTATGCATTTTCCTCTCCACTTTCTCCTGCTGCTTCTTCTTCCAGAAGAAGAGCTGAGAGGAAGCGTCCTCGGCGACTAGTGCTCGGGTTGGACGGTAGTTAGCCGGGTCGGAGCTAACGAGGAGCCAGAATTTGCGATCCCCACAGCAAACCTTTATTCCTCCAGCCCGTCCATCCTCCACCAGAGTGTAGTAGCCGCTCTCAACCATCCTGTCAATCTCATGACGGTTGAGGTTGAAGGGTTCCTTGGCCTCGCCAGTAGGGCTCAACAGGTTAACCTTGCAGATAGTGCTGGGGTCCAGGTCAGGGGTCACGTCTTGGAGAAACAGACTGGGGTAGGCATCGTCCCCCAGTGGAACAACCCCATCTGCTGTCGTCGTCTCCTGCTGACCCCACACCCCAGCCAGACACAACAACACTACCACCACCAACTTGTACCTAAACATTAGATTTAGCTTATGGTACCGAAAAGATTAATTTTAATTCTTAAATTGTAAACAAATGTAGACTTTACTATGAAGTGGGAGACGCTAATGAAGAAAGTGAGGAAACAAAAGCTGGATGTAAAGGTGAAAAGTAAAGAATGTGACTAGAAGAGGAATAACAGAAGTGTAACCGGAGAAAGAGAAGAATGAGTGGAAAAGATAGATAGATAAAGGAGAGAGACAGAGAGACAGAGAGAACCATGATATCATCCAAAAAACAAAAAATATTTCAACAGCCGCCGCCCACTAGACACTTCCCGACCGCTGAGGCCAAATTATTCTCTAATGCGATGGAATTATTGTCTAACTATAATTTATCAGTGGCACGGACTCAAATCGTGACCCCGAGTTCGTCAAAGTTCGCCAGCGTTTTAAATTATCCTGATTCCTCAGACTATTATTTTTTTTTTTGAGATAACAGAGCATAACAAACAGGATAACGGAATTATATATTTGTATATATATATATATATATATATATATATATATATGTATATATATATATATATATATATATATATATATATATATCTCTGTGTGTGTGTGTGTGTGTGTGTGTGTGTGTGTGTGTGTGTGTGTGTGTGTGTGTGTGTGTGTGTGTGTGTGTGTGTGTGTGTGTCTGTGTGTGTGTGTCTGTGTGTGTGTCCGTGTGTGTGTGTGTACTCACCTAATTGTGGTTGCAGGGGTCGATTCACAGCTCCTGGCCCCGCCTCTTCACTGGTCGCTACTAGGTCCACTCTCTCCCTGCTCCATGAGCTTTATCGTACCTCTTCTTAAATCTATATATGGATCCTGCCTCCACTACATCCCTTTCCAAACAATTCCACTTCCTGACAGCTCTATGACTGAAGAAATACTTCCTAACATCCCTGTGATTCACCTAAGTCTTCAACTTCCAATTGTGGCCCCTTGTTGCTGTGTCCCACATCTGAAACATCCTGTCTCTGTCCACCTCGTCAATTCCTCTCAGTATTTTATATGTCGTTACCATATCCTCCCTATCCCGCCTGTCTTCCAGGGTTGTCAGGCCGATTTCCCTTAACCTCTCCTCGTAGGACATGCCCCTTAACTCCAGGACTAGTCTTGTTGCAAACCTTTGCACTTTCTCTAATTTCTTGACGAGCTTGACTAGGTGTGGGTTTTAAACTCGTGCTGCATTCTCCAGTATGGGCCTGACGTACACTATGTACAGAGTCTTGAACGATTCCTTACTGAGGTGTCGGAGTGCTATTCTTAGGTTTGCCAGGCGCCCATATACTGCAGCAGTTATTTGGTTGATGTGCGCCTCAGGAGATGTGCTCGGCATTATACTCACCCCAAGATCCTTTTCCTTGAGTTAGGTTTGCAATCTTTTGACCCCCAGACTGTACTCCTCTGCGTTCTTCTTTTCTCTTCCCCCGATCTTCATGACTTTTCACTTGGTAGAGTTAAACTCCAGGAGCCAGTTGTTGGACCAGGCTTGCAGCCTGTCCAGATCCCTCTATGGTCCTGCCTGATCCTCATCCGACTGAACTCTCCTCATTAGCTTCACATCGTCTGCGAAAAGAGACGCTTTTGAGTCTACATCTTCCGTCATGTCGTTCACATACACCAGAAACAGCACAGGTCCTAAGACTGACCCCTGTGGAACCCCACTCGTTAAAGGCGCCCACTCTGACACCTCGTCACGGTGCCTTACTGTCATGATTTCTCTGAGCCATTGCAGTGCCTTTCTTGTTATACGTGCCTTGTCCTCCAGCTTTTGCAATAATCTCTTGTGTGGAACTGTGTCGAAAGAATTCTTACAGTCCAAGAAAATGCAATCTATCCACCTCCCCCTCTCTCTCTCTCTTGTCTTACTGCTGTCACCCTGTCATAGAACTCCAGTAGGTTTGTGACACAGGATTTCCCTTCCCTGTGTGTGTGTGTGTGTGTGTGTGTGTGTGTGTGTGTGTGTGTGTGTGTGTGTGTGTGTGTGTGTGTGTGTGTGTGTGTGTGTGTGTGTGTGTGTGTGTGTGTGTGTGCGTGTGTGTGTGTTTATGTGCGTGTGTGTGTGTGTGTGTGTGTGTGTGTGTGTGTGTGTGTGTGTGTGTGTGTGTGTGTGTGTGTATGTGTGTGTGTGTGTGTACGCTGGAGCGCGCGCCAAAGGTATTATACAAATTATTCTGGGAATGGATCAACAAACAGCCGCAATAAATAAAATAATCGGCAGGGGAGAAAAGAATTATAATCCATCTGGCGGTAAAAACTGATGGGAGTTAAACACGCTAAAACCCCCACCACCCCCATCTCCCCTCCCCTCTCCCCCTTCTCCTCTCCCCCCTCCCCCTCCTTCCCCCAACACACGCAGTTAAAATATACGCCCAGAAAAGAATTCCCCCCCTTGACCCCCGCACCCCCTGCCGATCATTTCCCCCTACTCTGAGGGGGGAGGGAGGGAGAGGGGGAACACTTGCCCTTCCTTCCTCCAGATGCAAGAGGAACACCGTCCCCCTTCCCTCCCCCCCCCCTCCCTCGCTTATTAAGAGGCCCAGAAGGTATTTCCTCTTCCACGGGTTGGGAGAATCCGCTGGACTGACAAGTGACGCTCGTGTAACAGTAACTCCAGTTCTGAATCTACAGTGGCGTACTACCGACAATAATCAAGATAGGGATGCACGAACGAGCTTTGATTGAGACAACGTTTCGCTCTCATTATATCTCTAATAAAGCTCTACACGGAGCGAAATGTTGCCCACCTGTGTCTTTCTTATCCTAAATACGTGTCTGCTGCAAGAAAATACCGCAGAAGCTGCAGTAGCCGAACGTACAGTGATGTGACCCTACTGAAGTCTCCCAGCTCAGGCTGACACTGTTGAAGTCTCCCAGCTCAGGCTGACACTACTGAAGTCTCCCAGCTCAGGCTGACACTACTGAAGTCTCCCAGCTCAGGCTGACACTACTGAAGTCTCCCAGCTCAGGCTGACACTACTGAAGTCTCCCAGCTCAGGCTGACACTACTGAAGTCTCCCAGCTCAGGCTGACAGTATTGAAGTCTCCCAGCTCAGGCTGACACTACTGAAGTCTCCCAGCTCAGGCTGACACTATTGAAGTCTCCCAGCTCAGGCTGACACTACTGAAGTCTCCCAGCTCAGGCTGACACTACTGAAGTCTCCCAGCTCAGGCTGACACTATTGAAGTCTCCCAGCTCAGGCTGACACTACTGAAGTCTCCCAGCTCAGGCTGACACTGTTGAAGTCTCCCAGCTCAGGCTGACACTGTTGAAGTCTCCCAGCTCAGGCTGACACTACTGAAGTCTCCCAGCTCAGACTGACACTACTGAAGTCTCCCAGCTCAGACTGACACTACTGAAGTCTCCCAGCTCAGGCTGACAATATTGAAGTCTCCTAGCTCAGGCTGACACTATTGAAGTCTTCCAGCTCAGGCTGACACTACTGAAGTCTCCCAGCTCAGACTGACACTACTGAAGTCTCCCAGCTCAGACTGACACTACTGAAGTCTCCCAGCTCAGGCTGACACTGTTGAAGTCTCCCAGCTCAGGCTGACACTACTGAAGTCTCCCAGCTCAGACTGACACTACTGAAGTCTCCCAGCTCAGGCTGACAATATTGAAGTCTCCCAGCTCAGGCTGACACTACTAAAGTCTCCCAGCTCAGGCTGACACTACTGAAGTCTCCCAGCTCAGGCTGACACTACTGAAGTCTCCCAGCTCAGGCTGACAATATTGAAGTCTCCCAGCTCAGGCTGACACTATTGAAGTCTCCCAGCTCAGGCTGACACTACTGAAGTCTCCCAGCTCAGACTGACACTACTGAAGTCTCCCAGCTCAGGCTGACACTACTGAAGTCTCCCAGCTCAGGCTGACACTGTTGAAGTCTCCCAGCTCAGGCTGACACTACTGAAGTCTCCCAGCTCAGGCTGACAATATTGAAGTCTCCCAGCTCAGGCTGACACTATTGAAGTCTCCCAGCTCAGGCTGACACTACTGAAGTCTCCCAGCTTAGGCTGACACTACTGAAGTCTCCCAGCTCAGGCTGACACTACTGAAGTCTCCCAGCTCAGGCTGACACTACTGAAGTCTCCCAGCTCAGGCTGACACTACTGAAGTCTCCCAGCTCAGGCTGACACTACTGAAGTCTCCCAGCTCAGGCTGACACTATTGAAGTCTCCCAGCTCAGGCTGACACTACTGAAGTCTCCCAGCTCAGGCTGACACTACTGAAGTCTCCCAGCTCAGGCTGACACTACTGAAGTCTCCCAGCTCAGGCTGACACTACTGAAGTCTCCCAGCTCAGGCTGACACTACTGAAGTCTCCCAGCTCAGGCTGACACTACTGAAGTCTCCCAGCTCAGGCTGACACTATTGAAGTCTCCCAGCTCAGGCTGACACTACTGAAGTCTCCCAGCTCAGGTTGACACTACTGAAGTCTCCCAGCTCAGGCTGACACTACTGAAGTCTCCCAGCTCAGGCTGACACTATTGAAGTCTCCCAGCTCAGGCTGACACTATTGAAGTCTCCCAGCTCTGGTTGACACTACTGAAGTCTCCCAGCTCAGGTTGACACTACTGAAGTCTCCCAGCTCAGGCTGACACTACTGAAGTCTCCCAGCTCAGGTTGACACTACTGAAGTCTCCCAGCTCAGGCTGACACTATTGAAGTCTCCCAGCTCTGGTTGACACTACTGAAGTCTCCCAGCTCAGGTTGACACTACTGAAGTCTCCCAGCTCAGGCTGACACTACTGAAGTCTCCCAGCTCAGGTTGACACTACTGAAGTCTCCCAGCTCAGGTTGACACTACTGAAGTCTCCCAGCTCAGGCTGACACTACTGAAGTCTCCCAGCTCAGGCTGACACTACTGAAGTCTCCCAGCTCAGGCTGACACTACTGAAGTCTCCCAGCTCAGGCTGACACTATTGAAGTCTCCCAGCTCAGGCTGACACTACTGAAGTCTCCCAGCTCAGACTGACACCACTGAAGTCTCCCAGCTCAGGCTGACAATATTGAAGTCTCCCAGCTCAGGCTGACACTACTGAAGTCTCCCAGCTCAGGCTGACACTACTGAAGTCTCCCAGCTCAGACTGACACTACTGAAGTCTCCCAGCTCAGGTTGACACTACTGAAGTCTCCCAGCTCAGGTTGACACTACTGAAGTCTCCCAGCTCAGGCTGACACTACTGAAGTCTCCCAGCTCAGGCTGACACTACTGAAGTCTCCCAGCTCAGGCTGACACTACTGAAGTCTCCCAGCTCAGGCTGACACTACTGAAGTCTCCCAGCTCAGGCTGACACATTTCATGACCTCATGTTTACATCCCAGACTCTCTGAAGGAATACAACAAGGAAACATAGCTAGTAATTGCTCCATATTGCGCGACTGTTCACACAGAACAGTGTAGCAACATACCTGGAGTTTACCTGGAGAGAGTTCCGGGGGGTCAACGCCCCCGCGGCCCGGTCTGTGACCAGGCCTCCTGGTGGATCAGAGCCTGATCAACCAGGCTGTTGCTGCTGGCTGCACGCAAACCAACGTACGAGCCACAGCCCGGCTGGTCAGGAACCGACTTTAGGTGCTTGTCCAGTGCCAGCTTGAAGACTGCCAGGGGTCTGTTGGTAATCCCCCTTATGTATGCTGGGAGGCAGTTGAACAGTCTCAGGCCCCTGACACTTATTGTATGGTCTCTTAACGTGCTAGTGACACCCCTGCTTTTCATTGGGGGGATGTTGCATCTTAATACAGGGATGTTGATCTTAATACAGGGAATTCTTCACTTGCCTAGCCCATTGCTGGTGTTCCCACAATGTAACTATCATATAGAACAGTGTAGCAACATACTGCTGGTGTTCCCACACTGCTGATAAATTAGACACATGTGCAACACTTGGGTATCTTTATTGAGGAAACGTTTCGCCACACAGTGGCTTCATCAGTCCATACAAAGGAGAATGGTGAAGAACAGGAGGAGTTTGACGTAATCAGTCCCTCAGCCTTGAGTCAATGTGGTCAGTCCATCAATCTTGAATAGAATACGAGAAATAGCTTATATACCGTAGGTAGGAGAGGTGCAGCAGTCGTAGGTTAGGATCTTAATACAGGGAATTCTTCACTTGCCTAGCCCTTGGGCACGACCTACTTCCACACTGGACAAATGTGGCACCACCTACGACTGCTGCACCTCTCCTACCTACGGTATATAAGCTATTTCTCGTATTCTATTCAAGATTGATGGACTGACCACATTGACTCAAGGCTGAGGGACTGATTACCTCAAACTCCTCCTGTTCGTCAACGCTCTCCTTTGTATGGACTGATAAAGCCACTGTGTGGCGAAACGTTTCGTCAATAAAGGTACCCAAGAGTTGCACATGTGTCTAATTTATCAACATGTCGGTTCTCTGAACCATTCATCTACAACAACAACAACAATAATAATAATAATAATAATATTAATAATAATAATAATAATAATAATAATAATAATAATATTAATAATAATAATAATAATAATATCTTTATATCTTTATTTACTACAAGTACATGTACAAGGTATACAGGCCTAGCTGACAACAATGACATACTACCATATAGACAGCCCCTTGTTATGCTCCGCATGTCGGGCAAATTAGGTCAGTGTCCCACACCAGTCGACTAACACCCAGGTACCTATTTTACTGCTGGGGAACATGGACAACAGGTGAAAAGAAACACGCCCAATGTTTCTTCTCTGGCTGGGAATCGAACCCAGACCCTCGCCGTGTGAAGTGAGAACGTTACCCACCAGGGCACCAGAGTGTTCCCACACTGTAACTTTCGTATAGAATAGTGTAGCAACACTGTTGGTGTTCCTACAGTATAAGTATAATATTAAGACAGGGCACCTCCAAGCTAAGTAATCTCCTCTTAAAGTTACCTGTAAAAAGTTACCTGTAAACGATTTCAGGGTCACCGCCCCCGCGGCCCGGTCCCAGACCATACCTAACCAACGCCGCTAGAAGGAAAGAAAACACAGATGTATCGACTTGGAATAAACAACGAGGGGAAAAAAAACAAGTCAAGTGCTCATTTACGCTCAAATTCTGACCAGGAATTTCGTTTGAGTGCCAGCTAGGAGATGCCAAGTACCGAGGAGTGCCAAGGTCAGAGTGCCACATGGGCAAGCCAGGTCTTTACCCCTGGGATGCCAAGGCCAGGTAAACGCACTCACTTCAGGGCTTTGCCCTTATGAGTGCCTACCTCGAGGGGAGAGGTGGTTTGATCCAAGGAACTGGAGCTACTTCCCCCCCCTCGCATCAAAACTCAACCCCTAACTACTACTCTTCCCGAGGAGCTGCATGAACCATACGGGTTTAACTCTTTCCCATAATAATAATAATAATGAATAATAATAATAATAATAATAATAATAATAATAATAATAATAATAATAATGAATAATAATAATAATAATAATAATAATAATAATAATATTAATAATAATAAATATAATAATAATAATAATAATAATAATAATAATAATAATAATAATAATAATAATAATAATAATAATGAATAATAAATAATGATAATAATAATAATAATAATAATAATAATAATAATAATAATAATAATAATAATAATAATAATAATAATAATAAAATATTAATAGATAAAAATAATGATAATAGTAATGAGCCTGTTTACTCTTCAGTACTAACAGCAGTTTTCTGTTGCATCATGAGTGACTGTTTACCGTTAAGGGGACAGGAGCAGCAGGTGTAATATTTTTGCGTCTCGCCCGGGAATTGAATCCGGGTTGTGTCACTTGTGACCCTGGCCGGTCAAACCCACTCCGCTACGGCTGCCAACACTCACCTGTCACAGGTTCTTGCTCCCTCACAGAGTATTTTAATTTCCTCACATTTTTTCAACAGCTTTTTTCCCCTCTCGCATTTATTAAATAGTTATATTCCCGCTGGGTAAAACACGGTGTGGTGAACACGGAGGGGGAACACAGGAACACTGTGTTTTTTTTTTGCCAAATTAGTTATATCAGTGGCTTGTGTTGATTTATTTAGCATAAAAGATACTGGAAACGAAAGCCAGCTTTCTTTCTCCGTCATATTCGCTCACACGGGATGGGTCACTAACACCAGGGGAAATAAATCACTCTGATAATTTTTTGGGGTTATTCTGTGTATTCTACACATATGTTACTATGTAAACAATCGCAGACAGACGATCTTAACAATGCCAGACAAGCCAGGGGGGCGGAACTCTTTAGCTCAAGTACTTTCACACTTGTCTGTGCGTCATCAGGAGCTATGCAATGTTGCAAGAGAGCAACTAAAGCAGGGAAAGAATTCTCAGAGTAACGTAGTGCGGATGTGTCACCAGCCAAGGTTACCCTTAGAATGAGAATTATCTCCATGTTTTAGTTGCCCTCTTGGAACATTGCACAGCTCCTGATGACGCACTGACAAGTCTGAAAGTTCATGAGCTAAAGATTTCCGCCCCCCCTGGCTTGTTTTGCCTTTGTTACTGTGTATGATAATTGCACTTATGTGTACCTGGGCCTAAATAAACCTACTAAAAATGCATCTGCCTGAGCTGGAGATCTCAGTAGGACAATGAGTATATCGTCAAGTATTCCATTAAAGGTTCATCAACTACGACAACTCGAAAAATATTCTTCCAGTAGACCTGGAGTGGCTGTTACTTGGGAACTTCCGTTTCTCAGGATGGCCTCTTCCATACGCTGGAGAAATGGAATTTTTAAATGCCTCCATCATCCAAAAGCTGGTGTAACAGGTATTATATGTGTGGAACAGGATAAGGAAGGGGTGAGGGAGAGAAATTTGGATGACAACAATGTATTTAGCTTACGTATATACATCGAATAAGGGAGGTGTGCCGGGGAAGGAGGAGTCAGGTAGGAGAACCAAGGAATGAAAGGGAATGTTGAGAAAGGAGGAAGAATAGAAGGAGAAGAGTGGAACACTTGTTTACATGTTTTGTGAAGAGTTTCAGATGTGAGGTTGACGAACGCCATCACTGCCAAGCTTTGTTTAGTCACAGTGGAGTGAGAGTGGTTGTGTAGTGGTCAAGTTTATACCAGTGTTGATGAGGCTGCTTGGTATGTGTGTGTGTGTGTGTGTGTGTGTGTGTGTGTGTGTGTGTGTGTGTGTGTGTGTGTGTGTGTGTGTGTGTGTGTGTGTGTGTGTGTGTGTGTGTGTCTGTGTGTGTGTGTGTGTCTTTGTCTTTATAAACAGAGAATTGATACAATGAGAATGCAACAGAGAAAATTTAAAGGTACACACACACACACACACACACACACACAGACACACACACACACACACACACACACACACACACACACACACACACACACACACACACACACACACACACACACACACACACACACACACACACACACACACACACACACACACACACACACACACACACACACACACACACACACACACACACACACACACACACACACACACACACACACACACACACACACACGAGAGGTTCGCGTGATATACACGCACTCCTCCCTACACGTCATTTACCAGTGAAAAACCACCACAATGATGTCTGCTTCACAGTTTGCAATATTAAATACGACGGAAGTGGATTTTTTACATTAATTACAAATCAGTGACCACCTTTAAAACTGGTGAGTGACGGGGGGTGGGGGTGATGTGGTGGGGGTGTGATGTGGGGGAAGGGTGTGGGGGTGGGGGGGAAATTGTGGTGGGGGTATGTAGGGGGTTTGAAGGGGTCAACTATTTTTTTTAATGTGATTAGTTTATATTCCCCATCGACAGTTCAAGGGAAAATATTGTCCCATTTTTTTTTTAATCTCTATGAGAAAGAAAACTTTTAGCTGATATACGTCATTGATATATAAAAAAAAAGTCAACATTATATACCAAAGTCAACAGTGTTATATAGCTCTGTTTGCATAGTATGTAAACTCGCAACGGGTATACAAACAGGGTAAACGATAATGAACTAAGAGACGTGGACAAAATTGCAACAGGTTGCAAACAAAGTGGCTACTGGAGTCCAACCCCGCTCCTACTGCTAGGTTGACGGACTGATTACCTCATCTTCTGCACATAGTTCTGCTGTCTTCAAGTTATGTCCTGGAATTTGTATTGATAAAGCCACTGGATGGCGAAACGTCTACAATAAAGATACCCAGATGTTGCACATGTGTCTCAATTTCTTCATAATGATATGAGCTTAGCCTTAAGTTCTTTTAAACAAGAAATCATTGTCAACATTACTAGTTCGCTGACCTCAGTGTCAAGTCAAGTCAAACTCTACACTGTCCCTGTAAATACAAACTGCAGTTATCTAGATACTTCTATACAACTTCCTTAATTTATACATTATAAACAAAGCATAAATTAACGTCAATAGTCGGAATCCAAATTAAATGGATATAAATGCTCTGGAAAACGTACAGAGGAGGATGACAAAGATGATCCCATGTATCAGAAATCTTCCCTATGAGGATAGACTGAGGGGCCTGAATCTGCACTCTCTCGAAAGGCGTAGAATTAGGGGGGATATGATCGAGGTGTATAAATGGAAAACAGGAATAAATAAAGGGGATGTAAATAGCGTGCTGAAAATTTCCAGCCAAGACAGGACTCGCAGCAATGGTTTCAAGTTGGAAAAATTCAGATTCAGGAAGGATATAGGAAAGTACTGGTTTGGTAATAGAGTTGTGGATGAGTGGAACAAACTCCCAAGTACAGTTATTGAGGCTAAAACGTTGTGTAGTTTTAAAAATAGGTTAGTTGGAGTAGTTGGAGAGGGACGGGCAGCAGACGAGGGCAGTCACTGGCTGCTGCAACTAACCCATCTCTTTGGGGAGGACCTACTTCCACTGGGGAATCCCGCCTACCAGTGACTGCCCTCGTCTGCTGCCCGTCCCTCTCCACTGACGCCTATATAACCGCCAGTCTTCTTGCCTTTGCTCCAGATTCTCCTCCACCACGATGCTGTGAACACTAACTCCAAGGCCGAGGGACTGATTACCTCATCTTTTGTATATAGTTCTACTGTCTTCCTATTACGTCCTAGAATCTGTATTGATAAAGCCACTGGATGGCGAAACGTCTACAATAAAGATATCCAGATGTTGCACATGTGTCTTAACTTTCATATTGTCGGTATTTTATACCTTTCTTGCACACCATAGACAGTACAGACATTGTTTGTGGGAAGGCTTACACAAGTCAGACTATCTTCCTGTACAAAACATACCTAGAGGAAGCCAGATCTAACCCATGTCACACAGCTACACTAAGATATGGGGTTTAACAACACACGAACGCTGGTTTCACCTTAGCTGACTTGGACTCACCCATTGTCTCAACACTTTCATGGTAGTCACTGACTACCATTCTTTCCAACGTTTGGAATTCACTTTCTTTACCTACATGTATTAAAGGGCGTCGCATTTTTTTCTGTCGGGTTGGGTTGGCTGGGTTTATAAGCAGGGGGAAAAAATGCTTGAGGAATAGTCTCCGTGTCTCATCGCGTACCATTAGCTTGTATCTTTAGACCTGCCATCTTTAACATCGTGTTGGTATCTGGTATAAGTTTCCAGCAATAAGGCAAGCTAAGACGTTGTGTGGTTTTAAAAATAGGCTGAATAAATAGATAAGTGGGTGTGGGTGGGTGTGAGTTGGACCTTACTAGCTTGTCGGATGCTGTGCTCCTCCCTTAA
>NC_091326.1:4170518-4188018 GCF_038502225.1 Cherax quadricarinatus | reverse complement strand
TTTCTGTAACATTGCAAGCTCCTGATGAAGCAATGATTGCAACACGAAAGGCCTAGAGCTACCATTCAATTCCCCCCGTGGTTGTTTACATATCTGGTATGAGGGGAGACAAGGGCCTCATGAGGAGAGATTCCCTGGACGCAGGTGTTTTGACAGGTTCAGTCTATATAACAATTCGTTCACTCGTCTGGCCGGTGAACAATGAATATATGAGGGAGTTATGCCCTCTCTTTAGTGCTTAATGCCTCCACTCTGAGAGGTGATGGGTAGTCTGATAAAGGCTGGAGGTTGAGGAGAGCGTGTGGGAGATAACCAAGCCTGGAGCCTACTTAGCAAGAAGAGGAGGAGGAGGAAGAAGAGGAGGAGGAGGAAGAAGATGAGGAGGAGGAAGAGGAGGAGGAGAACGAGTAGGTGTAGAGGATGGGGGAAGAAAGAGGTGGTGAAAGAGGAACAGCTTGAGAAAGAGGAGGAAGAGGTGGGGAAGAACGAGGATCAGCGAATGGAGAATGAAGAGAAGAATAGGGGCAAGGAAGAGAAAGAGGAAGAGAGGAAGAGTACGAAGAGGAGTAGAAATGAAAATAGTGTAGAAGGGGAGACGAACAGAGAAGTTTTTCTGTATTTATGTATTCGCCTATTGGGGTTGCAAAGGTCGAGTCTCGGTTCCTGGACCCGCCTATTTACGTGTGTGTGTGTGTGTGTGTGTGTGTGTGTGTGTGTGAGAGTGTGTGTGTGTGTGTACTCACTTAATTGTGGTTGCAGGGGTCGAGACTCAGCTCCTGGGCCCGCCTCTTCACTGATCGCTACTAGATCCTCTCCCTCTCTGCTTCCTGAGCTTTGTCATACCTCTTCTTAAAACTATGTATGGTTCCTGCCTCCACTACTTCACTTGCTAGGCTATTCCACTTCCTGACGACTCTATGACTGAAGAAATACTTCCGAACATCCCTATGACTCGTCTGAGTCCTCAGCTTCCAGTTGTGACCCCTTGTTTCTGTGTCCCCTCTCTGGAACATCCTATCTCTGTCCACCTTGTCTATTCCCCGCAGTATCTTGTATGTCGTTATCATGTCTCCCCTGACCCTTCTGTCCTCCAGTGTCGTCAGTCCGATTTCCCTCAACCTTTCCTCGTACGACATTCCCCTGAGCTCTGGGACTAGCCTTGTTGCAAACCTTTGTACTTTCTCTAACTTCTTGACGTGCCTGACCAGGTGTGTGTGTGTGTGTGTGTGTGTGTGTGTGTGTGTGTGTGTGTGTGTGTGTGTGTGTGTGTGTGTGTGTGTGTGTGTGTGTGTGTGTGTGTGTGTGTGTGTGTGTGTTTGTGTGTGTGTGTGTGTGTGTGTGTGTGTGTGTGTGTGTGTGTATGTGTGTGTGTGTGTGTGAGTGTGTGTGTGTGTGTGTGTGTGTGTGTGTGTGTGTATGTGTGTGTGACTGTGTGTGTGTGTGTGTGTGTGTGTGTGTGTGTATGTGTGTGTGTGTGTGTGTGTGTGTGTGTGTGTGTGTGTGTGTGTGTGACTGTGTGTGTGTGTGTGTGTGTGTGTGTGTGTGTGTGTGACTGTGTGTGTGTGTGTGTGTGTGTGTGTGTGTGTGTGTGTGTGTGTGTGTGTGTGTGTGTGTGTGTGTGTGTGTGTGTGTGTGTGTGTGTGTGTTCAAAGGCCACAAAATACGAGAAAGATGAGAGGAAGAGATGATAAAAAAGGGAGCAAAAAGAAAAGTAGTAAAAAACGAAGAGTGGAGGACGACTGGGTGAAGATATGGGCGTCGATATCCTTAATGTTTGTTAGAGGCAGAATCACCATAGATGAAGCAGCAGCATCACGCCAGATGAAGCAGCAGCATCACGCAAGATGAAGCAGCAGCATCACTCCAGATGAAGCAGCAGCATCACTCCAGATGAAGCAGCAGCATCACTCCAGATGAAGCAGCAGCATCACTCCAGATGAAGCAGCAGCATCACTCCAGATGAAGCAGCAGCATCACTCCAGATGAAGCAGCAGCATCACCATAGATGAAGCAGCAGCATCACCATAGATGAAGCAGCAGCATCACGCCAGATGAAGCAGCAGCATCACCATAGATGAAGCAGCAGCATCACCATAGATGAAGCAGCAGCATCACGCCAGATGAAGCAGCAGCATCACCATAGATGAAGCAGCAGCATCACTCCAGATGAAGCAGCAGCATCACTCCAGATGAAGCAGCAGCATCATTCCAGATGAAGCAGCAGCATCACTCCAGATGAAGCAGCAGCATCACTCCAGATGAAGCAGCAGCATCACTCCAGATGAAGCAGCAGCATCACCATAGATGAAGCAGCAGCATCACCATAGATGAAGCAGCAGCATCACCATAGATGAAGCAGCAGCATCACGCCAGATGAAGCAGCAGCATCACCATAGATGAAGCAGCAGCATCACCATAGATGAAGCAGCAGCATCACCATAGATGAAGCAGCAGCATCACGCCAGATGAAGCAGCAGCATCACTCCAGATGAAGCAGCAGCATCACTCCAGATGAAGCAGCAGCATCACTCCAGATGAAGCAGATACGATACTTGCTTGTTCAGGGCTTTCAACCCTTCAAGGGAGAAAGAGGAGGATGAAGAGGAAGGTGATTTGATGTTGGTTAAGGGCTCTTCATCCAAGGAACTGGAGCTACCCTTCTCCTCCCTCTGATCAGCCACAACTAGCACTCATTCCCCAGGCGATGTATCACCCCTGCGAGAATAGCGCTTCCCAGGAATATGATAATAATAATAATAATCGACGGACGCTTAACAAGACAATATACAAGTCTATATATATATATATATATATATATATATATATATATATATATATATATATATATATATATATATATATATATATATATATATATATATATATATATATATATATATATATATATATATATATATATATATATATATATATATATATATATATATATATATATATATATATATATATATATATATACCATATAACATATATAATGTTATATACATATATAAGAACATAAGAATGGAGGAACACTGCAGAAGGCCTACTGGCCCATGCGAGGCAGGTCCTTATCAAAAAGACTACCTAAAGCTTCCCTAGAAATAACTCCCGTACCCATTATATACATGTTATATGCATATAAACATTATATACATATATAATGTTTCCTTCTCGTGTTTTACTAATAGTTAACATTCTCTTGTTTTGTTTTTCCAATCATTTTCACTAGAGGTCGAGGCGTGCCTCTTCGGGTCCCGTCTCGTCTTGATGTTTTCCTCTATCCATCTATCTAAATCCAGAGCAGCGTCCCCCATGGCTTGATAGACTCACCCTGCAGCTTTCTCCCCACACACGAAATCGATTACGGTTACTCTCTCTATATTTAGGTATCCTCCTTACTTCCCCCAAGTCTCGTTAACCACTTACCTCAGTGTCAGACTATTTTGTTTATCCATGTGGGTTGGGGCTAGAGGGAGGAATTATAGGTGTTTTGTAAGAAGAATAAAGGTCACACTACCATGGCTAGAGTAATTTGTTAATGAATGGGGCTAGACGGTATGAAAATGTCAAGAAACTGGAGAAAAGGCAAAGGTTTGCAACGAGACGTGTCGCGGAGCTTAAGGGAATGAACTATGAATTGCAGTTTCCAGTTACTGTTTTTGTGTTTATTATCTGGTGACTCGTCAGTAGTCCCATACCATCTTTTGTCATATGTGTAACGATGGAGATAAATGGTATAAACACCAACACGATGGAAAAATAGACACAAATGAAATATAATGCGATTCTTTGTTTGTGACCAGATAAAGCCAACTACGGGGGCGAAATGTAGTCAATAAAGAATTGAATTATATTGCATTTGTGTCTGTTTTTCACGTCTATAGCTGCAGAATAACCTTTGGATTCCTGTTGCCTCTACTTGATAATAATTCAGTTAGCCTTATTATGGACGTTTAAGCCTATTTGTGTTCGCTTCATGATTCTGATCACCGTAACTCCCGAGCTCTTTTTACATTCTGTATGATCAAGTTTTATATTCTCGAGTGTACTAGCGCAAAGATTACTTTCATTCCCAAGGATTAGGACTCTGCACTTTTCAACACTGAACTGCTTCTGTCGCTTTTCATTCCCTCTTAGAGTCCATTAGATTATAAACAACAAGGGACCCAGAATTGATCGTTGTGGAACGCCATCTGTGAGCCGTCCCTCAGTCTAATTTTACCACTGTATACCAAAAGCTCTTTCTTGCCTCTCAGCCATGCCACTTTCCAGCAGAGAACACTTTTTCCTCATGTGCTGTCGCTTTCTTTAACAGTGTCCTGTGTTGGACTAGTAAAAGCCTTACAGAAATCCAAGTAAGACATTTCTTCTTATCATGGTGTAATACCCCCAGATATATTACAGGAAGGTCCCGCTTTATGACGCTTTACTTTACGGCGCTTTGCTTATGCCTATGGAAGAAAATATTTAAAGTAATGTGTGGACTGTATATGCATTTTTTAGGCCTAGCTTCATTGCTCACTTAATATATGATAGTGTAAACATGCTATCAGGCTTTTATATGCATTTAAAAGTGAAAAGGATATGTTTTAATTTACAGTGATTTTCAACTTAGAGCAGTACCCCGTAACGTAACCTGCCGCATAAACGGGGCCCTTCTGTGTAGCAGCAGCCCAGAACATAACCTGTCGTATAAGCGGGACACTCATGTACTAGAGAAACCCAGACAATTTGTTAGGTATGACTGGATTCTTGTGAATTAGTGTTGAGAACAACAACAATAAGCTCATTAAGGCGTCGTTTTTAATAATTTTTCCCAACTATTGGTATAATAATGACGAAATGCATGGGAAATTGAAGGCACGCATTTATTTCCCATTTTCAAGATAGGAATCACATAACCTGTGTTAGCCTTCTTATTAGTGAATAATAATATACGTTTATAGAGGAATCTTATAAGGTCAGCGTTGTACAGTGGTTAGAGCATTCGCCTGCTAGTTTTAGTTCTGGTTTACCATAGGTTCGAGTCCTACACACTACATGAGTTGCTAATAATCGTGTTATTACGAATTCGTAAGATACATACACACACACACAATATATATATATATATATATATATATATATATATATATATATATATATATATATATATATATATTTGTGTGTGTGTGTGTGTGTGTGTGTGTGTGTGTGTGTGTGTGTGTGTGTGTGTGTGTGTGTGTGTGCGTGTGTACTCACCTATTTGTGGTTGCATGGGTCGAGTGTTAGTTCCTGGCCCCTTTTTGTTTCTGTATCTCATGTCTGAAACATTCTGCCCTTGTTCACACTATCAGTCCCTCTCATTATTGTGTGTGTGTGTGTACTCACCTAGTTCTGGTTGCAAGGATCGATTTACAGCTCCTGGCTCCTGTGTGTGTGTGTGTGTGTGTGTGTTAGTTACCATTTTGTGTGTGTGCTTTGGAGAACAGGTGTTTACATGACAGCACACCTTGTATTATCTGCCTTTGTGTCTCCGTGTACTGCATCCAGCAACTGGTGGACGAGATCGTCCCGGAGTTCATGAGAGTATCTCATATTTAATTCTAACTCTCTTTCCCATTCTCTCTCTCTCTCTCTCTCTCTCTCTCTCTCTCTCTCTCTCTCTCTCTCTCTCTCTCTCTTTACCTAGGGTTTGACAAGGTTAGGTTAAGAATCCCTAGCTTTATTGACAAGCTATTTACAGGTTAAGGATTCCTGACTTTATTGACAAGCTAAGAACTCTCTGTCTCTGTCTCTCTGTCTCTCTCTCTCTCTCTCTCTCTCTCTCTCTCTCTCTCTCTCTCTCTCTCTCTCTCTCTCTCTCTCTCTCTCTCTCTCACGCAACAACCATTGTTTGCAAGTAGACGTAACGACAACAGTCAGCTAGCGAGTTATTCCCTCGCTGATTCGCCCAGGACACAGAACAAATACTTAAAGCGTATAATTTGGCAAAATAAATCGTGTCAGACTTTTATCCCAGACTTGTTATAGAACAGCAACGATCAATGTGGGTAATGTAAGAGCCAGATCTATATAGCTGGAACCTGATGTCTGTAATTACGACCTTGTTCGCGTTAGACGCCGCCTGACGTAAACGCATTATTGGGAAAACCAAGACTTTAGTTTGCCCTTAAAACTTTTTTTTATCTCGATTTTCCTCTACAGTATTAACTGGCCGACGATTATTTTTTCAGCTGATTTAGGGGGAAATGATTTACAGGGAAATGATTTACGGGGAAATGATTTACGGGGAAATGATTTACGGGGAAATGATTCCTTCGAGCGGCATATTCATTACGGGTAAGTGCGTTGCGTAGACGTTGACGAGAGGGAGTAATGTTCTCGTCACAGTTGGGACGGAACGTCGTGACGAACAGGCGCGAGTTACTTTGTATGTTACACAGATAACCCGCATATAGGAGAGAGGAGCTTACGACGACGTTTCGGTCCGACTTGGACCATTTACAAAGTCAGTGTGACTTTGTAAATGGTCCAGGTCTGACCGAAAAGTCGTCGTAAGCTCCTCTCTTCCATGTGCGGGTTATTTGTGTATCGTTCCAGTCACGGTATTGTGCCATTTCGTTATTTACGTCGCGTTGTTACGAGCTTCTTTTCTCAGCGTAGTAGAAGGCGTATTCTGACGCACTGACGTAACTTTCGTGGTCGGGGGTAAAGGATATTGCTTTATTTTTGCATCGTGACGGTGTTTCTGACGCACCGACGTTCGTTACCAGACACTGCGAAGCATTTTTTTTCTACCGTCGTGGCAGACGTGTGTACTCACCTAGTTCAGGTTGCAGGGGTCGAGTCCTAGCTCTTGGCCCTGTGTGTGTGTGTGTGTGTGTGTGTGTGTGTGTGTGTGTGTGTGTGTGTGTGTGTGTGTGTGTGTGTGTGTGTGAGTGTGTGTGTGTTACCCCTTATTATGGATATACAAGCACCAGGTTTGGACAGTGTAATGGTGCTTATAAAGGGGAAAAAATGGCCGGAAATGCATGAAACCGCAATTGTAAGTTAAATGAGTATTATCATAAGCGAACAAGCAGATTCACAAAGACTCATTACCATTTAGGACCTCGTTCACCTCCTAAATCTATCCGCATAAACACATGTTACTATTTCTCTCTCTCTCTCTCTCTCTCTCTCTCTCTCTCTCTCTCTCTCTCTCTCTCTCTCTCTCTCTCTCTCTCTCTCTCTCTCTCTCTCTCTCTCTCTCTCTCTCTCTCTCTCTCTCTCTCTCTCTCAAAGGAGTAATGCGCTATGACCTGCGCTCAAGAGTAAATTCTGAGAAACAGTTCCATAGATAACACCAACTGGTCCTCAAAACGTTATAAAAGCTGAGAATAAGAGGAGATACAATCGCGACATACAAAATAGTAAACAACGTAAATATTAGAATATACGGAGAATCGGAGGCTCTAGAGATGGCACCAAGTGAACCCCAAGACGACGGAAAAGCTGAGAGTAAGAGGAGATATGATTGCGACATACAAAATACTAAACTCGGGTAATAAGATAAACGAGGATACTTTACTAACTTCTTGAACGTTTGTGATTTAAGGATTACGAGAAATAGGTCTCAAGACGAGGGAAGAATGGAGAGGAAACATAGTCAAGACATGCAAAATACTCAAATTATGATAGACAGAGTCTGTTTAACTATAACCCTGAAAAGTTATATATTGATTCTTCATGCAATGCTCCTGAAGAGTCTACCAGTACATGTACAAGGTATACAGACCATAGCTGACATCAGTGACATACTACTATATAGAAAGCCGCTTGTTATGCAGAGCATTTCCCGGAAATTAGGTCAGTTTTGTCCCAGGATGCGACCCACACCAGTCCACTAACACCGAGGTACCCACGTCCAATGTTTCTATCCTCGCCGGGAATCGGTGAGGATATTACCACTTACCACTACCCCCCCCTTCTTTTTCTTCCTCTCTTTGTCCCGTCCCTGTCTCCCTCGCCTATATATACTGGCTCCCTCACCTTCGTGTGTTAGTGTGACCTGTAAATGGTCCAAGTCGGACCGGAACGTCGCTATAATGTTTATGAGTTGATTAAGACACAAATGCAACAACTGGGGATCTTTATTGCAAGATTTATGGAAAATTTACAGAATTATGCTCTGGTGAAGTTAGCGGTGTAGGTGATATTTACGCACTGGCGATTTTATCCACTTTGAGTCCTGTTTTGGCCCAATTAAATTGTTCCAGTCGACCAAACTCAGCTTTTGTCAAACGCAGAGGCAGCAGGTATACCTTCTGCTTCTGTATTTAACTGAAGAAGCCTATTGTGTCTACCTGCAGGGTATTCCTGGGATCAACGCCCCCTAGGCCAGGTCCACAACCAGGCCTCCCGGTGGATCAGGGCCTAATCAACCAGGCTGTTACTGCTAGCCGCACGTAGTCCAACGTACGAACCACAGTCCGGCTCATCCGGCGAAACGCTTCAACGACAAAGATATCCAACTATCGCAAATATCTCTTAATTATCGTAAGATAATGCTACTGGGACTCAGTTACGTGATCAGCTTCCAGCCACACAGGGGCTCGTTTACGAATATGTCTGTGAGCACCGCCGCCCATCAGGGAGTCTGTCTCGTTCATTTCTGAAATTGGGCGTCCTGGAATTTCAGGATGGGCCATTGTTTACATTTGGGGCATTTAATGCATGCAGACACTGCAGCTGCTATCTTCCTCCTCCTAATTAGCTGTGTAGTATTATCTCAAGGTGCTTAACTTCTCAGAACACTGTGTGTGTGTGTGTGTGTGAGAGAGAGAGAGAGAGAGAGAGAGAGAGAGAGAGAGAGAGAGAGAGAGAGAGAGAGAGAGAGAGAGAGAGAGAGAGAGAGAGAGAGAGAGAGAGAGAGAGGGGTTAATGTAGTAATGTTCTCACGTATTTGGTCTGAAGAGAATAAAATCTTTTTGCATTAATAGAAATACATCCATGTGCATTTAGATTTATACATGTGCAGAATGTTAAGCAGACTTATACAGACACATTTATACAAGCATGCTAAAATACACTTGCATAATGAATAATGTAGTTGAGCAGAGCATATGTTTCTCTTCTCCCCTTACATACAGGTTTAAAAAGAGGTACGACATGGTTCTTGAAGTCGGGAAAGAGTGGACCTAGTAGCGGCCAGCGAAGAGGCAATGCCAGGCGCTGTAAATCGGCCCCTTCAACCACGTATAGCCGAGTACACACACACACACTTCACTAAGTAACCGCAGGTAGAGCTCAACACTAGGTACGCGACACACAGCAACACGTCCCTCGAATGATGGTACAAGCCAGAGGTGAGAAAAATGTATATTAGAGAGAGAGATATATCAGGTGAGAGTCTTTCAGTAATACACACGGAAAGCTTCAGTAACACACACGGAAAGCTTCAGTAACACACACGGAAAGCTTCAGTAACAGACACTGAAAGCCTCAGCACTTGTGTAACGCTTCGCGTGAAAAGATAAACAACACAAAGAATAATAGAGATTAGATACCCCGTCTTCTAAACACCAAAACACACACACTACTAGAAGCCAACCTGCCTCCTTGTACTCCTTCGGCAATATAAGGGGTCACTAATTCCAAGCATTACGTTTTCCTTCGTCTACGGGACCAGTTGTACTCGTCATCAGTGGTTCTGAGGTGGCTGTTGGTCAACCATGGGGAATTTTGACTCTGTGTTTAAACCTGCTCGGTTTTCAAAGGGCAATATTTGTTACGGAGTCCTTGAGTGTTTTAAAGGAAAGATTTTCGTATTACCTAATTAGGTGTGAGGACCTCGTTGGTCCTCACACCTAATTAACGAAACGTTTCCGGAATAAAGATTCCTAATTATTGCACAAGTGTCTTATTTATCAACTTACCGGTTTGGTAAGCCATTTATTCTCATTTTTATCTGTACAATGGGATAAAAGGCACAGATACGCGACACTTCTCAATATACAAAAATTGCATTTTATGTTCCCAGAGTAGTAACTGTGTGTAAACTAGACAGATTGAAAACTGGTAGACTACAGTTAACATTAGTTCCTCAGTTATCTCCCTAACGGAAAATCTGTTGCATTTTTGGTGTTATATAAGGCGGTGTGTTAAGTCCCACTCTGTTTAAACTGTTAACCAATTCCCTACCAAAGTCAATGCCAAATGCTCCAAGGAACATCACAATTAGCTGTGCTAATATTATTCTTGTATTTACCAGAACGTTTCGAGCAAACGCAAACCAGTAAAAAACCTATGATCTTGATTTTATAATCTCTTTGGAGAATTTTTTTTTATTTTACATATAGATTGCTAACCTAACCAAAGTTTAAGGTGAACAGCAAACCAATTGATTATGTGTCTTTAAAATTAGGTACCACTATCCTGCGTATACTAACAGATGTACAAAAATAAATCAACAGTGCATAACACAGATTTTTAGCTCTCAGAGCTGTTGCAAGATGCAATCCTAGTTATGATGATAATTTTTGACAAAATAGCGTATGTACCTTACCTAAAAGTATTCTCAGATTTCTCTAAGCCTATTTGAGCCCTGCAAAAAAAAAAAATGGAAAATCCTTTAAAGAATTATAAGATGACAAATGAATTCGGTGTATCTAGTGTTGCTGATGGAATAAGTAAAATAAATTATCTGATAGCAGTGAAATTCTTGAGGTGATCAAAACAATTGAATCTCTAGTGGCTAAGGCGTCGGTTTGGAGTTTGGAGACTCTCTGATCGCGAGTTCTAACCCCACCCGTGGTATGGTTTCTCTAGAGAATTGCTAGAGAATAAAAGTCATGGGATATATGAATCAAGATGAACTGAAATAGCCACACACACACACACACACACACACACACACACACACACACACACACACACACACACACACACACACACACACACACACACACACACACACACACACACACACACACATACACACACACACACACAAAAGTGTTTCGATTACATCAAGTGTATCATGATAGGAAACAACCCACATTTTCCTCCCAGCCCTTGCAGATAACAACCCCTGACACGTTGAGTTATCCCTCCCAAGAAGCTGATCTTGCACAAGCCTCAAAGTTCTAAATTCAGTGCTGGGGAACACATCCACGACCTACAGCCTAAAACACTCGGACCAATACTCTCACAGCTCCTTCAACACTAACAGCGGTAGGGTGGAAAGAACACGAATCTGATGGTACTCTAATCCAGGGTTGCATTAGAATTAATATCTTGGCTTCCACCTTAACAAACTGAACCATCTTTTTGGCCATATTTACTGTTCTCAAACTTGTAGAAGCTACAAATACAGACTGGTCAATTGTCTGTGACTCTCATTCCTGATAATTTGCTTTCAGTAGCCTTAGTTCTGAATGTAACACGCTGGTGTATGAAGACAGACACTTACACTGTTTATCGATAAAGAGATTTGAAGTTAAACTTCTGTGGATTCCTTCTTACACAAGCCTCTGGGATCATGATGGAGTCAAAGGCTTGGCTAAACTAGCAGTAAATAAAGACAATGTCAAAAAAACTAGCAAACGAGTTTAGTGAAAATGGAAGTGTACAGAGAGCAATTACCAGATCCAATTTGGATCACAACGAAATGTGTGTCTAGTAAAACTTGTCTATGGTAAAAAGGTGTAAAAGGCAACCTTCTAGGCACAAGAGGAACCCTTACAGTAAAGAGCCTTTTTCTGTGATTGGGAAAAAAGGTCAACACTGAGCTCTTAAACCAGTGAACCTCAGTGCGTAAGCCACTCGGCCTCGCTCGAGATCGTGTTATTACGATTTCGTGAGGGCACTGATATCTCTCTCTCTCTCTCTCTCTCTCTCTCTCTCTCTCTCTCTCTCTCTCTCTCTCTCTCTCTCTCTCTCTCTCTCTCTCTCTCTCTCTGCGGGAAATCTTGAATTAGAGGATAACAAACACTTACCTAATATAACACAGGAAGGATCGCCCAACCTCAAGTCTCAACGATCCTCCAGTGAGAGGCAGGATTGCTGGTGGGTCAGGTTACTCTCCCCAAACTCTCCTGTCCATTCACACCTCTGCAACATTGATCCCCCACGTTTTCACACGATTCTATCGATTTTTGCAGTTGCATAACACTTGTAACATTAGTTTTTTTTTTTTTGGCTCGAAAATCTTTATCGACGTTCCAAGAGCTTCATAGCGACCACAAACATGATTACGTTTCGCCCACAGAACGAGGGCGATGCATCGCTTTTGCCCCCTCCCCCCCATACTTGCTAAAGTCCTATTGTGGGCAATTAAAACCCCACTGTGGGTGAAACTTCTAGGAGGGGAAGTCCAGATCCTGGTAAAGAACTCGTGATCCAGAGAAATGGAACCGCTCTTTCCTCTCCCCTGGATCAATTTTGATTTTATCCCATTTCCATGACCCCCACGGCTTTAGCGCTTTCCCATGAATATATTAGTAATAAAAATATTATTATTACTACTGTTACTACTACTACTACTACTACTACTACTACTACTACTACTACTACTACTACTACTACTAATAATAATAATAATAATAATAATAATAATAATAATAATAATAATAATAATAATAATAATATTATTATTATTATTATTATTATTATTATTATTATTATTATTATTATTATTATTATTGTTATTATTATTATTATTATTATTATTATTATTATTATTATTATTATTATTATTATTATTATTATTATTGTTATTATTATTATTATTATTATTATTATTATTATTATTATTATTATTATTATTATTATTATTATCTACAATTTAGTCGTTTTTCTCAATGTAATAAGTTGCTGGAATGGAATCTGGGCTGCCGCAACATAACTCCTGAATGCGAGGGACTGACCACTACATACCAGGGCCGACGGACTGATCACGTCAGAACTGCTACTACTAGTGTCCCCACTGCTCTGCTATATTAAACTGAAGACGGCCGTTGTGCAGGTGAAATGTCACGGCAAATCAAGATACCCAAGTGTTGACCATGTGTCTTATTCTTTACCAAGTTCCGGATACATATTATTGGAAAGTAAGCTAGTCACTGCTGAGGGAACGACACCAGAATGTATTTGTCGTAACTAAATACATACATGCATACACGTACATCCACAAACACATAATACACATTCACACACACACACACACACACACACACACACACACATGGGGCCAGGAGCTGTGATTCCAGCCCTGCAACTACATATAGGTGAGTATACACACACACACACAAACAAAGACAACCATACCCACCCACAAACATACGAAACAAGACAAGTGTCTATCGATAAGTTCCCTTGACAACCAGTAACTACACTCTGTTTAACACTTTGTCGTCAGCTAAATCAAGCAATCTAAATCTTTTATTCTTCTCTCTAACGCTGAGACAACGCCCAGCCACCTTTTTTTTTAACGAAAACCCCGACCTTTTCCACAATCCCCCTCCCTCTCTCTCTCTCTCTTTCTCTCTTCCTCTTCAACAAGAGGAAGACATGTGCAGCGATTATAAAGGCTAAATTTTACATGCATATTCATCCGATATAAATCAGATATAGAGATAAATCCTCTAGATCCGTGAAAGAGGTAGTAGTAACCCACAATGTTATTGTAGCTCACAGCGCAGGTACTGAAGGCAGGCAGACAGATTTGTTGCTGGTATTACTCCTGAATTCGTAAGGGTAATTAATAGGAGACAGAAAGCAGCAGGTACACAGGGTGTAAAGCAGCAGGTATACAGGGCGTAAAGTAGCAGGTATACAGGGCGTAAAGTAGCAGGTATACAGGAAAGTAAGTAGCAGGTATACAGGACAGTAAGCAGCAGGTACACGGGGCAGTAAGTAGCAGGTATACAGGGCAATAAGTAACAGGAATACAGGACAGTAAGTAGTAGGTCTACAGGGCAGTAAGTAGCAGGTCTACAGGGCAGTAACTAGCAGGTCTACAGGGCAGTAAGTAGCAGGTATACAGGGCAGTAACTAGCAGGTCTACAGGGCAGTAAGTAGCAGGTATACAGGGCAATAAGTAGCAGGAATACAGGCCAGTAAGTAGCAAGTGTGCTAAACAGTAAGTAGCAGGTATACAGAGCAGTATCAGGTATATGGTGTTCAGCTAGTAAGGGAGGCTGAGCCGCCTCTAAGCACAGCCGGAAACGAAGCTTCGCATGTCCTGGAGGTATCACCGCTTCCAGTCTCAAGGTTTCTAATTACGTTACATTACGCTACATGACGCTACGGTATTTACCGAGAGCTTTTAAAAGCTAACTTGGAGAAAAGACGTCATAAGACGAAATTGATTCCTTGCATCATTGAACACATTCACATGCTTGCATGTGTACATAGTGAATACATACACACACATACCTGCGGTTGGAAATCAAGAGTACACGCATGCTTATACGTATACATCAAGAGCACACACCCACACACACTCGCACACACAATGATAATAAGTCTGTCCACAGACTAATGTGTTGTAACAGATTTCCCAGGCGAGGCTACAGTTTTGTAATATAATCAACTTAATTAGCCGTCAATAGAGGTTGACGAGGCTATTAGCGTGGTTTTTAAGGGATGCTGGTGACGAGGAGCAGCTCCACTACGGAAATACCAACATGATTGACCGCCTGCCAAGTGATACGATTGTCGTGAGGTTAGGTTAGGTTAGGTAAGGTTCGTCAGGAAACAGAACAAATGTTTCCTGGCGCGGGTCTTAGTCAGATGATGACCCGCCTTTGGAGCTTTTGGTCATCTGACCGAGGCCTTCCGCTGGCTTACCGGTCCACCCCTTTAAAAATTATGGTCATTTATAACCATTGCTATATTATTGTCGTGAGATATGACTGGCTCTGTCTTGAGGTGGTGAAGGGGTTGGGAGAGACGTCTGTGAAGTGATAATGGAAAATCCCATCGACGAGCAGAGGCGTATGATAGACAAGTCGAAAAGGAAGATGCAGTTTGGGACGTTTTGTCTATGGAACACTGACAGGAAAAAATAATGTTCCACAGACGATACGTCTCAGTACAGTTCAGTAAAGTTCCCCACTGCGATCTGTGTCTGTCTTTTCCTAAGGAACGGCCTGTTGTATGAGCAAGATACTGGAGAACGTGTTTCTTAGTAAATAAGTCTCACTAAAGAGGCGTAGAAAATATTGTAAACAGAAAATGTCAACGTGAGAAAAGGAAAGCTTATTCTGTAAACGGTAAATCTGAAAGACTTTGTAAATGAAGAGGAATCAATTTTATTTCTACAGCATCATCAGTGATGCTCTGTACTCTGGTAAAGTTTTTCTCTTGCATTCTTCAAGAATTTTTATTTTCTTTTACAAGTTCTTTGTATAACAGTGAGTTGATATATGGTGGAATGCTTGTTCTGATTTCTGATGTTTGTGTTATTTGCATAATGTAGCAAATCAGAGTCACAGAGGAGAATTTGAGTGGGAAGATTTGGGTGTACTACTCACCTAATTGTGGTTGCAGGGGTCGAGACTCAGCTCCTGGCCCCGCCTCTTCACTGGTCGCTACTAAGCCCTCTCTCTCCCTGCACCATGAGCTCTATCATACCTCGTCTTAAAACTATGTATGTGGTGTGTTATTCTAAATGTGAGGATAAATATGTGTAGCGATATGTAGCGTCGTGCGTGTGTGGGTCTGACATAACTTAGACCCCAGGGAGGTCTTAGATGTATAAGACACAGGGGCAACGTCTGGGTATCTTTATGAATAATAATTAATTTAATAATAAATACATCCAGACGTTGTACACGTATCTTATGCAAATCACGGAACGGGTGAGGTGTTGAACCCATGGCAAGTAAATTCTTTGCAATCGTGCAACTGTGACTTTGTGAATCTCCGGACGTGTATTATACACCGGTAGCATGAGTTCTGAGCGAGCCTAAACTCACTAATCTCTGTAGCCCATCTTTGAGTTTTTCCCTATTGTTCGTGGCCCATCTTTGAGTTTTTCCCTATTGTTCGTGGCCCATCTTTGAGTTTTTCCCTATTGTTTGTGGCCCATCTTTGAGTTTCCCCCTATTGTTTGTGGCCCATCTTTGAGTTTCCCCCTATTGTTTGTGGCCCATCTTTGAGTTTCCCCCTATTGTTTGTGGCCCATCTTTGAGTTTCCCCCTATTGTTTGTGGCCCATCTTTGAGTTTCCCCATATTGTTCGTGGCCCATCTTTCAGTTATGCTCTACTGTTAAGAACAAAGGTGGGTAAGATGATGTTTCAGAGTACACAGGCGTGCTTACCTGTGCACAACAATAGTACACACACATACATACTTACGCAGGCACATCAATAACAACGTATTCAGTACATGCTTGCACGTGTACGCCAATAGTACCTACGCATACTTACGTACTGACATCAATACATCACATACACTATTCAGCAGCTGTGCTGCACCTGCATTATCATAAAAATCAGTATTCCGTATTATGATTATTATTATTTATTATTATTATTATTATAAAGTAAGTTTTAAACCCTTATGGGTCATATATTCCAACTGAACCTCAACACAAACGCACTGAAAGAAAAATAACACGGGACATGTGGAAGCCGTGTTCAATTGTTCACTGAGGCGCAGTGAGCGCGTCACGGCAGTTGTTTTAACTAGTGTCCTTGATAAAGTACGATTAGTGGTTTTTCCTTCCATCCTCCCGCCAAGTTATCTAATCCGTGACATCCCCCCCCCTCTCCAAAACAAAAAATTGATGCTGGCAGCATCAATTATCAAAACCTGTTCTGTAATGGGTAACGGAATGGTGAGTTATTGCTAATGTATTCGCCTCTGTAAATGTCAATCGGAAGTTCGACTTCCGAGAGTTGTAGTTGTATTGGATGTATATTCCATCAATTAATCCATTTTATTTTTTCAAATTGCTATTTTTGAGAAAACATTTATCAAAATATTACCGAGGGGAAAATTCTTACTTTTTTTTTTAATTATTATTTCTGAGAAATCAGTTTTGGAGGTGTTCCGAAGAGGGTCAAAAATGAGAGATAGGAGAGTTAATAACGAAAACGTTAGCAATTATAATATCAATGTGAACGACGAGGATAATACACGCTGAACCTGTGTAGGATAATACACGCTAAACCTGTGTAGGATAATACACGCTGAACCTGTGTAGGATAATACACGCTGAACCTGTGTAGGATAATACACGCTGAACCTGTGTAGGATAATACACGCTGAACCTGTGTAGGATAATACACGCTGAACCTGTGTAGGATAATACACGCTGAACCTGTGTAGGATAATACACGCTGAACCTGTGTAGGATAATACACGCTGAACCTGTGTAGGATAATACACGCTGAACCTGTGTAGGATAATACACGCTGAACCTGTGTAGGATAATACACGCTGAACCTGTGTAGGATAATACACGCTGAACCTGTGTAGGATAATACACGCTGAACCTGTGTAGGATAATACACGCTGAACCTG
>NC_091326.1:4160518-4163018 GCF_038502225.1 Cherax quadricarinatus | reverse complement strand
ACGACCCCCGTGTCCATGCTCCCTCTCCATAGGATGGAAAAGGCTCGTGATAGGGGCTTCTTGCAGTTCTTGATGAACACAGAGTTCCATGAGTCTGGCCCTGGGGCAGAGTGCATGGGCATGTCATTTATCGCCTGTTCGAAGTCATTTGGCGTCAGGATAACATCGGATAGGCTTGTGTTAATCAAATTTTGTGGCTCTCTCATAAAAAATTCATTTTGATCTTCGACTCTCAGTCTGGTTAGCGGCTTGCTAAAAACTGAGTCATATTGGGACTTGAGTAGCTCACTCATTTCCTTGCTGTCATCTGTGTAGGACCCATCTTGTTTAAGTAGGGGCCCAATACTGGACGTTGTTCTCGATTTTGATTTGGCATAGGAGAAGAAATACTTTGGGTTTCTTTCGATTTCATTTATGGCTTTTAGTTCTTCCCGCGATTCCTGACTCCTAAAGGATTCTTTTAGCTTAAGTTCGATGCTTGCTATTTCTCTGACCAGTGTCTTCCTGCGCATTTCAGATGTATTGACCTCTTTTAGCCGCTCTGTTATTCTTTTCCGTCGCCTGTAAAGGGAGCGCCTGTCTCTTTCTATTTTACGTCTACTCCTCCTTTTTCTTAGAGGAATAAGCCTTGTGCATACATCGATTGCCACCGAGTTAATCTGTTCTAGGCATAAGTTTGGGTCTGTGTTGCTTAGTATATCTTCCCAGCTTATATCGGTTAGGACTTGGTTTACTTGGTCCCACTTTATGTTTTCGTTATTGAAGTTGAATTTGGTGAATGCTCCCTCGTGACTAGTCTCATTTTGTCGGTCTGGGGCTCCACGCATACATGTCTGAACCTCAATTATGTTGTGATCTGAGTATATTGTTTTTGATATGGTGACATTTCTTATCAGATCATCATTGTTAGTGAAGATGAGGTCTAGTGTATTCTCCAGTCTAGTAGGCTCTATTATTTGCTGGTTTAAATTGAATTTTGTGCAGAGATTTAAAAGCTCGTGTGAGTGTGAGTTTTCATCAGAGCTGCCTCCTGGTGTTATTACTGCAACAATATTATTTGCTATATTCCTCCATTTTAGGTGCCTTAAGTTGAAATCCCCCAGGAGCAAGATGTTGGGTGCAGGAGCTGGAAGATTTTCCAGACAGTGGTCAATTTTTAACAGCTGTTCCTGGAATTGCTGGGATGTTGCATCCGGAGGCTTGTAGACTACCACAATGACTAGGTTTGTCTTTGTGTCTCATTTTATCTTTGTATGTATGTAATACTGCATGTGATTGAATCTCCTGTGGCTTGAGAAAGATTAAAGTATCTAAGTGGCGTCCATGTTTCGTGGCCTCATTGCTGGGTTGTTAGTGAACAGTTCCAGCCACGACATTATCACTTTCAGTCCTCGTCCTGAGTATCGCTTAGGTTCAGTCATGAAAGCTTCACCTCAGACTAAAGGCAGAAAGCTTCACCTCAGACTAAAGGCAGAAAGCTTCATCTCAGACTAAAGGCAGAAAGCTTCACCTCAGACTAAAGGCAGAAAGCTTCATCTCAGACTAAAGGCAGAAAGCTTCATCTCAGACTAAAGGCAGAAAGCTTTTTCTCAGACTAAAGGCAGAAAGCTTTTTCTCAGACTAAAGGCAGAAAGCTTCATCTCAGACTAAAGGCAGAAAGCATCATCTCAGACTAAAGGCAGAAAGCTTTTTCTCAGACTAAAGGCAGAAAGCTTTTTCTCAGACTAAAGGCAGAAAGCTTTTTCTCAGACTAAAGGCAGAAAGCTTTTTCTCAGACTAAAGGCAGAAAGCTTTTTCTCAGACTAAAGGCAGAAAGCTTTTTCTCAGACTAAAGGCAGAAAGCTTCATCTCAGACTAAAGGCAGAAAGCTTCATCTCAGACTAAAGGCAGAAAGCTTCATCTCAGACTAAAGGCAGAAAGCTTCATCTCAGACTAAAGGCAGAAAGCTTCATCTCAGACTAAAGGCAGAAAGCATCATCTCAGACTAAAGGCAGAAAGCTTCACCTCAGACTAAAGGCAGAAAGCATCATCTCAAACTAAAGGCAGAAAGCTTCATCTCAGACTAAAGGCAGAAAGCTTCATCTCAGACTAAAGGCAGAAAGCTTCACCTCAGACTAAAGACAGAAAGCTTCACCTCAGACTAAAGGCAGAAAGCTTCATCTCAGACTAAAGGCAGAAAGCTTCACCTCAGACTAAAGGCAGAAAGCTTCATCTCAGTCTAAAGGCAGAAAGCTTCACCTCAGACTAAAGGCAGAAAGCTTCATCTCAGACTAAAGGCAGAAAGCTTCACCTCAGACTAAAGGCAGAAAGCTTCATCTCAGACTAAAGGCAGAAAGCTTCATCTCAGACTAAAGGCAGAAAGCTTCATCTCAGACTAAAGGCAGAAAGCTTCACCTCAGACTAAAGGCAGAAAGCTTCACCTCAGACTAAAGACAGAAAGCTTCACCTCAGACTAAAGGCAGAAAGCTTCATCTCAGACTAAAGGCAGAAAGCTTCACCT
>NC_091326.1:4053018-4150518 GCF_038502225.1 Cherax quadricarinatus | reverse complement strand
CTGTAATAAACACAAAGCTTGTGTTCTGTAACGCTCTATTGTAGCTGAGATTACCTCATTAATATTAATTTTGAATTCGAGGGGTGAAAAGCGATGGGAGTGGGGAGAGGGGGGGGGGAGAGAATTTAAAGCCACTGCTACATCCCCTCTCCCATTTACTATTAAGGCCACTGCCACTTCTCCTCTCCCCATTACCATTAAAGCCACTGCCACTCTCCCTCTCCCCTCCCTTTTACCATTATGGCCACTGCCACTTTCCCTCTGCCCTTTACCATTTCTCCTTTTCTCTTTACTCTTACCTTCCCCCCTTATCCACTCTTTTATTTGCTCCCTCACTACCCCCCTCATCTCTTTTCACTTTTCGTCTTACCCCTATCCAAAGCTCCCCTTCTCCTCTCTCCTTTCTCTCCCCTCTCTCCCTCAACCCTCCTTACACCCTCACCCTCGGTTCACATAGCCCTTCTGACAAGCTCATCATTTAACTTGTGGCAGCAGGGAATGAGAAGCTCGAAGCACGTGAGTGTGAAATGAGGTGGGATTTAAGCAGTGGTTTCGGAGCAGCAGGAGGTGGGGAGACGCACTGAAAGAGACAGCCAGAGACAGAAAGGTGGAGAGAGAGAGACAAGAGAGAGAGAGATAGTTGATATAGATTTATGTAAAACTTAATGTCTACATTTGGAAGGTACACTGCCACTATCTCAGCTCCACCCTTCCCCCTGCCTTCCTTTCCACACCCTTCCTCCTCACCCCTTCGTTTATCTCTTACACCCCTCCTCCTTGTCTCCCCTGCCCCTTCACCCTTCCACTTATCTCTTACCCCTCCCCCCTTTAAAGAAAAAGATAATACTTCACTACTGGACTGTTTACCTAAAATAATCTTAGGGATCTAGCTCTTGGACTCATTATGTGCCAATAAAAAGTTCCCACCATCATCCATATAACAGGAGTTTAGACATCCTTGATAAGGGTAGATAAAAGTATGTATAGAAAAGTAGATAAAAGTAGGTAAATGATGGTAAAGGTAGATAAAGGATAATTCAGTCAATTCTGGGTGTCGGTAGTTTGGTTGTTGGTAATTTGGTTGTTGGTAGTTTGGTTGTTGGTAGTTTGGTTGTTGGTAGTTTGGCTGTTGGTAGTTTGGTTGTAGGTAGTTTGATTGTTCGTAGTTTGATTGTTCGTAGTTTGGTTGTTCGTAGTTTGGTTGTTCGTAGTTTGGTTGTTCGTAGTTTGGTTGTTCGTAGCTTGGTTGTTCGTAGCTTGGTTGTTCGTAGTTCGGTTGTTCGTAGCTTGGTTGTTCGTAGTTTGGTTGTGGTGGTCATCCAACTTTCCCACGTGTGCTGGTCTAACATCTTATCCACGACGTAACCACGCCTCGCACACGCAAGAACGCACGCAACCATACACACTGGTACGCACGCACAAAACAAGGGGCTGTTGGACTCTTCTTCCAAGGGATTATAGCTGATCTCTCCTCCCTTGGATCGAATCTGGTTGCCTTCCAGTTCCGGCAAAAACTCCTACGGTTTTAGCGCGTGTTCTTGAAGACACCAGCTCCCGGTCCGAAGTTTTCGGCAAGTAGCACTCGGGTGTAAGGCATTTTAAATCCTGGTTCACGAAAAAATATAAAATAATAAGCAGCCAGAGATTTCTGGAAATAATTAAAGAGCTCACACTGAGCTTTGTAAACACATGACAGCTGATCCATGTAAACATAAGACAGCTGATCCATGTAAACACAAGACAGCTGATCCATGTAAACACAAGACAGCTGATCCATGTAAACACATGGTAGCTGATCCATGTAAACACATGACAGCTGATCCATGTAAACACAAGCTGATCTGTAAACACAAGACAGCTGATCCATGTAAACACAAGACAGCTGATCCATGTAAACACAAGACAGCTGATCCATGTAAACACAAGACAGCTGATCCATGTAAACACATGGTAGCTGATCCATGTAAACACAAAACAGCTGATCCATGTAAACATAAGACAGCTGATCCATGTAAACACAAGACAGCTGATCCATGTAAACACAAGACAGCTGATCCATGTAAACACATGGTAGCTGATCATGCACATGACAGCTGATCCATGTAAACACATGGTAGCTGATCATGTAAACACAAGACAGCTGATCCATGTAAACACAAGACAGCTGATCCATGTAAACACAAGACAGCTGATCCATGTAAACACAAGACAGCTGATCCATGTAAACACATGGTAGCTGATCCATGTAAACACATGGTAGCTGATCCATGTAAACACAAGACAGCTGATCCATGTAAACACAAGACAGCTGATCCATGTAAACACAAGACAGCTGATCCATGTAAACACAAGACAGCTGATCCATGTAAACACATGGTAGCTGATCCATGTAAACACAAGACAGCTGATCCATGTAAACACAAGACAGCTGATCCATGTAAACACATGACAGCTGATCCATGTAAACACAAGACAGCTGATCCATGTAAACACATGACAGCTGATCCATGTAAACACAAGACAGCTGATTCATGTAAACACAAGACAGCTGATCCATGTAAACACAAGACAGCTGATCCATGTAAACACAAGACAGCTGATCCATGTTAACACAAGACAGCTGATCCATGTAAACACAAGACAGCTGATCCATGTAAACACAAGACAGCTGATCCATGTAAACACATGGTAGCTGATCCATGTAAACACAAGACAGCTGATCCATGTAAACACAAGACAACTGATCCATGTAAACACAAGACAGCTGATCCATGTAAACACAAGACAGCTGATCCATGTAAACACAAGACAGCTGATCCATGTAAACACAAGACAGCTGATCCATGTAAACACAAGACAGCTGATCCATGTAAACACATGGTAGCTGATCCATGTAAACACATGACAGCTGATCCATGTAAACACATGGTAGCTGATCCATGTAAACACAAGACAGCTGATCCATGTAAACACAAGACAGCTGATCCATGTAAACACAAGACAGCTGATCCATGTAAACACAAGACAGCTGATCCATGTAAACACATGGTAGCTGATCCATGTAAACACAAGACAGCTGATCCATGTAAACACAAGACAGCTGTCTTATGTAAACATAAGACAGCTGATTCATGTAAACACATGACAGCTGATCCATGTAAACACAAGACAGCTGATCCATGTAAACACATGACAGCTGATCCATGTAAACACAAGACAGCTGATCCATGTAAACACAAGACAGCTGATCCATGTAAACACAAGACAGCTGATCCATGTAAAATGCTTAAACTGGTGGTCAGGTCTCAAAAAAACAACAACAACAAAAACAAAACAATTAAATTAGAGACTTTTAACATAGACACGACTATAATACATCAAAAGCAAATAAAACATAATTTTAGTGCTTTATTATGGGAAGTAAAAAGAATTTTCCTGAGCAATAAAACTCTGGAGCCAGAGAGGAGTGATTGGAGACTTGATCCTCCGTCCGTGTTGGTTACCCGGAGCGAGGAGTGGTTGGAGACTTGATCCTCCGTCCGTGTTGGTTACCCGGAGCGAGGAGTGGTTGGAGACTTGATCCTCCGTCCGTGTTGGTTACCCGGAGCAAGGAGTGGTTGGAGACTTGATTCTCCGTCCGTGTTGGTTACCCGGAGCAAGGAGTGGTTGGAGACTTGATCCTCCGTCCGTGTTGGTTACCCGGAGCAAGGAGTGGTTGGAGACTTGATCCTCCGTCCGTGTTGGTTACCCGGAGCAAGGAGTGGTTGGAGACTTGATTCTCCGTCCGTGTTGGTTACCCGGAGCAAGGAGTGGTTGGAGACTTGATTCTCCGTCCGTGTTGGTTACCCGGAGCAAGGAGTGGTTGGAGACTTGATCCTCCGTCCGTGTGGAGTTACCCGGAGCAAGGAGTGGTTGGAGACTTGATCCTCCGTCCGTGTGGAGTTACCAGGAGCAAGGAGCGGTTGGAGACTTGATTCTCCGTCCGTGTGGAGTTACCCGAAGCAAGGAGTGGTTGGAGACTTGATCCTCCGTCCGTGTGGAGTTACCCGGAGCAAGGAGTGGTTGGAGACTTGATCCTCCGTCCGTGTGGAGTTACCAGGAGCAAGGAGTTGTTGGAGACTTGATTCTCCGTCCGTGTGGAGTTACCCGGAGCAAGGAGTGGTTGGAGACTTGATCCTCCGTCCGTGTGGAGTTACCCGGAGCAAGGAGTGGTTAGAGACTTGATTCTCCGTCCGTGTGGAGTTACCCGGAGCAAGGAGTGGTTGGAGACTTGATTCTCCGTCCGTGTGGAGTTACCCGGAGCAAGGAGTGGTTGGAGACTTGATTCTCCGTCCGTGTGGAGTTACCCGGAGCAAGGAGTGGTTAGAGACTTGATTCTCCGTCCGTGTGGAGTTACCCGGAGCAAGGAGTGGTTGGAGACTTGATCCTCCGTCCGTGTGGAGTTACCCGGAGCAAGGAGTGGTTGGAGACTTGATTCTCCGTCCGTGTGGAGTTACCCGGAGCAAGGAGTGGTTGGAGACTTGATTCTCCGTCCGTGTGGAGTTACCCGGAGCAAGGAGTGGTTGGAGACTTGATCCTCCGTCCGTGTGGAGTTACCCGGAGCAAGGAGTGGTTGGAGACTTGATTCTCCGTCCGTGTGGAGTTACCCGGAGCAAGGAGTGGTTGGAGACTTGATCCCCCCTCCGTGTGGAGTTACCCGGAGCAAGGAGTGTTTGGAAACTTGATCCTCCGTCCGTGTGGAGTTACCCGGAGCAAGGAGTGGTTGGAAACTTGATCCTCCGTCCGTGTGGAGTTACCCGGAGCAAGGAGTGGTTGGAAACTTGATCCTCCGTCCGTGTGGAGTTACCCGGAGCAAGGAGTGGTTGGAAACTTGATCCTCCGTCCGTGAACAATGATGTTCAGACGTTACACCCATGAACAATAATATTGACAGTGAACAACCACGGAGGGGATACATTTACCCCAAGGTGTGACGGACCATTCACCAGGTATAAGAACATTATTGCCTGAGCGTACCTGATAAATCTTTGCAATTGCAAAGTGGCATTATTCTCGAGGTCAAAATACTTTCATTTTGCTGACAGATTCTCCAGCAAGGCAGCAGTTTAATATACTGCCGTTCTTCCATTAGCAGGATGAAGCCTTTTATCGACGGATTTTTAAAATTATTGTGGAAACCGAGACTAAAAGAAGCGTTTTTTTTAAACATAAGATTATTAAGTTTAATAAACTATGTTGGAGGGGCGAGTGTCGGTAAGTTTAACGCCGAGTTTTGTAAATACATTAACTGCTGGGAAATACAGTCGCTTGCTTGTGGGGGGAAGGACATAGTTGCACTGACTAACTCCAACCATTCTCGTACCTAGAGTGATAGACGTCAGCAATTTTACGTTTCCAGGATTGCGTCGACGACGCAGGTGTATCATCGTGTATTATCCTAACGTTATTCGTGATTAAATAATCATCTTCGCAAACTTCTGTGATTTAACCTGACCTGACCTAATCTAACCTGGTCTAGCCGAACCTAACTTGTCCTAGCTTGGCCTAGCCTAACCTAATCTGTCTTATCCTGGCCTAGCCTAACTAAACTTGGCCTAACCTAACCTAACTTGGCCTAACCTAACCTAACTTGGCCTAGCCTAACCTAACTTGGCCTAGCCTAACCTAACTTGGCCTAGCCTAACCTGACTTGGACTAACCTAACCTAGCCTAACCTGTACAAACATTGCATTAGGCTGAAAGAAATAATCTTGACATGTACCTATTAGTGTAACATTTATGTACCTATTACTGAAATGAGAATGCTATTTTAAGAGACATGGGAAATGCGGAACGACTGACGTTGATAAGTACGTCAACAACTGAGCGTTTTAAAACGAAAATGAGTTGCAGGGGAATTCGGACAGAAAAGCATTTTTTGGGGAATTCGAAGGGCAAAACGTACGCAGGTATATGAACAGAGCCACAAACATTCAGAAATAGCCTTGGGCAACGTTTCATTCTGAGCGAAATATGTCCTACACAAAAAAACTTTTATTCTGCATATCTATCTAAAGTTATTTCTATTTTTTATACTCTCGGAATCTGTTAAAATTACTGGCTTCGTGTCGACTGTTTTTCGTGAGTCAAGAAAAATCATTGTCAACCTCGTTCGAGAGTATTACAAGGCTATGTTTAGTTACCTGCTGGTGTTTGGACGAGCACCTGGCTGGAACCACACCCTGTACTGTTAAGTTAGTGTGTTTGTAGGTGTTATAACTAGCATCTGGCTAGGACCACACCTTGTACTGCTAGGTTAGTGTGTTGGCAGGTGTTCTGACGAGCACTTGGCTAGGAACACACCTTGTACTGCAATGTTAGTGAGTTTACAGGTGTTATGACTACCGTCTGGCTAGGACCACACCTTGTACTGCTAGGTTAGTGTGTTTGCAGGTGTTATGACTAGCATCTGGCTAGGATCACACCTTGTACTGCTAGGTTAGTGTATTTGCAGGTGTTCTAACGAGCACTTGGCTAGGAACATGTTACTGGAACACCATACTGTATACTTAGCTTATACGGGGAGGAAAGTCGCTTTATTTGTAATAGTGACGAAGGATAAGCCAAGCCAGTGTGACTTATCGTTAGAGGCCTTTGGACCTCTCCCCCAGGATGCCACCCACAACACTCATAAATCCTAGGACACAATTTACTACTAGGTAAAATAAGGGAAATAGATGTAGGAGAGTTACTCATATTTTTTGACTGTTGGGGATCGAACCAAGGTCCTTTCGATTGCAACCAGAAAGCCCACGCACACGTACAAGTACAACCACGTACACTACTTTTTTTGCTGATGTTAGTAGAACGACGGGCCGGATAGAAGCAAGCACGACAGCCGGATACTACAAGCAAGACAGCCAGGTACTACAAGTACAAAAGGCCAGATACAACCAGTTAAGTGCGTGTCAATAACAAAGGCACGAGGGAGAGAGAGAGAGAGAGAGAGAGAGAGAGAGAGAGAGAGAGAGAGAGAGAGAGAGAGAGAGAGATCACCGCCACTGCTTCACGCAATATCCTTAAACCTTTTTGTCCAGAGTACAAAATAACTCCAAGAGAGAAATATGCGAAACAACATGACCCTATAATTACGGTACAATACTCTTTGATACTTTATTTACAGAGCTACTCACTGCTCTTCTCTTTGCCAGGAATTTTGCATGAGAGAGCCGAGATCTTTTTCAGCTGTGAAATTATTTATCCTGAGTGATAATTTATAGAGTAAATAATTCACATGTGGGGGGGTGGGGGTTGAATGTGACTGGCTGCATGGTTTTGCAAGCTGTAATGGTTAGATTGATCCAGGCTCTGTTGCAAATGATGGAATGCAACGGTGATAATTACTGTAATGATAGCAAAGGGATATATAAACACAGACACGGTGAGGTATATATGTCTCAGTGTATTGTAACTTTGAGGTCGTTAGGTAAGACACATATGCAACAGTTAGGTATCTTTATTTCGAAACGTTTCGCCTACACAGTAGGCTTCTTCAGTCGAGTACAGAAAAGTTGATAGAAGCAGAAGATACTTGAAGACGATGTAATCAGTCCATCACCCTTAAAGTTTTGAGGTGGTGATGGACTGATTACATCGTCTTCAAGTATCTTCTGCTTCTATCAACTTTTCTGTACTCGACTGAAGAAGCCTACTGTGTAGGCGAAACGTTTCGAAATAAAGATACCTAACTGTTGCATATGTGTCTTACCTAACAATCTGTCGGTATTTTATACCATTTTAATGTTCAACTTTGAGGTCGTAAAAAATTCTTGGCTGGTGGTGACACGAAGCCTCAGTGAACCTTGTGTAGTCAATAGGCCTTTAACCTGATTAACCAAATAAGAAGTAGGAGGAGGAGGAGGAAGAAGAAGAAGAGAAGATGAAGAACTATTGAGAAGTCTTTCGATTCCATTATTATTTTTAGTGCAGTATATGCTAAAAAATAATTTCTCTAAATTAAAAAAAAAATCGAATGTCTTTCTAGCATTTAACATTAATGTATATTGTAAGACTTTAAAAGTTCATATTTTTAAATAAAAATGGTGTCAGGAAACAGAGGAATATACAATTATTTTGAATATCATTAAAGTCTACTTAGGATATACGGCATGGGGGAAATAGCCTAATTAGTATATTTACCATGGGGGGAGGGGGAATCACCCTGTTAGGATATTCATGACGAGACGACTCATTCCCAGGATTAGGATAATCTTTTCCACACAGGATTTATACGCATCGAGACGTGTGTGTGTACTCACCTAGTTGTGGTTGCACGGGTTGAGTTACAGTTTCTGGCCTCGCCTCTTCACTGGACGCTACTAGAGCACTCTTTCTGCTCCATGAACTTTATCATGCCTCTTCTTTAAGCTATGTATGGATTCTGCCTCCACTACATCATTTCCCAGACTGTTCCACTTCCTGACAACACTGTGACTGAAAAAATACTTCCCAACATCACTGTGATTCATCTGAGTCTTCAACTTCCAACTGTGACCTCTTGTTGCTGTGTCCCATCTCTGGAACATCCTATCTCTGTCCACCTTCTCAGTTTGTCTCAGTATGTTATATGTCGTTATTATGTCCCCACTATCTCTCCTGTCCTCCAGTGTCGTCAGGTCGATTTCCCTTAACCTCTCCTCGTATGACATGCCCCTTAGCTTCGGGACTAGTCTTGTTGCAAACATTTGCACTTTCTCTAATTTCCTTACTGTGTGTGTGTGTGTGTGTGTGTGTGTGTGTGTGTGTGTGTGTGTGTGTGTGTGTGTGTGTGTGTGTGTGTGTGTGTGTGTGTATAAGTAGTGTGTTTATTCCAATTTAGGTTTTAAAGATTAAAGTGTTTAATGAGGTGGTGGTGAGCAGGTGTCATGCAGACTAAAAGTCAGCATGAAACTCGTTCACCATCAGTTTAATCAGGCTGGTTTAATCAGGCTGGTTTAATCAGGCTGGTTTAATCAGGCTGGTTTAATCAGGCTGGTTTAATCAGGCTGGTTTAATCAGGCTGGTTTAATCAGGCTGGTTTAATCAGGCTGGTTTAATCAGGCTGGTTTAATCAGGCTGGTTTAATCAGGCTGGTTTAATCAGGCTGGTTTAATCAGGCTGGTTTAATCAGGCTGGTTTAATCAGGCTGGTTTAATCAGGCTGGTTTAATCAGGCTGGTTTAATCAGGCTGGTTTAATCAGGCTGGTTTAATCAGGCTGGTTTAATCAGTCTGTGTATCAACGTGACGCTGGATGCAGCTGCTACACTGCATCGTGACCGAGGCTAATAATAACTATAATTTTTAAAGAGGTGGACTGGTAAGCCAGCGGAAGGCCTTGGACAGATAACCAAAAGCTCCAGCGGCGGGACATCATATAAGATATGGGGGCAGGATCCCCTTATACAAGTGAAGGACTATTTATCCAAGACTCTTTATCCAAGAGGAGGATAACTCAGTGCAAATTACACCGAGGATTTGCATCTACGTGTATAAACATCGAGTGGTATCACTGTATATACATCGAGTGGTATCAGTGTACATGTTGTTAGGTAAGACACATATGCAACAGTTAGGTATCTTTATTGTGAAACGTTTCGCCTACACAGTAGGCTTCTTCAGTCAAGTACAGAAAAGTTGATAGAAGCAGAAGATACTTGAAGACGATGTAATCAGTCCATCACCCTTAAAGTTTTGAGGTGGTCAGTCCCTCAGTCTGGAGAAGAGCATTGTTCCATAGTATGAAACAATATCTGAAGAAGCCTACTGTGTAGGCGAAACGTTTCACAATAAAGATACCTAACTGTTGCATATGTGTCTTACCTAACAACCTGTCGGTATTTTATACCATTTTAATGTTCAATCAGTGTACATACATCGAGTGGTATCACTGTATATACATCGAGTGGTATCAGTGTATAAACATCGAGTGGTATCACTGTATATACATCGAGTGGTATCAGTGTATAAACATCGAGTGGTATCACTGTATATACATCGAGTGGTATCAGTGTATACACATCGAGTGGTATACACAGTATAGAGAGACGTGTATCTCAGTGTATATACATTATTATAACATAACGAAGCGCCAAACCCTTAAGGGTGGATATGTATCCCTGTGCTTTACTCTCTCTTTTAGTAATCAAATTATCTTTGGCTAGTGTTATTATTAGTATTTTTATCAATGGGGAGCGCTAAACACGTAGGGATTACACAGAGCCTCTGCGTGTGTGTATGGGGGGAGGGCTGGAAGGAACTTTTGCTCAGTACAGGGAAGCAGAGCACGGATCCAATTCCCTAGATCAAGATCCCCCCTTACCAGCATCAAGAACCTCCCCTCACCATCAAGAGTCCCTCACCATCATCAAGATCCCCTCACGAACATCAAGATCCCCCTCACCGGCATCAAGAGGCCCGTCACCAGCAACAAGAGCCCCCCTCACCAACATCAAAATCCCCCTCACCAGCAACAAGAGCCCCCCCTCACCAGCATCAAGAGCCATCCTCAACATCAAGAGCGCCTATCACCAGAATCGACAGCCCCCGTCACCAACATCATGATCCCCGTCACCAGAATCAAGAGCCCCCGTCACCAGCATCAAGATCCCTTCACCAGCATCACGATCCCCTCGCCAGCATCAAGGAACCTTGAGGGGTTTTGGCTGGTGTACAGGTGACAAATATTATAATCAAAAAGAAGCGCTAAACCACAAGGGTACAGGTGATAAGTAGCTTTTAAATGGCCCTCTGCAAGACACTTGAGGCATTAAGGAACATTTATGAAGCATCTGACCTGGAACAAAACCTTTATTCACAATGTTATAACTGAGGCCAATTAAAATTAAAAATTCCTCTCAGACCCAAAACTGACCATCCAAAATTTTCGTTTTGAAAATCCATGAACATGCAGTTGTAGACCCATCCATTATATACATCATATTTAAATATTAAGTTGATAGCCCTATGAACAGCGAAGCTACAAGGTAAAAAAAAAAAAAGGCAAAAAAAAAAAAAAAAAGTTGAAAAGAGCACAAATACCCTACAACCTTTCCCGGCCGAGGTTGGCCGAACACTGAGCTTTGGAGTCACGGTTCTGCTGTTTCGTTCATTCAGTATTGCCATTGTCTTAATTTAACCAATATTATGAATTACTTGCTAAAACAAATAATACAATAATTGCAGACAAATTCTAACTATATACCTTGGCTGATATTGTACAGTCGAGAATGTCATCAATCGAAATTCCCAGTTAGCTATAAAAAAAAAAAGGCTTAAAATTACCAGAATGCAATCGTCTGATAACTTATAACATTATCCACACTTAGGAAAAATTTAAGGCATTATTTCTCAGATTTTCGACGTCATTTCAATTTATTAATCACAAACAAGGCACTTGTAAGCTACGACGGTAATTAAATTCAATTAAACGCAATGAACATTGTCTTGTGACGCTCATCAATGAAATTGTAGTATTTCCGCCATTAGTGAGGCATTTAATTTGTACCTTTAAATTGTACTTTAAACTCTGTTGCCCACAGGTGTTCGTGTATTTTTCTGCAGTTGGTGTAGTTAATCGAGTGTTATGTGGAGTTATTTTGTGTAACGTAGTGTTATTTTCGTGTTATTGTGTGTTATGTAGTGTTGTGTGCTATGTAGTGTTATTGTGTGTTATGTGGTGTATAATGAGGTGTAATTGTGTATGTGGTGTTATTGTGTGTTATGTGGCGTTATTGCGTGTTATGTTGTGTTTTGTGGGATGTGGTGTTATTGTGTTATGCAGTGTTGTGTTATGTGGTTTTATTGTTTATATGTTACTACGTGCTATGTGGTGTTATGTGTTATGTGGTGTTGTGTGGTATGTGATGTTATTGTGTATTATGTGGTGTTATTGCGTGTTATGTGATGTTATTTCGTGTTATGTGTTATTGTGTGTTACGTGGTGTTATTGTGTTATGCGTGTCTTCCTAAGAGGAGGCGGGAGAAGAAAGAACAGAGAGAAGGAGGAAGAAAGGGATGATAGAGAGAAAGAGAGAGAGAGAGAGAGAGAGAGAGAGAGAGAGAGAGAGAGAGAGAGAGAGAGAGAGAGAGAGAGAGAGAGAGAGAGAGAGAGAGAGAGAATGAGGGAACATAGGAAGAAATGAGGCGAACGGAAGTGAGGGGAAACAAGACAAAGGAAGTAAGAGGGGAAAGGAATAAGGTGGGGGGAAAAATAGAATGAGATAGAGGAAAAAAAAAGTGAAAGAGCGAGGGAGAAATAATGAAACATGAGAACAGGGAAGTAAGTGAATTGTAAGAAAAAGGAAAGATAGTAACAAAGACGGAAGTGGGAAGGGAAAAGATAACAAAGAAAATGAGGAATAAACAAATACAAAAGAATAAAAACGACAATAACTGGTTGAGATAGAGAAGTACAAACGAAAAGAATGAAAAAAAAGACAACAACAGCCGAGATCAAACGAGAGGAAGACAAAAAGTAATAAAAAGAAAGGGGGGGGGGAAACATGAATGGTAAACACGAGAAAATTAAGAAACCTAGAGAACAGCTGAAAAACAACTATAGTAAAACAATACTTTCCACCAAACACACACACACACACACACACACACACATACACACACACACACACACACACACACACACACACACACACACACACACACACACACACACACACACACACACACACTCAACGATACCTGGGTGCACGAATAACCACGAGCAAAAATAAATGATTGTAATAAGATAACAATGGGCTAAGAGGAATTCCAGGATAGTCATGTGTATATACCAAGAATAGTCATGTGTGTATACCCAGGAAAGTCATGTATGTATACCCAGGATAGTCATGTGTGTATACCCAGGATATTATGTGTATATATACCCAGGAGAGTCATGTGTATGTATCCAGGATAGTTATGTATATATATACCCAGGAGAGTCATGTGTATATACCCAGAATAGTTATGTGTATATTTCCCCAGGAGAGTCATGTGTATATACCCAGGATAGTTATGTGTATATATACCCAGGAGTCATGTGTATATACCCAGGATAGTTATGTGTATATATCCCCAGGAGAGTCATGTGTATATACCCAGAAGAGTCATGTGTATATTCCCAGGAGAGTCATGTGTATATACCCAGGAGAGTCATGTGTATATACCCAGGATAGTTATGTGTATATATCCCCAGGAGAGTCATGTGTATATACCCAGAAGAGTCATACCTGGAGGTTACCTGGAGGTTATTCCGGGGATCAACGCCCCCGCGGCCCGGTCCATGACCAGGCCTCCCGATGGATCAGGGCCTGATCATCTAGGCTGTTACTGCTGGCCGCACGCAGTCCGACGTACGAGCCACAGCCCGGCTGATCCGGCACTGACTTTAGGTATCTGTCCAGCTCTCTCTTGAAGGCAGCCAGGGGTTTATTGGCAATTCCCCTAATGCTTGATGGGAGGCTGTTGAACAGTTTTGGGCCCCGGACACTTATGGTGTTTTCTCTTAGTGTACCAATGGCGCCCCTACTTTTTATTGGCGGCATTTTGCATCGCCTGCCCAGTCTTTTACTTTCGTAGGGAGTGATTTCTGTGTGCAGATTTGGGACCATTCCTTCCAAGATTTTCCAAGTGTAGATTATGATATATCTCTCCCTCCTGCGTTCCAACGAGTACAAGTCAAGTGCTTCCAAGCGTTCCCAGTAGTTAAGGTGCTTGACAGAACTTATACGTGCAGTAAAGGATCTCTGTACACTCTCTAGATCTGCGATTTCACCTGCTTTGTATGGAGATGTTAATGTACAGCAGTATTCCAGCCTAGAGAGAACAAGTGATTTGAAAAGGATCATCATGGGCTTGGCATCTCTCGTTTTGAAAGTTCTCATTATCCATCCTATCATTTTCTTTGCACGTGCGATCGTGGCACTGTTGTGATCCTTGAAAGTGAGATCCTCAGACATTACTACTCCCAGGTCCCTTACATTATTTTTCCGCTCTATTGTATGGCCGGAGTCAGTAGTATACTCTGTTCTAGTTATTATCTCCTCCAGTTTTCCATAACGGAGTAGTTGGAATTTGTCCTCTTTGAACATCATATTGTTTACCGTTGCCCACTGGAAAACTTTGTTTATATCTTCTTGGAGGTTAACCGCGTCCTCAGCAGATGACAGCCTCATGCAGATCCTAGTATCATCCGCAAAGGATGATACGGTGCTGTGGTGTATATCTCTGTTTATGTCTGATATGAGGATAAGGAATAAGATGGGGGCGAGTACTGTGCCTTGTGGAACAGAGCTCTTCACTATGGCAGCCTCCGATTTAACTCTGTTGACCACTACTCTTTGTGTTCGATTTGTTAGGAAGTTGAAGATCCATCTCCCCACTTTCCCAGTTATTCCTTTAGCACGTATTTTATGGGCTATTACGCCATGATCGCATTTGTCAAATGCTTTTGCAAAGTCTGTGTATATTACATCTGCATTCTGATTTTCTTCCAGTGCATCCAAGGCCATGTCATAGTGATCCAGTAGTTGTGAGAGGCAGGAGCGACCTGCCCTGAACCCATGTTGCCCTGGATTGTGCAGATTTTGGGAATCCAGGTGATTTGCAATCCTGCTTCTTAGCACTCTTTCAAAGATTTTTATGATGTGGGACGTCAGAGCTATTGGTCTATAGTTCTTAGCTAATGCTTTGCTGCCACCTTTATGGAGCGGGGCTATATCCGTTGTTTTAAGTGACTGTGGAATTTCACCCATGTCCAAGCTCCTCCTCCATAGTGTACTTAGGGCACGCGAGAGGGGTTTCTTGCAGTTCTTAATGAAAACAGAGTTCCACGAGTCTGGGCCCGGGGCTGAGTGCATAGGCATGTTGTCAATGGCTTTTTCGAAATCTATCGGAGTCAGGGTAATGTCGGAAATCTGGCATACATTTATGGAGTTTTGAGGCTCATTCATGAAGAAATCATGTGTATATTCCCAGGAGGGTCTTGTGTATATACCCAGGAGAGTCATGTGTATATACCCAGGAGTTATGTGTATATACTGCCAAAATCAGCAGATGTATGCAGACGAATTCCTGTATGATTCGGTGTATAAAGTGAGAAAGGGCGTTACAGTGGTTGGTAACCAGTCTGGCAGGCTAGGATGTTGTCCAGGTCGTTGTGTGAACAAACTCTGCATATGTGTCTCGTCTGAGGAAGCTCTGCATATGTGTCCCGTCTGAGGAAGCTCTGCATATGTCCCGTCTGAGGAAGCTTTGCATGTGTCCCGTCTGAGGAAGCTCTGCCTATGTGTCCCGTCTGAGGAAGCTTTGCTTGTGTCCCGTCTGAGGAAGCTTTGCATGTGTCCCATCTGAGGAAGCTCTGCATATGTGTCCCGTCTGAGGAAGCTTTGCATGTGTCCCGTCTGAGGAAGCTTTGCATATGTGTCCCGTCTGAGGAAGCTTTGCATGTGTCCCGTCTGAGGAAGCTTTGCATATGTGTCCCGTCTGAGGAAGCTTTGCATGTGTCCCGTCTGAGGAAGCTTTGCATATGTGTCCCGTCTGAGGAAGCTTTGCATGTGTCCCGTCTGAGGAAGCTCTGCATATGTGTCCCGTCTGAGGAAGCTTTGCATGTGTCCCGTCTGAGGAAGCTCTGCATATGTGTCCCGTCTGAGGAAGCTCTGCATATGTGTCCCGTCTGAGGAAGCTCTGCATATGTGTCCCGTCTGAGGAAGCTTTGCATATGTGTCCCGTCTGAGGAAGCTTTGCATGTGTCCCGTCTGAGGAAGCTCTGCATATGTGTCCCGTCTGAGGAAGCTTTGCATGTGTCCCGTCTGAGGAAGCTTTGCATGTGTCCCATCTGAGGAAGCTCTGCATATGTGTCCCGTCTGAGGAAGCTTTGCATGTGTCCCGTCTGAGGAAGCTTTGCATATGTGTCCCGTCTGAGGAAGCTTTGCATGTGTCCCGTCTGAGGAAGCTTTGCATATGTGTCCCGTCTGAGGAAGCTTTGCATGTGTCCCGTCTGAGGAAGCTTTGCATATGTGTCCCGTCTGAGGAAGCTTTGCATGTGTCCCGTCTGAGGAAGCTTTGCATATGTGTCCCGTCTGAGGAAGCTTTGCATGTGTCCCGTCTGAGGAAGCTCTGCATATGTGTCCCGTCTGAGGAAGCTCTGCATATGTGTCCCGTCTGAGGAAGCTCTGCATATGTGTCCCGTCTGAGGAAGCTTTGCATATGTGTCCCGTCTGAGGAAGCTCTGCATATGTGTCCCGTCTGAGGAAGCTCTGCATATGTGTCCCGTCTGAGGAAGCTTTGCATATGTGTCCCGTCTGAGGAAGCTCTGCATATGTGTCCCGTCTGAGGAAGCTCTGCATATGTGTCCCGTCTGAGGAAGCTTTGCATATGTGTCCCGTCTGAGGAAGCTTTGCATATGTGTCCCGTCTGAGGAAGCTTTGCATGTGTCCCGTCTGAGGAAGCTTTGCATATGTGTCCCGTCTGAGGAAGCTTTGCATGTGTCCCGTCTGAGGAAGCTTTGCATATGTGTCCCGTCTGAGGAAGCTTTGCATGTGTCCCGTCTGAGGAAGCTCTGCATATGTGTCCCGTCTGAGGAAGCTCTGCATATGTGTCCCGTCTGAGGAAGCTCTGCATATGTGTCCCGTCTGAGGAAGCTTTGCATATGTGTCCCGTCTGAGGAAGCTTTGCATATGTGTCCCGTCTGAGGAAGCTCTGCATATGTGTCCCGTCTGAGGAAGCTTTTGGATTCACATTCATGAAAAACCCATTACACATAAACTCTCGCTCATAATTAACAAAAACCAGTTTAACATACGTACATAAAACTTAAAAAACAACAATTTTTTTTTATCAAAAATGAAAGTCATCCATACAATAAGAGATATTATTTTGTACCAAATTAAATTATGGTAAATACTTCCCTCTCTCTCTTTTTCTCGTATTTCATTCATGAAATTAGGCAAACAAAATAGCCTCTCATAATTGCCCTAATTCCAGAACAGCAGAATTTACCAGTCTCCTGGACAAGGTTCATAATTCCGCTTAAAATTAGAGTCATTTTCGGCTCAAATCGCCCATTACTTATCATTAGCCTCCTCGCAATGGCTGGAGAACGACGAGAACCACCACCCTTTAGGTATTCCTGCTTCTTTCTTCTCCCTTCCAGGGCCCAGCCTCCCTGCCAGGGCTCATCACCCCCTAGGCTTCTTCTTGGCACCCGGCAGGGGCCCCTGGGACCCCTTCCTCCCCACCAGCACACTAATAAATACATTACGCTCGCTTTTACTCTCCTCTCTCCCTTAGTCCCTCGCTACGTGACGCTTAAGAGCAGGGCCAGGAGTTGAGAGTCGACTCCTGTAACCACTTATAGGTGAGTACACACACACACACACACACACACACACACACACACACACACACGTGTCTATTGACAAGTGCCTTTGAAACCAGTAACTACTGCTGCTGCTGCTGCTGCTGCTGCTGCTGCTACTTCACTACTCCCACATAGTTAGAGCACTGTGTTGTTACCCTTCTCCGCATGACAGTCACATAGTGGGAACACCCGCTGTGTGATGTTACTTTTCCTTTTACGGTAGTTACAGTGTGGGAACACTTGTTTGTCATGCGCGGCTGTCATAGTTCATCACGCAGGACAGATTTCATGCAACAGGTAATGCAATGTGTTAGCCAGAACTGGGAGACTTCATTAGGGAAAACGAGGATAACACCAAGCATCCCACTGAGGACTCATCAGCTATGACAGATTCAGAACCTTCCTTCCAGCAGTGCTGGTGTTACTGTTTACTTGTGAGATGAGTTACTGTTACTTGGGAATTACCATCTCTCCTTTTTATATGGGAGGGGGAAGGGGAGACTAATGGTCACCAATAAAAACCCTATTTGGGAGATGAGTAACTGGCAATGGAAAAAAAAAAAAAATAATGGAGAAAGGGGTGAGTATGGAAATTTGTAAACATCAATTTGAGAAGAGGGTGAGTAATATGCATTTGAAAACAGCCAATTTTTTAGAGGGGGTGGGGGAGAAATTGTATATTGGGCGTTATTATTCATGGTTATTTGATGAGTAAATAGAACTTCCTATCCATGAGGTGTTGTCCTGGATCACTCAATTATCTAGTCTAGTGTGGATTATTATTATTGTTATTATCATCGTTATTATTATTAGTATTATTATTATTATTATCATCGTTATTATTATTATTATTATTATTATCGTTATTATTATTTCATTATTATCAATAATTCTTTTTATTATTATCATTATTATTATTATCGTTGTCATTATATCATCATTATTATCAATAATTCTTATTATTTTATTATTTTGATTATTATTAAATTAAAAAAAACTAAACCACGTACCAGTCATCAGTACAGTGTCAGTGCGGACGTTTTATGAAGCAATAGCCAATCCGTCTGCCATTTAATACAACGAACGACCTTTTTTCTGTGTCCGTTGAAGACGTAGTCGATTTATTTCATGAGATTATGTTGTTAAGATAAAAATAATGTATATTTATGATTAATTCTTAACAGAGGATCTCCAAGCAGTGAAAGTGATTATACATTTTTCGTAAAAAGAAATTTTTCGCTTAGCGACTGACATGAGTCGTTAAGCGAATCGCAAGAGTCGCTTAGCACACATAGAGCAATTTTTCCAGGAAGGTGGATAGAGTCAGCAGGTGTGTCAGGAAGTTTTGCTGATTTAAAACTCTATTCTACCTACTAGGTCTTTTTTTTTTACTTTTGTTACTGAAAAGACTGAATACAACTATACAAACAGGCCAAAACTGTCATACATAAATACTTTTTTTTTTTAAATATTCCTTAAACTGCATGCAGCAGTTTAATTAAGGAATATTCATGTTTACATGTCTTTGCATCCTGGGAATCGAATCCTGGCCCTTTCAGTTGTGAAATTTAACACGACTTATTCTTGGTGTGTCTAAAGAAACGACGAAGTTCCCCTTCCCTCCCCCCCCAAAAAAAAATTCTTCAAGGAATGGGAGCCGAGCTAGTAAGTCTCCAGCTCCCGTCCCTGCCAGCGACAAGTCTTATAAATGGTACCATTGTAGCCTTTTAATCCGACAGCACATCCTGTAATTCCCATAATTTCGTTCTTGGAAAAATCTAGTGAATGTGTTGAGTAATCCGGCCACGTTCGTTCTAGTTTATAGCTTCTGGTGCCAGTCGGGGGTTTAATTATTGCTATGCGAGAGGGATTACCGTCTGATGGGTCTTAGTTTGAACGTGTGTGACAGTGTCGACCACTACCTAGGCTGCAGTGACGAGAGTACTGGACAACACTGAGGACCCCAGCTTCAGTACTCCTTGACGGTGACGGGAGCCTAACTGCAGTGACCTAGGAGTTGGGAGGCAGCAACGACCCCCAGCAATACTGATAGAGAGAGAAACAGCCAGCCGGCCAGCCAGCCAGCCAGCCAGCCAGCCAGCCAGCCAGCTATTATTCTCTCGCAATTATGTATATATATATATATCTATCTATCTATCTATCTATCTATCTATCTATATATATATATATATATATATATATATATATATATATATATATATATATATATATATATATATATATATATATATATATACTGATTAATATTAAAACGAGACATCACGAACTTAGCTCTGCTTTTGTAGCTACAAATAGGTAATTAAAAATAGGTATTTACAAATCCGCGTTTACACAGGAGCGGGGGCCAGGAGCTGAGTATCGGCCCCTGCAACCACAATTAGGTAAGTACAGTTTGAATTTAAGAAATTGTTGCTTTCCCACACGTTGAAGGTGTGAACGATGAAGACGGAACGGGAAGGAACGCGAGAGAGTAGATAAGGTGGAAAGGGAGGAAGGGAAGGGAGAAAAGAAGAAGGGAAGAGGCGAATAAATGCCTGGCGGGTGGGCGAGACGCACTGGAACATTACCTTGAACCGGACCAGAACTCGTTGTGTCGGGTGATAAACAGGATGCCACGGGGAGCTGTGATCACCACAGTTATCACACTCGTTCGTTTCCCTTTCCTGTTTGTTTTTGCCCGCACACACACACACACACACACACACACACACACACACACACACACACACACACACACACACACACACACACACACACACACACCTACACACACCTACACACACCTACACACACACACAACACACACACACACACACACACATACACACGACACACACACACACACACACACACACACACACACACACACACACACACACACACACACACACACACACACACACACACACACACACACACACACACACACACACACACACACACACTATTAAGAAAAATTATGTGCGAATAGCAAGAGGAGATATAATTCAAACATACAAAATACTCATGAAGATAAAGAGGCTAGACGAGAATATCCTCATCACCAGTACTTACGCACAGCCGTCTTACAACACAGCCGTCTTACAACACAGCCGTCTTACAACACAGCCGTCTTACAACACAGCCGTCTTACAACACAGCCGTCTTACAACACAGCCGTCTTACAACACAGCCGTCTTATGTAAAGCAGCCGTCTTACAACACAGCCGTCTTATGTAAAGCAGCCGTCTTACAACACAGCCGTCTTACAACACAGCCGTCTTATGTAAAGCAGCCGTCTTACAACACAGCCGTCTTACAACACAGCCGTCTTATGTAAAGCAGCCGTCTTACAACACAGCCGTCTTATGTAAAGCAGCCGTCTTACAACACAGCCGTCTTATGTAAAGCAGCCGTCTTACAACACAGCCGTCTTACAACACAGCCGTCTTATGTAAAGCAGCCGTCTTACAACACAGCCGTCTTACAACACAGCCGTCTTATGTAAAGCAGCCGTCTTACAACACAGCCGTCTTACAACACAGCCGTCTTACAACACAGCCGTCTTATGTAAAGCAGCCGTCTTACAACACAGCCGTCTTACAACACAGCCGTCTTATGTAAAGCAGCCGTCTTACAACACAGCCGTCTTATGTAAAACAACCGTCTTACAACACAGCCGTCTTACAACACAGCCGTCTTATGTAAAGCAGCCGTCTTACAACACAGCCGTCTTATGTAAAACAGCCGTCTTACAACACAGCCGTCTTATGTAAAGCAGCCGTCTTACAACACAGCCGTCTTATGTAAAACAGCCGTCTTACAACACAGCCGTCTTACAACACAGCCGTCTTATGTAAAGCAGCCGTCTTACAACACAGCCGTCTTATGTAAAACAGCCGTCTTACAACACAGCCGTCTTATGTAAAGCAGCCGTCTTACAACACAGCCGTCTTATGTAAAACAGCCGTCTTACAACACAGCCGTCTTACAACACAGCCGTCTTATGTAAAGCAGCCGTCTTACAACACAGCCGTCTTATGTAAAACAGCCGTCTTACAACACAGCCGTCTTATTTAAAACAGCCGTCTTATTTAAAACAGCCGTCTTATTTAAAACAGCCGTCTTACAACACAGCCGTCTTATGTAAAGCAGCCGTCTTACAACACTGCCGTCTTATGTAAAACAGCCGTCTTACAACACAGCCGTCTTATTTAAAACTGCCGTCTTACAACACAGCCGTCTTACAACACAGCCGGCTTACAATACAGCCGTCTTATTTAAAACAGGCGTCTTACAACACAGCCGTCTTACAACCATAAAGTTCCCAGGTTCGCATTCTGGGAACTTTCCACACCAGTCGCTCGAGAACTTTAATAACTAAAGGGTAATAACAAATAAACCATACCCCCGGCCGGGATTGAACCCGCGGTCATAGAGTCTCAAAACTCCAGACCGTCGCGTTAGCCACTAGACCAGCTAGCCACAATAAGATTCATCCAACTAGGTATATTTCTACACCATAGGAAGGTTAGCACAGGCACCTCTGTGACCACAAATGCAAGTTTTTACAGACGAATCTCCAGCTAGCGTGGCCGTGACGAACTCTAGCTCAAGTCCCTTCACTGCCGTCATGTTGAGTCATGTTGACGGTAATAACAAATACTTGCGGAGTCGAAGCTGGATATTCCTGGGATGGAATCGGGGCCGGGCGTGGCGTGTGAGGTCTAACACCTGCCACACCTGTTACCTCATCGCTGATAAATGAGACACTTGTGCAACGTCTGGGTATCTTTATTCCATAAACGTTCCCATTTATCAACTTGTCGTTCTTTAAGTCATTTAGTCACAGATACCTTGGTGTTAGTCTACTGTCGTGGCTGGCAGACGGGACAGGAAGGGTGAAAAACCGTGCAGATTTGTATTTATTTTGTCATATAAGCTGACGGGTAAGTTCAGAACTCGTGGCAACCCACGGTACAGTGGTTAGAACACTCGCCTGCTACGTTTAGAACTCTTTGGCCATGGGTTCAAACCTTTTCCGACAAACCTCAGTTTGTAGCTAAATTGTGCATGCCCGGAGTACACGTGGAGAGGGTTTCAGGGGGCAGCGCCCCCACGGCCCGGTTCAGTATGTGATAATTCACACACTCTTTGGATCAGCAGTTTCGATTAAATCAGTGATAATTTACAAATTTTAGCTAAAAAAAAAATTTACAAATTTTAGCTATAAAATTTGGTAAATCAGAAAATTCTTCAAACCAGTAAATATCTTTAAAATATGCAATAAAACAATATTTTAACAGAGTTGGCAGAACCTGTGTTTATAATTACGCACTCACGAAGATTTCCAAAAGTCGATGTCATATTTAAGTTCCTAGGGAGTCTAGCACATGCGACCTTTTAAAGGTCCCATTCCTCTAGTCTAGAGTGAAAATGGTAAGCAGTAAGAGTCACAGTACCGTGACTAGGACAATACATAATATTACCCGCACACAGGAGAGGGGGAAAAAAAGTACGACAACGGTTCGCTCCGACTTGGATCATTTACGAAGTCACAATAACATAAATGGAGGACATCTTTTTCCTCTGGAAATACATCTGTTCTTCCTGTTAACAGTGCTAAAATATCCTTATCTGTTTTGTTGAATAATTTTGATTTTGATTTGTTATCGTGTCTTACTTTTCTTCCAGTGGGTAAGTGGAAGAGAGAGAGAGAGAGAGAGAGAGAGAGAGAGAGAGAGAGAGAGAGAGAGAGAGAGAGAGAGAGAGAGAGAGAGAGAGAGAGAGAGAGAGAGAGAGAGAGAGAGAGAGAATATGGGTCTGTGAACTAGTCACACAGGAATATAAACACGATATGCAAATAACAAAAGGGAGTTCAACGTGACACATTCTTGCCTGCCTAAACTTTTCAGACAGCTAGGGTACTAAGCCAAGATCCGAGCAACAGCGTCAGTAACAGCAGTGTTAGCAACAGCAGTGTTAGCAACAGCAGTGTTAGCAACAGCAGTGTTAGCAACAGCAGTAGCAGCAACTGCAAGCAGAAAAGTGACAGCATTCGGAGTAGCAGTAACATCTTCAGCAGCAACAGCATCAGCAACAATCATCAGCAACAGCCTCAGCAACAATAACACCAGCAACAACAACATCAGCAACAGAGGCAGGAGAGGGAAAAAAACAACACAGCAACAATCTCACCAGTTACAGTAACAATCAGCCAAGACATATCTGCACACACTGTGGCCTCGTCCAGCAGCGAGAAGAAACACACACACACAGACTTACTACCCTCGAGGTCAACGTGCTTAACAACACTGAATTAGGTAGGTACATGCACTGTCCTTGCGTATGCAGGTAGGTGCGGAACATAATTAGTGAAGGATGTAACGGTGTCCTCCCACATTCCACCTCCACCCTTCTCAAGTGATTTTATTATTACAGTCATCAGTTTTATCTTCATTTCTCCTCATTCTTTCTTTATTACTGGAAATTGCTCGCCATTATCTTACTCCAGTTGTCGTCTTCAGAATTTTAAACTTTATTTTCCTTTTATTACTTTTGTGAATATTTTGGGGATGTAAGAGAGAGGAAATATTTATATTATCTTGTTCTCGTCAGGGAGAGGCGCTAGTTGGAAGAGTTTTATTACTCAGGAAACAAGACAGGGGTCAAACAGTCTCATAATTCGTGATTACTTTATCAAGGGACTAGATTATTCCCGTGAGTTCGAGGCTCTCTCTCTCTCTCTCTCTCTCTCTCTCTCTCTTGCTTCTGGAGGGTGGGGGAAAGGTTAGAGAGGATACCTTGATGTTGGTGAAGGGATCTTGATCCGTGGAATTGAAGCTACCCTTTTTCTTTGGATCAAGGCTGATTACCTTACCTTTCCCAGGCGCTGTGATACTTATTGCTCTAGTGTCTTTCCTGAATTTAATAATAATAATAATAATAATAATAATAATAATAATAATAATAATAATAATAATAATAATAATAATAATAATAATAGTCAACCTACTACAAAATACTTTTTTCTCCCCAACACCCCCATCTCTCTCCCCAACACCCCCATCTCTCTCCCCAACACCCCCATCTCTCTCCCCAACACCCCCGCTTCTCTGTCCTTCAGATCATCCACCTAAAATTCATTACCATGAGCCCTGCCCCCCCCTCACACAACAGACACCCCTCACACAACAGACACCCCTCACACAACAGACACCCCTCACACAACAGACCCCCCTCACACAACAGACACCCCTCACACAACAGACACCCCTCACACAACAGACACCCCTCACACAACAGACACCCCTCACACAACAGACACCCCTCACACAACAGACACCCCTCACACAACAGACACCCCTCACACAACAGACACCCCTCACACAACAGACACCCCTCACACAACAGACACCCCTCACACAACAGACACCCCTCACACAACAGACACCCCTCACACAACAGACACCCCTCACACAACAGACACCCCTCACACAACAGACACCCCTCACACAACAGACACCCCTCACACAACAGACACCCCTCACACAACAGACACCCTCACACAACAGACACCCCTCACACAACAGACACCCCTCACACAACAGACACCCCTCACACAACAGACACCCCTCACACAACAGACACCCCTCACACAACAGACACCCCTCACACAACAGACACCCCTCACACAACAGACACCCCTCACACAACAGACACCCCTCACACAACAGACACCCCTCACACAACAGACACCCCTCACACAACAGACACCCCTCACACAACAGACACCCCTCACACAACAGACACCCCTCACACAACAGACACCCCTAACACAACAGACACCCCTCACACAACAGACACCCTTCACACAACAGGGCCCCACACAACAGGTCTCAACACAACAGGTCCCACACAACAGGGCCCCACACAACAGGTCCCCACACAACAGGTCTCAACACAACAGGGCCCCACACAACAGGTCCCCACACAACAGGGCCCCACACAACAGGGCCCCACACAAGAGGTCCCCACACAACAGGGCCCCACACAACAGGGCCCCACACAACAGGGCCCCACACAACAGGTCCCCACACAACAGGGCCCCACACAACAGGTCCCCACACAACAGGGCCGCACACAACAGGTCCCCACACAACAGGTCCCCACACAACAGGGCCGCACACAACAGGGCCCCACACAACAGGTCCCCACACAACAGGTCCCCACACATCAGGGCCCCACAACTTAAATAACAAAAAGGCACAATACCGTGACTGGAACGATACACAAATAACCCGCACATAAAAGAGAGAAGCTTACGACGACGTTTCGGTCCGACTTGGACCATTGACAAAGTCACACTGACTTGCCCTCTGGACTCTCTACATGTTTTAATTCCGTATATCCCCGCACTCGTATATGCCTCCCTCTCCATCATCTCCATTAGGTTATTTAAGGTTTGTCAGGAAACAGGACAAGTGTTTCGTGACTCGGGTCTTAGTCATATTTTGGACCCGCCACTCGAGCTTTTGGTCATCTGACCAAGGTCTTCCGCTAGCTTACCGGCCCCAACATCTGTATCCTCCATACTTATTAAATATTCTTTGGATTTACAAAAACACGTAAACAAACACGATATATTAAACGCTTCGGTCCTGGGACCTTGATCACCGTGTTTTTCTAAACCAATTTGCAGGTATCCATTATCAAGGTTCATACCGAAATATTCTTCCGCCTATCCTTCATATATTCTGTTCCTCTCCAATAATCTTCTCTTCCTTGCTCCCTCCCTTTCGTAAGAGTCATTTGCTTCGCCCTCGTCTGTAAAATTAGCCGTCCTGAGAGATGGTAAATCACGGGTAATAGTAACTCCAGTCCTGCTGGAACGAAACATTAAAGTTGTAGCATCGCTCTACTGAAGTTTCCCATTTCAGGCTGATATATTTGAAGATTTCGTGCGTGTAACCCATCCTCAGTGATGGAATCTACCGAGGAAAAATGACTTTGGTTCCCACAGCGTAACTCTTACATTGAGAAGGATAGTCGTGCACCATAAGGGGATCTCACAATCCAAATGAACTCTCACAAAATACACTATCGTTCGGCTGTTGAAGAGGATCCCAGAAGGGGATCGAAATATACAGACCAATTAATCAGAGTGTCTGTCTCCATGTGGGTTTATTATTGAGCATCATACAGGAAGTACAAACTAAAGAAGTTACACACACACACACACACACACATACCCACACACACACACACACACAAACACACACACACACACACACACTTGTACATATCACTGTCGTTAACATTGACAGAAGAGTTAGTGGTCAGTGATACAGCGATCTCTGTTCGTTTTTCCCCAGACAGCTTAATGTACAGCGTGTCGGGGAGCTCGCTGGGCGGTACGCTCACCCGAGCGTATCTACCTAAGATCAATATTTATTTTTTTCTTACGAAAACCTTGCGAGACTAGAAAGTCTGGAAGTGACTTATCTGTGTTGTCTTGGGAGGAGACACTCGTGGTGCTGAAGATACTTCTTGAGGAAGCCTTGGTCGGGATAACGTTTTGCTCTGTGAAGAGCATTATTAGGCAGGGGCGAAACGTTGTTTTTCCCCTTCACTATTACCCCTTAATACGTCATTGAGATCCCCATTGCCACACTTCCATTACACTCCACCCCATTTCCACCTTCACGGCCTAATGTCACTCCTCACCTCCCCCCACCACAGCCTATCACCATCCCCACACCATTAAATCCACCAACAATGCACTACTGGTAGTGAGACCACATTAGTAGCCAGACGGAGGAGGGGATCGAAGCAAAGCAGTCTACTAACGCAGTAATACCGCCCAATTTGCAGGGCAGTAATAGTTCCCATTAGCGGGTAATGAATCACTGTCAACCCGCTCGGGTATTAACGCTCAGAATATTCCCCTAAAGCGGACACGATATTAATGACACGTTTTTTTCCCCCCCACTTCTATTCAATGGATTAGTGTGTGAATTCTGCAACTGGTAAATGTTTGGCTTCGTTGTGCACGATTTGGAAAGAATTGTTATTAGATTTTCAAGGGGTAGGGGGTTAGAGCTTAACCCGTATGGGTTATACAGAGCATGTTTGATCCGAGGAAGGGGGAAGGAGCTGCCTCCCTCGTTGCAGTCAGATTTCACGTAAGATTTGGCCGAAAGGAAAAAAATATTTTTGTTATTATTATTATTATTATTATTATTATTATTATTATTATTATTATTATTATTATTATTATTATTATTATTATTATTATTAAAGAACAAAATGACACAATACAGTTTCGGTCCAAGTAAGACCGAAACGTCGTCATATGCTTCTTTTTCCTTTTTGCGGGTTGTGCATTATTATTTAGAAACGCTAAAGCCCTAGGGGGTCACACAGCTGGCTGAGAGAAAAATACAAGGGACCTTAGCAACGTCAGCGTTGACATGTAAACGATCTCCTTATCGTCAGCCATATCTAAGAGGTCATGCAGCGCTACTGCCCATGTACTCGTTAGCGCAGCTGCGCCATTATGAAGCAAGGATGTGCCATTAACAACTGTTATGCTTGTTAGCCCAGAGTACGTAGATCAACACCGGATATACACACCCACCTCCAGCGACATCCTGAGATAGACATGGATGAGGGTATATCTTTAATGGCTGCGTCTCAGCTCTGGGACCTTGGTCGCTCCAAATGATAGAAGAGATCGAGAAAGCACAGTATACATAGCCAGGAACCTTAACATAGTTAAGAGAGCCGTATTTGTACCTGTAGGAAAGACTTGCTAATCACTGGTTACTTGAGAATATATCTCCAAATTGTATACACGGACATTTCGAGCAGTAACTTCATTATAATATCCTGGATATTTTAGCTTTCACGAATGTACGACTTTAGTCAGACGTCCCACTTTCAACAACTAAAACGCCTGAAACAGAAAGAGAGAGACTCTGATATCAATCACCCCTCCGTAACGACTCACTCAACGCCTTACAAAAGTTTAAACTATGCTAAGCACGGAAACGTGAAAGGCTAAACAGGCAAATGAAAGTCACTTGGAAGACCAACTCCCTCATCTGCAAACACAAGTAACTACAGGAGGACGGGAGACAAGCTTCGTGTCCCACAAAAAACCCAGGTGAAGGATAGAGGTTCCATCCTGGGAGAGTGTCTGTGACACTCGGGGTCAGGGAATTATCATGTGGCTACCAGCAGAGAGAAATGCTACGGTAGGAAACGTCGGAGATCTTAAGAGATAGGGAAGCGGTTTTAATGCGATGCTTAAATGTTTACGGGATTAACCGGAGGTTTGGTGGAAGTGTGTGTGTGTGTGTGTGTGTGTGTGTGTGTGTGTGAGCCATCAAGTTTGTGCCTCTCTAGTCATGATTATTATGGTACCTTTATACCTTTGATGAGTTCCGTTTGTTTTTCTACTTCTGGAGCCGGGCATGGGCCAGAGCTCGTCTGGTGCTAGCCTGGTTAAACTGGCTGTTGCTGTTGGTGGCCCGCTGACTCACATATCCATCACAGCCTAGTTGATCAGGCACTTAGTGAAGATACTTCACCCTGGTGTCTACACTTGTTGCAGATATTGTTGCATTCTGTATTACAGTGTTACATCCTGTGATGCACTGTTGCAATCTGTGTTGTTGCTCGTATTGCATTTGTTTAGGAAGTGTCGTTGCCTGTATTGCATTGGTTCAGGCAGTGTTGCGCTGGTTCAGGTTGTGTCGTTGCTTGTGTTGCACTGGTTTAGGTTGTGTCGTTGTTTGTGTTGCACTGGTTCAGGTTGTGTCGTTGCTTGTGTTGCACTGTTTCAGGCTGTGTCGTTGCTTGTGTTGAATTGGTTCAGGTTGTGTCGTTGTTTGTGTTGCACTGGTTCAGGTTGTGTCATTGCTTGTGTTGCCTTGGCTCAGGGTGTGTCGTTGCTTATGTTGCACTGACTCAGGTTGTGTCGTTGCTTCTGTTGCACTGGCTCAGGTTGTGTCATTGCTTGTGTTGCCTTGGCTCAGGGTGTGTCGTTGCTTATGTTGCACTGACTCAGGTTGTGTCGTTGCTTCTGTTGCACTGGCTCAGGGTGTGTCGTTGCTTATGTTGCACTGACTCAGGTTGTGTCGTTGCTTATGTTGCACTGACTCAGGTTGTGTCATTGCTTCTGTTGCATTGGTTTAGGCAGTGTCGTTGCCTGTGTTACACTGATTCAGGCAGTGTCGTTGCTTGTGTTGCACTGGTTTGCGCAGTGTCGTTGCCTGTGTTACACTGATTCAGGCAGTGTCGTTGCTTGTGTTGCACTGGTTTGCGCAGTGTCGTTGCCTGTGTTACACTGATTCAGGCAGTGTCGTTGCCTGTGTTGCACTGATTCAGAAAGTGTTGTAATGTTGCTAGCACAAGTGTATATAGTACTGCACTGTTGCATGCTCTACCGCGGCCGGTATTGCACTGTTACTGTGTTGTGGCTTGTATTACAATGGTGCAGATTGCGTTAGTTTCCCTTGAAACACTTCAGAAGGACAACCTAACTATGCAATAATCCACTTTTAAATACCGTATTCTGTGGCATATAAGACGCGCTTTTCTGGAAAATCAGCCTGCGTCTTATACGCAGAAGATCAGGGAAAAGGGAAGGCTTTGGGTCGCGCTTTAGAAATTTCTTATTAACGTTACGTTGCAGCTACTTAGAAATAGCGTCTTAGATGAATGTGCGCCTTATATGTCCGAAAATACGATCCATTTCCGTAACTTTTGTTGGAAATACCTGATTGAGTTTGATGGGTTTGAATCTCGGCTCTTGGACCCTCCTCTTTACTTCTTGTTAATTGTCTTAAACTGGAATTATCACAGTTTTGTTTTCCCCTTACACTTTACAATTTTTTATTCAATAGTGACTGTTAGTATCTAGCACGTCCTGATTATATCTCTCCTTTTTTAGGTTCTTGTAAAGAAGTTAGATGCAGAATTTGAAGTCATGGAACAAGATTTTGTTGCAAAACTCTGGACTTTCTCTAATTCTTTTATATGGTGAGTCAGGTGTGGCTCCAGGCTGGGGTTGCATACCATATGACAGGTCTGACATGTCGTGAATGGCTCTTTGTTAAGGTTCCTGAATGCCGGTCTTAGGTTTGCTAAGCGGGCATTTGCCGTCATTGCTATTCTGTGTGTAGGTGTGTGTGTGTGTGTGTGTGTGTGTGTGTGTGTGTGTGTGTGTGTGTGTGTGTGTGTGTGTGTGTGTGTGTGTGTGTGTGCGCGTGTGTGTGTGTGTGTGTGTGTGTGTGTGTGTGTGTGTACTCACCTAGTTGAGTTTGCAGGGGTCGAGTCCGAGCTCCTGTGCTGTGTGTGTGTGTGTATGTGTGTGTGTGTGTGTGTGTGTGTGTGTATGTGTGTGTCTGTGTGAGTGTGTGTGTGTGTCTGTGTGTGTATGTGTGTGTGTGTGTGTATGTGCCTGTGTGTGTATGTGTCTGTGTGTGTATGTGTGTGTGTGCGTGTGTGTGTGTGTGTGTGTATGTGTGTGTGTGTGTGTGTGTGTGTGTGTGTGTGCATGTGTGTGTGTGTATGTGTCTGTGTGTGTATGTGTGTGTGTGAGCCACTGCCTTCTCGTAATCTTCGGAGTTCGTAGGAGGAAGGTGGAACAAGAAATTATATATATATATATATATATATATATATATATATATATATATATATATATATATATATATATATATATATATATATAGAGAGGAGAGAGAGAGAGAGAGAGAGAGAGAGAGAGAGAGAGAGAGATTAAAAGGCGTATCCCTTGTCATATTTAAATCAAACCTGGATGTCACGATCACAATTGGCTATTTAAGGCTCACGCAGATTAAACTACATACAAATCTCACCTTGTCCTTAAACCCCTATGTAAATATTGACATTATCTTCGGTAGTAAATGTTTTGTAGGCCAGACGCCACTATTTCCTAGTACGTTTGGTCTCATTCTTCGTACACTCATCTCTTCCCTTGTCTAGGTATGTCTCTCCTAGTCGGGATATCTCGCTTATATTACATATGTCTGTTTCCTATTTACACATCACTTCCGAACAGAGTCAGGTCAGATCTGTTCATTGATTAGGTAGTTCTTGTGAGTTCGGTGATCAGGTGGACCATTCAGTCTGGGTTGTTCAGTTTTTGGGAAGTCAGGTCCAGATTAGAGAGAGAGAGAGAGAGGAGGTGGCTTGTTCTTCAATAACCTGCTCTTGCAATAACATTCTTTTACATGACATGATGCATACTGAGCATCATGTCACGTGCAAGAATATGTTATTTGTTGAAAATAACAGTTATTTTTTTAAAGGGAAGAGATACTGTATTTAAAATTCCAAAACAAGCCAAGTAGAACCTATAAGCCAGACCAAGCCAAGTTGAACCCAAACGACAGACGAATCCCACCAAAATCTTAGAATCCAGAGCAATTCTGGTAGGCCCCACAAGCCAGACCAACCCAGACCCGAGAAACAATAATAAGCCATTCAAGCCAATGAAGCCAAGCCAACCCAGGTCCAACGAAGAAGTCAGATCAACCCCAGTACACCCCAGAAGCCTGACCAATCCCTGGTGGCCCCCCAAATCTCCATCCAGCACAGCAACACCCCAGAAGTCAGACCATTTCCACGCCGCCATAAGACTGAAGATTAAAAGGCAATCGTAGATCTCTCCACCTGACGTCGTCCGGGAGGACATAATAACGGATAATCAAGCCCTGAACTCGCTCCAGAAGCTGTTTTGCATACTCTGCCCCCCCATCATCCATTTTTAACCTCCCTGGGGGAGGATAATTGTTAATGATCTCCCTCTCTCCCCTTGCACAACACCTCCTTCCTATAACGACCACTAACTACCTTTTCGACGCACCACTTTCCACTTAGGCTGCAATATACGCCTGTTCGGTTTGTTGAAAAGGCCTTCTCCTTCGCTCACGAAGGATAGGGCCGTCGACGGGATACAGAGAAGGGTATAGCATAAGTGGTGGTGTACTGACGCAGTTGTGGGTGCCCAAACCTGCTTCCTAGCCTACCCCCATAACAGCCACCAAACCGGCAATTTGAGTAAAGCCGGAGCTGTTAGTGTAATGTGTGCTTCTGCCATTAATTAGTCAATTATGCAGGTGGTGGGCAATTAGCGGGTCTCCTGCCGTGGAGGTAGTTACGGGTAATGGGGGTTGAGGGGGGAGGGAATTTGATGTTATGACCCCTCCCCAGGAGCTCTTCAGGCTGGATGAGACTGTGTATATGCCCACAGTTAGGAAGATAAGAGATACGGATGGGGAACAACGTTTCGCCCGGTAAAAAATGTAAATGCATCCTGGTTCCGCTGTCTAAGGCCATTTATCAAGAATTGCCTTTCCTCTTTCTGCGCCGTCTGTTCTCTTTAACAGGTTAATGAGACCACTGGTTGGGCGAAACGTCTCCTCAGTAAAGATTCCCAAGTATTACATGTGTCTTATTCATCTAAAATTCTAGAATCTGACTGTCAGTCTTCAATAAATCAGCCTGACTGTCAGTCTTCTATAAGTCAGCCTGACTGTCAGTCTTCCAAAAGTCAGCCCCACTGTCAATCTTCTGTAAGTCAGCCTGACTGTCAGTCTTCCAAAAGTCAGCCCCACTGTCAATCTTCTGTAAGTCAGCCTGACTGTCAGTCTTCCAAAAATCAGCCTCACTGTCAATCTTCTGTAAGTCAGCCTGACTGTCAGTCTTCCAAAAATCAGCCTCACTGTCAATCTTCTGTAAGTCAGCCTGACTGTCAGTCTTCCAAAAGTCAGCCCCACTGTCAATCTTCTGTAAGTCAGCCTGACTGTCAGTCTTCCAAAAATCAGCCCCACTGTCAATCTTCTGTAAGTCAGCCTGACTGTCAGTCTTCCAAAAATCAGCCTCACTGTCAATCTTCTGTAAGTCAGCCTGACTGTCAGTCTTCCAAAAATCAGCCTCACTGTCAATCTTCTGTAAGTCAGCCTGACTGTCAGTCTTCCAAAAGTCAGCCCCACTGTCAATCTTCTGTAAGTCAGCCTGACTGTCAGTCTTCCAAAAATCAGCCCCACTGTCAATCTTCTGTAAGTCAGCCTGACTGTCAGTCTTCCAAAAGTCAGCCCCACTGTCAATCTTCTGTAAGTCAGCCTGACTGTCAGTCTTCCAAAAATCAGCCTCACTGTCAATCTTCTGTAAGTCAGCCTGACTGTCAGTCTTCCAAAAGTCAGCCCCACTGTCAATCTTCTGTAAGTCAGCCTGACTGTCAGTCTTCCAAAAGTCAGCCCCACTGTCAATCTTCTGTAAGTCAGCCTGACTGTCAGTCTTCCAAAAGTCAGCCCACTGTCAATCTTCTGTAAGTCAGCCTGACTGTCAGTCTTCCAAAAGTCAGCCCCACTGTCAATCTTCTGTAAGTCAGCCTGACCGTCAGTCTTCCAAAAATCAGCCTCACTGTCAATCTTCTGTAAGTCAGCCTGACTGTCAGTCTTCCAAAAGTCAGCCCCGCTGTCAATCTTCTGTAAGTCAGCCTGACTGTCAGTCTTCCAAAAGTCAGCCCCGCTGTCAATCTTCTGTAAGTCAGCCTGACTGTCAGTCTTCCAAAAGTCAGCCCCGCTGTCAATCTTCTGTAAGTCAGCCTGACTGTCAGTCTTCCATATGTCAGCAGCCGAATCTCGCTCCACAACTGTAACAGTATAGTGTTTACCTGGAGTTTACCTGGAGAGAGTTCCGGGGGTCAACGCCCCCGCGGCCCGGTCTGTGACCAGGCCTCCTGGTGGATCAGAGCCTGATCAACCAGGCTGTTACTGCTGGCTGCACGCAAACCAACGTACGAGCCACAGCCCGGCTGGTCTGGAACCGACTTTAGGTGCTTGTCCAGTGCCAGCTTGAAGACTGCCAGGGGTCTGTTGGCAATCCCCTTTATGTATGCTGGGAGGCAGTTGAACAGTCTTGGGCCCCTGACACTTATTGTATGGTCTCTTAACGTGCTAGTGACACCCCTGCTTTTCATTGGGAGGATGTTGCATCGTCTGCCAAGTCTTTTGCTTTCGAGTGTCACCAATGTCCATCACTGTCACCACCACTACCAACACTGTCATCACCATTACCACCCAGTGTCAAGTGTCAACTATGGCACTACCACTACCACTGTATATACACTGAATACTGTACACTTCACGGAGTATATGGAGTGAAAGACACACACGGTGCTCATACCCTGAACGATACACAACTCATGGTGCTCATACCCTGAACGATACACAACTCATGGTACTCATACCCTGAACGATACACAACTCATGGTACTCATACCCTGAACGATACACAACTCATGGTGCTAATACCCTGAACGATACACAACTCACGGTGCTCATACCCTGAACGATACACAACTCATGGTGCTCATACCCTGAACGATACACAATTCATGGTGCTCATACCCTGAACGACACACAATTCATGGTGCTCATACCCTGAACGATACACAACTCATAGTGCTCATACCTTGAACGATACACAATTCATGGTGCTCATACCCTGAACGATACACAACTCATGGTGCTAATACCCTGAATGATACACAACTCACGGTGCTCATACCCTGAACGATACACAACTCACGGTGTATACTCACCTTCCTCTACTTTCCACTCAAAACATACGCAACTCACTGTGTGTATACCCCACCTAGATATATTATTTAAAGTATACAATGACGAAGATAGAATAAAATACCGTAAACTTGATGATTAAGAGACATATACAATAGTCAGGTACCTCTACATTAATATCCAACCGTTGAACATGTGTCTTAATTAGGACACATAAATACCGATATATTGACAAAATCACGAGCATATTCGATGCTTGACTATACACATAAAAAAACTCGGTTTGTTTCCTCTCAGCGATAGGTAAAAATTGCAATATTGGCTTAAGTAGCAACGCACTTCTTGCCGAATAAGGCTAGCGAAAATTTGTGTACGCAGTAATTTTGTAAAATCATTCTGAACCTAACGAAAAAAAATTTATTGTCTCTTTATTATTAAATTATTGTCAACTTATTTAAAATATATTTAGTTGGATTAGGCTAAATCAAATTCCGCTTATAATAAGGTTAGGTAAGTTTTCTAATGTTCTTTGGGCACAAAATTATTAAATTCTACATTAATATAAATGAAAAAAATATATATCTTTAAACGTATAAGAGAAAATTTAAAAAAGGAGCTAAATTTAAATGAGTTCTTCCTAATTGACCAATTTTACCTATTCGGCACGACATTATCACTAACACTGACATAATTCATGAGTTGGAAAATGGAAACACTGTTAGAGGCATATTTGTAATTTGTGGTGCCATAGTTGTAGTTTAAGTAGAACTTGTAGTGGTGATAATAGTAGTAATAGTAGTAGTAGTAGTAGTAGTAGTAGTAGTAGTAGTAGTAGTAACAGTAGTAGTAACAGTAGTAGTAGTATCAGTAGCAATAGTAATAGTAGTAGTAGTAGTAGTAGTAGTAGTAGTAGTAGTAGCAGTAGTAACAGTAGTAGTAACAGTAGTAGTAGTATCAGTAGCAATAGTAGTAGTAGTAGTAGTAGTAGTAGTAGCAGTAGTAACATTAGTAGTAACAGTAGTAGTAGTATCAGTAGCAATAGTAATAGTAGTAGTAGTAGTAGTAGTAGTAGTAGTAGTAGTAGTAGTAGTAGTAGTAGCAGCAGCAGTAGTAACAGTAGTAGTAACAGTAGTAGTAGTATCAGTAGCAATAGTAATAGTAGTAGTAGTAGTAGTGGAACTACTACTAGTAGTAATAGTAGCAGCAGCAGTAGTAGAAGAAGAACTAGTAGTGGTAGTAGTAATAGTAATAGTAGTAGTATATAGACAAATAAGGCTAAAATAAAGAACAGACGTAATATTAGAGCGAGCGAGAGAGAGAGAGAGAGAGAGAGAGAGAGAGAGAGAGAGAGAGAGAGAGAGAGAGAGAGAGAGAGAGAGAGAGAGAGAGAGAGAGAGAGAGAATGTAAATGGGTGGTAGAGACCTCAGCAGACAGCAGAGACCACTGTAGCGGGGCTGTGTGGAGTCTGCATACTTACTGCTAGGTGAAGAGGTACAACAAGGGTAACATGGGTAACAGGTGTAACAGGGGTGGCAGGGGTAAGAAAACATGCCCCCTTGCTTTCACTGACGCTGGATGCCCTGTCTGCCTCTGACGGTCACAGCGCTAGCATCCTACCAGAGAGATATTCCTCCAGGCATTCTTCCCAGGGAGATATTTTTCCAGGTATTCCTCCCAGGGAGATATTCCTCCACGTATTCCTCCCAGGGAGATATTCCTTCATGTATTCCTCTCAGGGAGATATTTCTCCAAGTATTCCTCCCAGGGAGATATTCCACCAGGTATTTCTCCCAGAGATATTCCTCCAGGTATTCCTACCAGGGAGATATTCCTCCCAGGGAGATATTCCTCCAGGTATTCCTACCAGGGAGATATTCCTCCCAGGGAGATATTCCTCCAGGTATTCCTACCAGGGAGATATTCCTCCAGGTATTCCTCCCAGGGAGATATTCCTCAAGGTATTCCTTCCAGGGAGATATTCTTCCAGATATTCCTCCCAGGGAGATATTCCTCCAAGTATTTCTCCCAGGGAGATATTCCTCCAGGTATTTCTCCCAGGGAGATATTCCTCCAAGTATTTCTCCCAGGAGATATTCCTAAAGGTATTCCTCTCAGGAAGATATTCTTCCAGGTATTCCTCCCAGAGAGATATTCCTCCAGGTATTCCCTCCAGGGAGATATTCCTCCAGGTATTCCTCCCAGGGAGACATTCCTTCAGGTATTCCTATCAGGGAGATATTCCTCCAGGTATTCCTATCAGGGAGATATTCCTCCAGGTATTCCTCCCAGGGAGATATTCCTCCAGGTATTCCTACCAGGGAGATATTCCTCCCAGGGAGATATTCCTCCCAGGGAGATATTCCCCCAGGTATTTGTCCCAGGGAGATATTCCTCAAGGTATTCCTCCCATGGAGATATTCCTCAAGGTATTCCTCGGAGGCTGAAGGTGAGGTGTTGTAGTGGTGGGGTGGTAGGGAATGGGTGGGAAAGGAGTTGGCAGGTAGAGTTTCGAGGTGAAGGTGTCGCTGGAGGTGGTAAGGCAGACGGAGGTTAGCGCCGTAAGAATCAGCTTCGCTTTCTACATGACTGTCTCGCTGAACAAGTGAGAGGATAAATATCAGATGCAATGGTGAAATTGGGGAGATGGGAATACCAAGAGGGGTGGAGGAGCGGTAAGCATGGGGATAGTGGGCGTGGATGGGGGTGGATGCCCCATGGGATGTGGGAGGGGATGGCAAGGGACGAGGATTCAGCAGAGAGCCATGCTGGTAGTTAACTGTTCAGCACCGTGCTGGTAGCTTCAGCACCATGCTGGTAGCTTCAGCACCATGCTGGTAGCTTCAGCACCATGCTGGTAGCAGCACCGTTCAGCACCATGCTGGTAGCTTCAGCACCATGCTGGTAGCTTCAGCACCGTGCTGGTAGCTTCAGCACCATGCTGGTAGCTTCAGCACCATGCTGGTAGCTTCAGCACCATGCTGGTGCTTCAGGTAGCTTCAGCACCATGCTGGTAGCTTCAGCACCATGCTGGTAGCTTCAGCACCATGCTGGTAGCTTCAGCACCGTGCTGGTAGCTTCAGCACCATGCTGGTAGCTTCAGCACCATGCTGGTAGCTTCAGCACCATGCTGGTAGCTTCAGCACCATGCTGGTAGCTTCAGCACCATGCTGGTAGCTTCAGCACCATGCTGGTAGCTTCAGCACCATGCTGGTAGCTTCAGCACCATGCTGGTAGCTTCAGCACCATGCTGGTAGCTTCAGCACCGTGCTGGTAGCTTCAGCACCATGCTGGTAGCTTCAGCACCGTGCTGGTAGCTTCAGCACCATGCTGGTAGCTTCAGCACCATGCTGGTAGCTTCAGCACCATGCTGGTAGCTTCAGCACCATGCTGGTAGCTTCAGCACCATGCTGGTAGCTTCAGCACCGTGCTGGTAGCTTCAGCACCGTGCTGGTAGCTTCAGCACCGTGCTGGTAGCTTCAGCACCGTGCTGGTAGCTTCAGCACCATGCTGGTAGCTTCAGCACCATGCTGGTAGCTTCAGCACCGTGCTGGTAGCTTCAGCACCATGCTGGTAGCTTCAGCACCGTGCTGGTAGCTTCAGCACCATGCTGGTAGCTTCAGCACCATGCTGGTAGCTTCAGCACCATGCTGGTAGCTTCAGCACCATGCTGGTAGCTTCAGCACCATGCTGGTAGCTTCAGCACCATGCTGGTAGCTTCAGCACCATGCTGGTAGCTTCAGCACCATGCTGGTAGCTTCAGCACCATGCTGGTAGCTTCAGCACCATGCTGGTAGCTTCAGCACCGTGCTGGTAGCTTCAGCACCATGCTGGTAGCTTCAGCACCATGCTGGTAGCTTCAGCACCATGCTGGTAGCTTCAGCACCATGCTGGTAGCTTCAGCACCGTGCTGGTAGCTTCAGCACCGTGCTGGTAGCTTCAGCACCATGCTGCTTCAGCACCATGCTAGCTTCAGCACCATGCTGGTAGCTTCAGCACAGTGCTGGTAGCTTCAGCACCGCTGGTAGCTTCAGCACCATGCTGGTAGCTTCAGCACCGTGCTGTAGCTTCAGCACCATGCTGGTAGCTTCAGCACCATGCTGGTAGCTTCAGCACCATGCTGGTAGCTTCAGCACCATGCTGGTAGCTTCAGCACCATGCTGGTAGCTTCAGCACCATGCTGGTAGCTTCAGCACCATGCTGGTAGCTTCAGCACCATGCTGGTAATTTCAGCACCATGCTGGTAGCTTCAGCACCGTGCTGGTAGCTTCAGCACCGTGCTGGTAGCTTCAGCACCATGCTGGTAGCTTCAGCACCATGCTGGTAGCTTCAGCACCATGCTGGTAGCTTCAGCACCATGCTGGTAGCTTCAGCACCATGCTGGTAGCTTCAGCACCATGCTGGTAGCTTCAGCACCATGCTGGTAGCTTCAGCACCGTGCTGGTAATTTCAGCACCATGCTGGTAGCTTCAGCACCATGCTGGTAGCTTCAGCACCATGCTGGTAGCTTCAGCACCATGCTGGTAGCTTCAGCACCATGCACCATGCTGTAGCTTCAGCACCATGCTGTAGCTTCAGCACCATGCTGGCACCATGCTAGCTTCAGCACCAGCTTCAGCTGCTGTAGCTTCAGCGCCATGCTGGTAGCTTCAGCACCATGCTGGTAGCTTCAGCACCGTGCTGGTAGCTTCAGCACCATGCTGTAGCTTCAGCACCATGCTGGTAGCTTCAGCACCATGCTGGTAGCTTCAGCACCATGCACCATGCTAGCTTCAGCACCATGCTGGTAGCTTCAGCACCATGCTGGTAGCTTCAGCACCATGCTGGTAGCTTCAGCACCATGCTGGTAGCTTCAGCACCATGCTGGTAGCTTCAGCACCATGCTGGTAGCTTCAGCACCATGCTGGTAGCTTCAGCACCATGCTGGTAGCTTCAGCACCATGCTGGTAGCTTCAGCACCATAGCTTCAGCACTATGCTGGTAGCTTCAGCACCATGCTGGTAGCTTCAGCACCATGCTGCTAGCTTCAGCACCATGCTGGTAGCTTCAGCACCATGCTGGTAGCTTCAGCACCATGCTGGTAGCTTCAGCACCATGCTGGTAGCTTCAGCACCATGCTGGTAGCTTCAGCACCATGCTGGTAGCTTCAGCACCATGCTGGTAGCTTCAGCACCATGCTGGTAGCTTCAGCACCATGCTGGTAGCTTCAGCACCATGCTGGTAGCTTCAGCACCATGCTGGTAGCTTCAGCACCATGCTGGTAGCTTCAGCACCATGCTGGTAGCTTCAGCACCATGCTGGTAGGTTCAGCGCCGTGCTGGTGCTGGTAGCTTCAGCACCATGCTGGTAGCTGCTTCATCACCATGCTGGTAGCTTCAGCACCATGCTGGTAGCTTCAGCACCATGCTGGTAGCTTCAGCACCATGCTGGTAGCTTCAGCACCATGCTGGTAGCTTCAGCACCATGCTGGTAGCTTCAGCACCATGCTGGTAGCTTCAGCACCATGCTGGTAGCTTCAGCACCATGCTGGTAGCTTCAGCACCATGCTGGTAGCTTCAGCACCATGCTGGTAGCTTCAGCACCATGCTGGTAGCTTCAGCACCATGCTGGTAGCTTCAGCACCATGCTGGTAGCTTCAGCACCATGCTGGTAGCTTCAGCACCATGCTGGTAGCTTCAGCACCATGCTGGTAGCTTCAGCACCATGCTGGTAGCTTCAGCACCATGCTGGTAGCTTCAGCACCATGCTGGTAGCTTCAGCACCATGCTGGTAGCTTCAGCACCATGCTGGTAGCTTCAGCACCATGCTGGTAGCTTCAGCACCATGCTGGTAGCTTCAGCACCATGCTGGTAGCTTCAGCACCATGCTGGTAGCTTCAGCACCATGCTGGTAGCTTCAGCACCATGCTGGAAGCTTCAGCACCATGCTCTTCAGCTCCATGCTGGTAGCTTCAGCACCATGCTGGTAGCTTCAGCACCATGCTGGTAGCTTCAGCACCATGCTGGTAGCTTCAGCACCATGCTGGTAGCTTCAGCACCATGCTGGTAGCTTCAGCACCATGCTGGTAGCTTCAGCACCATGCTGGTAGCTTCAGCACCATGCTGGTAGCTTCAGCACCATGCTGGTAGCTTCAGCACCATGCTGGTAGCTTCAGCACCATGCTGGTAGCTTCAGCACCATGCTGGTAGCTTCAGCACCATGCTGGTAGCTTCAGCACCATGCTGGTAGCTTCAGCACCATGCTGGTAGCTTCAGCACCATGCTGGTAGCTTCAGCACCATGCTGGTAGCTTCAGCACCATGCTGGTAGCTTCAGCACCATGCTGGTAGCTTCAGCACCATGCTGGTAGCTTCAGCACCATGCTGGTAGCTTCAGCACCATGCTGGTAGCTTCAGCACCATGCTGGTAGCTTCAGCACCATGCTGGTAGCTTCAGCACCATGCTGGTAGCTTCAGCACCATGCTGGTAGCTTCAGCACCATGCTGGTAGCTTCAGCACCATGCTGGTAGCTTCAGCACCATGCTGGTAGCTTCAGCACCATGCTGGTAGCTTCAGCACCATGCTGGTAGCTTCAGCACCATGCTGGTAGCTTCAGCACCATGCTGGTAGCTTCAGCACCATGCTGGTAGCTTCAGCACCATGCTGGTAGCTTCAGCACCATGCTGGTAGCTTCAGCACCATGCTGGTAGCTTCAGCACCATGCTGGTAGCTTCAGCACCATGCTGGTAGCTTCAGCACCATGCTGGTAGCTTCAGCACCATGCTGGTAGCTTCAGCACCATGCTGGTAGCTTCAGCACCATGCTGGTAGCTTCAGCACCATGCTGGTAGCTTCAGCACCATGCTGGTAGCTTCAACACCATGCTGGTAGCTTCAGCTCCATGCTGGTAGCTTCAGCACCATGCTGGTAGCTTCAGCTGGTAGCTTCATCACCATGCTGGTAGCTTCAGCACCATGCTGGTAGCTTCAGCAACATGCTGGTAGCAGCACCGTGCTGGTAGCTTCAACACCATGCTGGTAGCTTCAGCACCATGCTGGTAGCTTCAGCACCATGCTGGTAGCTTCAGCACCATGCTGGTAGCTTCAGCACCATGCTGGTAGCTTCAGCACCATGCTGGTAGCTTCAGCACCATGCTGGTAGCTTCAGCACCATGCTGGTAGCTTCAGCACCATGCTGGTAGCTTCAGCACCATGCTGGTAGCTTCAGCACCATGCTGGTAGCTTCAGCACCATGCTGGTAGCTTCAGCACCATGCTGGTAGCTTCAGCACCATGCTGGTAGCTTCAGCACCATGCTGGTAGCTTCAGCACCATGCTGGTAGCTTCAGCACCATGCTGGTAGCTTCAGCACCATGCTGGTAGCTTCAGCACCATGCTGGTAGCTTCAGCACCATGCTGGTAGCTTCAGCACCATGCTGGTAGCTTCAACACCATGCTGGTAGCTTCAGCACCATGCTGGTAGCTTCAGCACCATGCTGGTAGCTTCAGCACCATGCTGGTAGCTTCAGCACCATGCTGGTAGCTTCAGCACCATGCTGGTAGCTTCAGCACCATGCTGGTAGCTTCAGCACCATGCTGGTAGCTTCAGCACCATGCTGGTAGCTTCAGCACCATGCTGGTAGCTTCAGCACCATGCTGGTAGCTTCAACACCATGCTGGTAGCTTCAACACCATGCTGGTAGCTTCAGCACCATGCTGGTAGCTTCAGCACCATGCTGGTAGCTTCAACTGGTAGCTTCATGCTGGTAGCTTCAGCACCATGCTGGTAGCTTCAGCACCATGCTGGTAGCTTCAGCACCATGCTGGTAGCTTCAGCACCATGCTGGTAGCTTCAGCACCATGCTGGTAGCTTCAGCACCATGCTGGTAGCTTCAACACCATGCTGGTAGCTTCAGCACCATGCTGGTAGCTTCAGCACCATGCTGGTAGCTTCAGCACCATGCTGGTAGCTTCAGCACCATGCTGGTAGCTTCAGCACCATGCTGGTAGCTTCAGCACCATGCTGGTAGCTTCAGCACCATGCTGGTAGCTTCAGCACCATGCTGGTAGCTTCAGCACCATGCTGGTAGCTTCAGCACCATGCTGGTAGCTTCAACACCATGCTGGTAGCTTCAGCACCATGCTGGTAGCTTCAGCACCATGCTGGTAGCTTCAGCACCATGCTGGTAGCTTCAGCTGGTAGCTTCACTGGTAGCATGCTGGTAGCTTCAGCACCATGCTGGTAGCTTCAGCACCATGCTGGTAGCTTCAACACCATGCTGGTAGCTTCAGCACCATGCTGGTAGCTTCAGCACCATGCTGGTAGCTTCAGCACCATGCTGGTAGCTTCAGCACCATGCTGGTAGCTTCAGCACCATGCTGGTAGCTTCAGCACCATGCTGGTAGCTTCAGCACCATGCTGGTAGCTTCAGCACCATGCTGGTAGCTTCAGCACCATGCTGGTAGCTTCAGCACCATGCTGGTAGCTTCAGCACCATGCTGGTAGCTTCAGCACCATGCTGGTAGCTTCAGCACCATGCTGGTAGCTTCAGCACCATGCTGGTAGCTTCAGCACCATGCTGGTAGCTTCAGCACCATGCTGCTAGCTTCAGCACCATGCACCATGCTGGTAGCTTCAGCACCATGTTGGAAGCTTCAGCACCATGCTGGTAGCTTCAGCACCATGTTGGAAGCTTCATCACCATGCTGGTAGCTTCAGCACCATGCTGGTAGCTTCAGCACCATGTTGGAAGCTTCAGCACCATGCTGGTAGCTTCAGCACCATGCTGGTAGCTTCATCACCATGCTGGTAGCTTCAGCACCATGCTGGTAGCTTCAGCACCGTGCTGGTAGCTTCAGCACCAGGCTGGTAGCTTCAGCACCATGTTGGAAGCTTCAACACCATGCTGGTAGCTTCAGCACCATGCTGGTAGCTTCAGCACCATGCTGGTAGCTTCAGCACCATGCTGGTAGCTTCAGCACCATGCTGGTAGCTTCAGCACCATGCTGGTAGCTTCAGCACCATGCTGGTAGCTTCAGCACCATGCTGGTAGCTTCAGCACCATGCTGGTAGCTTCAGCACCATGCTGGTAGCTTCAGCACCATGCTGGTAGCTTCAGCACCATGCTGGTAGCTTCAGCACCATGCTGGTAGCTTCAGCACCATGCTGGTAGCTTCAGCACCATGTTGGTAGTTTCAGCACCATGCTGGTAGCTTCAGCTGGTAGCTTCAGCACCATGCTGGTAGCTTCAGCACCATGCTGGTAGCTTCAGCACCATGCTGGTAGCTTCAGCACCATGCTGGTAGCTTCAGCACCATGCTGGTAGCTTCAGCACCATGCTGGTAGCTTCAGCACCATGCTGGTAGCTTCAGCTCCATGCTGGTAGCTTCAGCACCATGCTGGTAGCTTCAGCACTTCAGCACCATGCGGGTAGCTTCAGCACCATGCTGGTAGCTTCAGCACCATGCTGGTAGCTTCAGCACCATGCTGGTAGCTTCAGCACCATGCTGGTAGCTTCAGCACCATGCTGGTAGCTTCAGCACCATGCTGGTAGCTTCAGCACCATGCTGGTAGCTTCAGCACCATGCTGGTAGCTGCTGGTAGCAGCACCATGCTGGTAGCTTCAGCACCATGCTGGTAGCTTCAGCACCATGCTGGTAGCTTCAGCACCATGCTGGTAGCTTCAGCACCATGCTGGTAGCTTCAGCACCATGCTGGTAGCTTCAGCACCATGCTGGTAGCTTCAGCACCATGCTGGTAGCTTCAGCACCATGCTGGTAGCTTCAGCTGCACCATGCTGGTAGCTTCAGCACCATGCTGGTAGCTTCAGCACCATGCTGGTAGCTTCAGCACCATGCTGGTAGCTTCAGCACCATGCTGGTAATTTCAGCTCCATGCTGGTAGCTTCAGCACCCTGCTGGTAGCTTCAGCACCATGTTGGTAGCTTCAGCACCATGCTGGTAATTTCAGCACCATGCTGGTAGCTTCAGCACCATGCTGGTAGCTTCAGCACCATGCTGGTAGCTTCAGCACCATGCTGGTAGCTTCAGCACCATGCTGGTAGATTCAGCACCAGCTTCAGCTGCTGTAGCTTCAGCACCATGCTGGTAGCTTCAGCACCATGCACCATGCTGGTAGCTTCAGCACCATGCTGGTAGCTTCAGCACCATGCTGGTAGCTTCAGCACCATGCTGGTAGCTTCATGCTGGTAGCTTCAGCACCATGCTGGTAGCTTCAGCACCATGCTGGTAGCTTCAGCACCATGCTGGTAGCTTCAGCACCATGCTGGTAGCTTCAGCACCATGCTGGTAGCTTCAGCACCATGCTGGTAGCTTCAGCACCATGCTGGTAGCTTCAGCACCATGCTGGTAGCTTCAGCACCATGCTGGTAGCTTCAGCACCATGCTGGTAGCTTCAGCACCATGCTGGTAGCTTCAGCACCATGCTGGTAGCTTCAGCACCATGCTGGTAGCTTCAGCACCATGCTGGTAGCGTCAGCACCAGCTGCTGGTAGCTTCAGCACCATGCTGGTAGCTTCAGCACCATGCTGGTAGCTTCAGCACCATGCTGGTAGCTTCAGCACCATGCTGGTAGCTTCAGCACCATGCTGGTAGCTTCAGCACCATGCTGGTAGCTTCAGCACCATGCTGGTAGCTTCAGCACCATGCTGGTAGCTTCAACACCATGCTGGTAGCTTCAGCACCATGCTGGTAGCTTCAGCACCATGCTGGTAGCTTCAGCACCATGCTGGTAGCTTCAGCACCATGCTGGTAGCTTCAGCACCATGCTGGTAGCTTCAGCACCATGCTGGTAGCTTCAGCACCATGCTGGTAGCTTCAGCACCATGCTGGTAGCTTCAGCACCACCATGCTGGTAGCTTCAGCACCATGCTGGTAGCTTCAGCACCATGCTGGTAGCTTCAGCACCATGCTGGTAGCTTCAGCACCATGCTGGTAGCTTCAGCACCATGCTGGTAGCTTCAGCACCATGCTGGTAGCTTCAGCACCATGCTGGTAGCTTCAGCACCATGCTGGTAGCTTCAGCACCATGCTGGTAGCTTCAGCACCATGCTGGTAGCTTCAGCACCATGCTGGTAGCTTCAGCACCATGCTGGTAGCTTCAACACCATGCTGGTAGCTTCAGCACCATGCTGGTAGCTTCAACACCATGCTGGTAGCTTCAGCACCATGCTGGTAGCTTCAGCACCATGCTGGTAGCTTCAGCACCATGCTGGTAGCTTCAGCACCATGCTGGTAGCTTCAGCACCATGCTGGTAGCTTCAGCACCATGCTGGTAGCTTCAGCACCATGCTGGTAGCTTCAGCACCATGCTGGTAGCTTCAACACCATGCTGGTAGCTTCAGCACCATGCTGGTAGCTTCAGCACCATGCTGGTAGCTTCAGCACCATGCTGGTAGCTTCAGCACCATGCTGGTAGCTTCAGCACCATGCTGGTAGCTTCAGCTGGTAGCTTCAGCACCATGCTGGTAGCTTCAGCACCATGCTGGTAGCTTCAGCACCATGCTGGTAGCTTCAGCACCATGCTGGTAGCTTCAACACCATGCTGGTAGCTTCAGCACCATGCTGGTAGCTTCAACACCATGCTGGTAGCTTCAACACCATGCTGGTAGCTTCAGCACCATGCTGGTAGCTTCAGCACCATGCTGGTAGCTTCAGCACCATGCTGGTAGCTTCAACACCATGCTGGTAGCTTCAGCACCATGCTGGTAGCTTCAGCACCTGGTAGCTTCATGCTGGTAGCTTCAGCACCATGCTGGTGAATCTGGGTTCCCCATTTGCCGGAGTTCCGGACCTCCTGGGCTGACCCATGTTGGTTTCCCCGGGCCTCCTGGGGTTCCAAACTCCAAGTTGGTTTCTCAGGATCCTGGGGTTCCAGCCCGGCCAGGGTTCCCCAGGCCTCGGGTTCCCCCGGGTTCCTGGCACCAGGCTGAATTGGCCTCGGGTTCCCGGGAGTACCCGGTACTTCCCACCATGCTTAATTCCCACCCGCTGTGCTTCGCACCTCGGCTTGGGGGGGGGTTGAATGTGGTGGGCAATGTTTGGGGGGTTGGGAAGGGTGGAAGGTTCAACATGGGTGGCTTGGGCACATCCCGGTAGCTTCCTTTTCTGCTGCCTTCAAATGGGGTAATTCAGATGCTGGTGGTTGGGGGGAAACCAGGGTGGGGGCTCAGGGTAGGGCTGGTTAGCCCATGGGTAGGGGTGGCCCAGGCGGGTGGTTTTCAGCGAGCTTGGCAATCTTGCTTTGCCCTGCTTGCGCACCATGCGTGCTTCACCCATGCTGTGCTTCCCATGCTGGTCTGCCCATGCTGAGCTTCCCCTGCTGGTAGCTTCGCCCTGCGGTAGCTTCAGCCCTGCGGTAGCTTCAGCCCTGCTGGTGCTACACCTGCTGGTCTTCCCCATCTGGTGTTCGCCCATGCTGGTATTCGCACCGTGCTGGAGTTCCACCATCTGTAGCTCACCCTGCTGGTGCTTCAGCACCGTGCTGGTGCTTCACCCATGCTGTGCTTCAGCCATGCTGGTAGCTCGCACCTCGGCTTCAGCACCATGCGTCTTCACCATGCTGGGCTTCGCACCTGCTGGTAGCTTCCACACGGGCTTCGCACCATGCTGGGCTCGCCGTGCTGTATTGCACCGTCTGTGCTTCACACCATGCGGTAAGCACCCCTGCGGTAGCTTCGCCCATGCTTATTCACTTGTGGGTTTCCCGCCCATGCTGGTAGCTTCGCACCTGCTGGTCTCCCGTGCTGAGCTTCGCCCATGCTGGCTTCACCATGCTGGTATTCGCACCTGCGAGCTTCAGCACCATGCTGTGCTTCAGCACCTGCTGTACTCAGCACCGTGCTGAAGCTTCCACCATCGAGCACACCTGCTGTATTCACACCATGCTGTGCTTCACACGTGCTGTTTCAGCACCATGCTGTCTACCCATGCTGGTGCTTCACACCTGCGTTTCACACCTGCTGGTAGCTTCGCACCATGCTGTGCTTCAGCCCTGCGGTAGCTTCGCACCGTGCTGTCCCACCTGCTGTCTTCACCCTGCTGTGCTTCACAATCTTAGCTTCGCCTACTGGTTTTCCCAACCATGCTGTGCTTCACCCATGCCGGTCACCCATCTGGTAGCTTCGCACCATGCTGGTGCTTCACACCATGCTGGGCTTCCACCTCTTAGCTTCAGCACCTGCTGGTGCTTCGCACCATGCTGGTAGCTTCACCCATGCTGTAGCTTCAGCACCATGCTGTTCACCTGCTGGTAGACTCCATGCTGGTACTTCCCTGCTGGTAGCCACACCATGCTGGAGCTGCTGCATCTTGTGCTCGCACCATGCTGGTGCTTCGCCCATGCTGTGGCTTCACGCACCGGCCGTGGCTTCGCCCATGCTGGTGCCACGTGCTGGTGCTTCCACCTGCGCTGCTTCGCCCATGCTGGCTTCACCATGCTGGTGCGCGCCATGCTGGTGCTTCGCCACCTGCCGGTAGCTTCAGCACATTGTGCTTCACACCATGCTGTCTTCGGCCCATGCTGTAGCTGGCACCATGCGGTGCTTGCACCATGTGGTGCTCCCATGCTGGTCTGGCCGCCATGCGGTGCTTCCCCATCGTGCTTCGCGCCTGCTGGTGGAAAAGCGGCCAGCCCTGCTGGTGCTTCAGCCTCGGTGGCTTCCACCGCTGTGCTTCAGCACCATGCTGTGGCTTCAGCCATGTGGTCTTCGCACCTCTGGAGCTTCGCACCATGCTGTGCTTCACACCTGCTGGTCTTCAGCCCATGCTGTACTCACCTGCTGCTGAACACCCACCATGCTGGTACTTCGCACATGCTGGTGCTGGCCAGTATGGCCACCCATGCGACCAGCCCATGCTGGCTTCCCCTGCGGTGCTCCCTGCTGGTGCTTCCGCCGAACGGTGGCTGCGCATGCTGGTGGCTTCGCGCCATGCGGGCCGGCGCCTCGTGCTTCACACCGCTGGTAGCTTCAGCACCATGCTGGTACTTCCACCATCGGTGCTTCACCCATGCACAGTGGCTTCACACCATGCGGTTTTCGCACCATGCTGGTGCTTAAACCACCATCTGGTAATTCCGCCAAGTGTTTTCAAAATGCTGGTGCTTCGCACCGTTACTTCGCCCATGGTGCTTCACACCATGCTGGTAGCTGCCATGCTGTGCACCCATGCGTGCTTCGCCCATGCCTTCACCCTGCTGGATGCACCATGCTGGTAGCTTCACCCATGCTGTGCTCACACCATGCTGGTGCTTCAGCCATCTGATTCAGCCCATGCTGGTGCTTCGCACCTGTGGGCCACCATTGTGCTTCGCCCTGCGGTGCTTCGCACCATGCTGGGCTTCCACCATGCTGTGCTTCAACCCATGCTGGTGCTTCGGCACCTGCTGTCTTCCACCATGCTGGTGCTCGCACCGCTGGTAGCTTCAGCACCATGCTGGTGCCACCCATGCTGGTAGCTTCGCCCTGCTGGTAGCTTCACCTGCTGGGCACACCATGCTGGTGCCACCATGTGGTAGCTTACCATGCTGTGCTTCGCACCGTGGTAGCTTCGCCATGCTGGTGCTTCGCCAGTGGCTTCGCACCTGCTGTGCTTCAGCCCATGGGTAGCTTCACACCATGGTATTCGCCCTGCTGGTGCTTCACCGGCTGGTGCTTCCACCATGCTGGTGCTTCGCACCGGCTGGTAGCTCACCTGCTTAATTCACACCATCGTGGCTTCAGCACCATGCTGGGCTTCCCCGGCTGGTGCTGCCGGTAACCCGGTTGGTTTCAGCCCTGCTGGTGGCTTCGCAACTGGTACTTCACCATGCTGGTGCTTCGCCCATGCTGGTGCTTCACACCATGCTGGTAGTTTCCCAACCATGCTGGTACCCTTGCACCATGCGGGTGGCTTCGGCACCATGCTGTTCTTCCACCAGCTGGTGGTTTCCCCGTTTCGGCACCGTTTTCGCACCATGCTGGTAGCTTGGCCCCAGCTGGTAGCTTCCACCGTGCTGGTACTTCAGCCCATGCGGGTGCCCCCTGCTGGTGGCTTCAGCCCATGCTGGTGCTTCAGCACCATGCTGGTGTTCGGCCCTGCTGGAAACTTCGCCCCGTGCGGGGGTTTTCCACCATGCTGGTCTTCGCACCATGCGGTGCTTCACACCTGCTGGAAAACCAGCACCTCGGTGCTTCAGCCCTGCTGGAAACTTCCCCATGCTGGTAGCTTCGGCACCTGCTGGTAGCTTAAACCCCATGCTGGTACTTCCACCATGCGGGTGCTTCAGCCACTTACAGCCCTGGGGGGTTTTCCATGGCACAGGGTAGCTTCAGCGCACCGTTCCCCCCTGGGGCTTCCCGCTTGCCGTGCTGAAAGCTTCACCCCCGGGGGCTTGAATTTGTTTCCCCTGCTGGTCTTCAGCCCATGCGGGGCTTCACACCTGCTGTCTTCCACCTGCTGGGGCTTCAGCCCATGCTGGTAGCTTCAGCCCTGTTTGGGTTTAAATTTTTCCCCCCGGCACCTGCTGGGCTTAAACACCATGCTGGACTTCGCACCTGCGGGTGCTTCAGCACCTGCGGTGCTTCCCCAGCAGTTAACGGGGCTTCGCCCCATGCTGGTGCTTCGGCAATGCTGGTACTTGCCCCTGCGGGCCAGCCCGGGCCCACTTCCACCATGCTTTGGCTTCAGCACCTGCGGTAGCTTCAGCCCGGCGGGTGCTTCAGCCCATGCGGGAGCCTTCGCCTGCGGGTGCTTCGCCCGTGTTTTACTTCGCACCTGCGGAATTCGGCCCTCCCTTTGCTTCAGCACCATGGGGGGCCAGCACCTGGGTAGCTTAAACCCTGCTGGTGCTTCAGCCCTCGGTAGTTTTCGCCTGCGGGGTGGTTCCACCTGCTGGGCTTCGCACCTGCGGGTTAGCCCGGGCCGAAGCGGTGCCGGCACCTGCGGGAGCTTCACCATGCCGGTGCTTCAGCACCTGCGGGGCTTCGCACCATGCGGTGCTTCAGCACCGGGGTAGCTTCAGCCCCTGCTGGAAACTTCCCCCTGTGGCTTCAGCACCCTGGTATTCAGCCCATGCGGGTCTTCAGCACCTGCTGGTAGCTTCAGCACCTGTGGTAGCTTCGCCCCTGCGGGAAATTCAGCCCATGCTTTAGTTTCACACCGTTTGCTTCACACCTGCTGGTAGCTTCAGCACCTGCGGAAACCGGCACCATGCGGTAGCTTCGCACCATGGGGCTTCAGCCCCGGGCTGGTGCTTCGGCACCATGGGTACTTCACACCTGCTGGTGGCTTCAGCACCATGCTGGTAGCTTCAGCACCTGCTGGTAGCTTGGGTCCCCCCCCCCCCCCCCCCCCCCCCCCCCCCCCCCCCCCCCCCCCCCCCCCCCCCCCCCCCCCCCCCCCCCCCCCCCCCCCCCCCCCCCCCCCCCCCCCCCCCCCCCCCCCCCCCCCCCCCCCCCCCGGGGGGGGGGGGGGGGGGGGGGGGGGGGGGGGGGGGGGGGGGGGGGGGGGGGGGGGGGGGGGGGGGGGGGGGGGGGGGGGGGGTACTTCAGCCTGCTGGTGCTTCACCCATGCTGGTGCTCACACCTGCTGGTGGCTTCGGGCCAGGGCGGTTCCACCTGTGGCTTCGCCCATGCTGGTACTGCATGTGGGCTTCCCTGCGGTACCCGGCGCAGCTGGTACTCCACCATGCTTCTTCGCCATGTGGTAGCTTCACCTTGCTGGTACCGCACCTGCTGGTACTAACCTGCTGGTCTTCCACCATGCTGGTACTGGCCGCCGGTAGCTTCGCACTGCTGTGCTTCAGCCCTGGCTTCCCAGCTGGTAGTTCGCCCATGCTGGTGTTTCCCCATCTGGTAACAAAGTGGCCACCCATGCTGGTGGCTGGGCCCCACCATGCTGGTGCTTCCCCATGCTGGTGCTTCGCCCTCGTGCTTCAACCTGCTGGTGCTTCCACTGCTGGTCTCCCATGCTGGTGCTTCACCTGCTGGTGCTTCCACCGCTGGTGCTTCAGCACCTGCTGGTCTTCCCCATGCTGACTTCACACCATGCTGGTAGCCGCCCATGCTGGTAGCCAACCTGCTGGTGCTTCGCCCATGCTGGGCTTCGCACCTGCTTTTTCCCCATGCTGTGCTTCACACCTGCTGGTGCTTCCATGCGGTATTCGCCCTGCGGGTCTTCAGCCTGCTGGTACTCAGCGCCTGCTGGTATTCGCACCTGCGGTACTTCGCCCATGCGTAGCTTCAGCACCATGCTGGTATTCGCACCTGCTGGATTCGCCCTGCTGGGCTTCACCCTGCTGGTAGCTTCGCACCATGCTGGTTCGCACCTCGGTACTACCTGCTGGTCTTCACACTGCTGGTTCCACCATGCTGGTGCTTCAGCCCATGCTGTTCCACCATGCTGTATTCAGCACCATGCTGGTCTTCCACCTGCTGGTGCTTCAGCACCTCTGTTCAGCCCAGCTTGCTTCAGCACCATGCGGTTCCCCTGCTGTGCTTCACCTGTGGTACTGGCACCTGCTGGGTTCAGCCCATGCTGGTGCTTCGCACCATGCTGACTTCCACCCCCCCCCCCCCCCCCCCCCCCCCCCCCCCCCCCCCCCCCCCCCCACCCCCCCCCCCCCCCCCCCCCCCCCCCCCCCCCCCCCCCCCCCCCCCCCCCCCCCCCCCCCCCCCCCCCCCCCCACCCCCCCCCCCCCCCCCCCCCCCCCCCCCCCCCCCCCCCCCCCCCCCCCCCCTTTGCCACCCCATGCTGGTGCTTCGCCCCGGTCTTCGCACCGGTAGCTTCAGCACCCTGCTGGTAGCTTCAGCACCATGCTGTTAGCTTCAGCACCATGCTGGTAGCTTCAGCACCATGCCGGTAGCTTCAGCACCATGCTGGTAGCTTCAGTACCGTGCTGGTAGCTTCAGCACCGTGCTGGTAGCTTCAGCGCCGTGCTGGTAGCTTCAGCACCGTGCTGGTAGCTTCAGCACCATGCTGTTAGCTTCAGCACCATGCTGGTAGCTTCAGCACCATGCTGGTAGCTTCAGCACCATGCTGGTAGCTTCAGTACCGTGCTGGTAGCTTCAGCACCGTGCTGGTAGCTTCAGCGCCGTGCTGGTAGCTTCAGCACCGTGCTGGTAGCTTCAGCACCGTGCAGGTAGCTCCAGGACCATGCTTGTAGCTTCAGCACCGTGCTGGTAGCTTCAGCACCGTGCTGATAGCTTCAGCACCGTGCTGGTAGCTTCAGCACCATGCTGGTAGCTTCAGCACCGTGCTGGTAGCTACAGCACTGTGCTGGTAGCTTCAGCACCGTGCTGGTAGCTTCAGCACCGTGCTGGTAGCTTCAGCACCATGCTGGTAGCTTCAGCACCATGCTGGTAGCTTCAGCACCATGCTGGTAGCTTCAGCACCGTGCTGGTAGCTTCAGCACCATGCTGGTAGCTCCAGCACCATGCTTGTAGCTTCAACACCGTGCTGGTAGCTTCAGCACCGTGCTGGTAGCTTCAGCACCATGCTTGTAGCTTCAGCACCGTGCTGGTAGCTTCAGCACCATGCTGGTAGCTTCAGCACCGTGCTGGTAGCTTCAGCACCATGCTGGTAGCTTCAGCACCATGCTGGTAGCTCCAGCACCATGCTTGTAGCTTCAACACCGTGCTGGTAGCTTCAGCACCGTGCTGGTAGCTTCAGCACCATGCTGGTAGCTTCAGCACCCTGCTGGTAGCTTCAGCACCGTGCTGGTAGCTTCAGCACCGTGCTGGTAGCTTCAGCACCGTGCTGGTAGCTTCAGCACCATGCTTGTAGCTTCAGCACCGTGCTGGTAGCTTCAGCACCATGCTGGTAGCTTCAGCACCGTGCTGGTAGCTTCAGCACCATGCTGGTAGCTTCAGCACCGTGCTGGAAGAGTTTTGTTCACAAATCTTGACTTATTACATTCCTCACACCTCCCCTCACACCTCCCCTCACACCTCCCCTCCCACCTCCCCTCACACCCTCCCTCACACCTTTCCTCACACCTTCCCTCACACCTCCCCTCACACCTCCCCTCACACCTCCCCTCACACCTCCCCTCACACGTCCCCTCACACGTCCCCTCACACGTCCCCTCACACCTCCCCTCACACCTCCCCTCACACCTCCCCTCACACCTCCCCTCACACGTCCCCTCACACGTCCCCTCACACCTCCCCTCACACGTCCTCTCACACGTCCCCTCACACGTCCCCTCACACCTCCATTCACACCTCCCCTCACACCTCCCCTCACACCTCCCCTCACACCTCCCCTCACACCTCCCCTCACACCTCCCCTCCCACCTCCCCTCACACCCTCCCTCACACCTCCCCTCACACCTCCCCTCACACCTCCCCTCACACCTTCCCTCACACCTCCCCTCACACCTCCCCTCACACCTCCCCTCACACCTCCCCTCACACCCTCCCTCACACCTCCCCTCACACCTCCCCTCACACCTCCCCTCACACGTCCCCTCACACCTTCCCTCACACCTCCCTCACACCTCCCCTCACATCTTCCCTCACACCTCCCTCACACCTCCCCTCACACCCTCCCTCACACCTCCCCTCACACCTCCCCTCACACGTCCCCTCACACGTCCCCTCACACCTTCCCTCACACCTCCCTCACACCTCCCCTCACACCTCCTTTCACACGTCCCCTCACACCTTCCCTCACACCTCCCTCACACCTCCCGTCACACCTCCCCTCACACGTCCCCTCACACCTTCCCTCACACCTCCCTCATACCTCCCCTCACATCTTCCCTCACACCTCCCTCACACCTCCCCTCACACCTCCCCTTACACCTCCCCTCACACCTCCCCTCACACCTCCCATCACACCTTCCCTCACCCCCTCACACCTTCCCTCACACCTCCCCTCACACCTCCCCTCCCACCTTTCCTCACACCCTCCCTCACACCTCCCCTCACACCTTCCCTCACACCTCCCCTCACACCTCCCCTCACACCTCCCCTCGCACCTCCCCTCACACATCCCCTCACACCCACACACCTTCCCTCACACCTCACCTCACACCTCCCCTTACATCTTCCCTCACACCTCCCCTCACACCTCCCCTCACACCTCCCCTCACACCTCCCCTCACACCTCCCCTCACACCCTCTCTCACACTTCCCCTCACACCTCCCCTCACACGTCCCCTCACACCTCCCCTCACACCTCCCCTCACATCTTCCCTCACACCTCCCCTCACACCTCCTCTCACACCTCCCCTCACACCTCCCATCACACCTCCCCTCACACCCTCTCTCACACTTCCCCTCACACCTCCCCTCACACCTCCCCTCACACCCTCTCTCACACTTCCCCTCACACCTCCCCTCACACTTCCCCTTACACCTCTCCTCACACCTCCCCTCACACTTCCCCTCACACCTCCCCTCACACCTCCTCTCACACTTCCCCTCACACCTCCCCTCACACCTCCCCTAACACTTCTTCTCACACCTCTCCTCACACCTCCCCTCACACCTCCCCTCACACCTAACCTCACACCTCCCCTCACACCTCCTCTCACACCTCCCCTCACACCTCCCCTCACACCCTCTCTCACACTTCTCCTCACACCTCCCCTCACACGTCCCCTTACACCTCCCCTCACACCTCCCCTCACACCTCCCCTCACACCTCCCCTCACACCTCCCCTCACACCTCCCCTCACACCTCCCCTCACACCTCCCCTCACACCTCCCCTCACACCACCCCTCACACCTCCCCTCACACCACCCCTCACACCTCCCCTCACACCTCCCCTCCCACCTCCCCTGACACCTCCCTTCACACCTCCCCTCACACGTCCCCTCACACGTCCCCTCACACCTCCCCTCACACGTCCTCTCACACCTCCCCTCACACCTCCCCTCACACCTCCCCTCACACCTTCCCTCACACGTCCCCTCACACGTCCCCTCACACCTCCCCTCACACGTCCCTCACACGTCCCCTCACACGTCCCCTCACACCTCCCCTCACACCTCCATTCACACCTCCCCTCACTCCTCCCCTCACACCTCCCCTCACACCTCCCCTCACACCTCACCACACACCTCTCCTCACTCCTCCCCTCACACCTCCCCTCCCACCTCCCCTCACACCCTCCCTCACACCTCCCCTCACACCTCCCCTCACACCTCCCCTCACACCTTCCCTCACACCTCCCCTCACACCTCCCACACACCTCCCCTCACACCTCCCCTCACACCTCCCCTCACACCTTCCCTGACACCTCCCCTCACACCTCCCCTTACACCTCCCCTCACACCTTCCCTCACACCTCCCCTCACACCTCCCTCACACCTCCCCTCACACCTCCCCTCACACCTCCCCTCCCACCTCCCCTCACACCCTCCCTCACACCTCCCCTCACACCTCCCTTCACACGTCCCCTCACACGTCCCCTCACACCTTCCCTCACACCTCCCCTCACACCTCCCCTCACACGTCCCCTCACACCTTCCCTCACACCTTCCCTGACACCTCCCCTCACACCTCCCCTCACACCTCCCCTCACTCCACCCTGGTTAAACGTATCATTAGATGTACACACGGCGTCTCAGGTATTTACCGTGATAAAGGATCACTCACCTTCCCCAGGTACAAAAAACATTGATGTTTCGTATTCTGTATTCTCGTCTTTAAAAACTTTACTTAAAAACTGACAGAATTTATTGACTGTCATCATTTTGAAAATCATTTTCAAGGTCGCTATACACTCGGGCATTTTTTTTTTTTTGGGGGGGGGGGGAATTGTAGGTAGCCTCAAGCACTTACCTTTTTTATCATAAGTTTAAATAATTTTCAATACATTTTTTCATTAAATTTACTCAACCCATAACTCAAAAAAAATTAAATAGTAATTTTTCATAGATTTTTTTAAGTATCAATTAGATATCTGCTGAATTTTTATGTATTAGTCAGGTATCTCCTGTGGAAAAAAGGAAATCCAAAATGGCAGCCAAAATACGTAGTATTTGTCTAAATTTCAGTGTAATTTAGGGGTAACTTAGGCGAAATTTCCATCGCATATTCCTCGTTTTTAATTAACAAAAAAGGCACAATTCAGCGACTGGAACAACAATACAGCGACTGGAACAACAACACAGCGACTGGAACAACAATACAGCGACTGGAATAACAATACAACGCCTGGAACAACAATACAGCGACTGGAACAACAATGCAGCGACTGGAACAACAATACAGCGACTGGAACAACAATACAGCGACTGGAACAACAATACAGCGACTGGAGCAACAATACAACGGCTGGAACAACAATACAGCTACTGGAACAACAATACAGCGACTGGAACAACAAAACAGTGACTGGAACAACAATACAGCGACTGGAACAACAATACAGCGACTGGAACAACAATACAGCGACTGGAACAACAATACAGCGTCTTGAGCAACAATACAACGGCTGGAACAACAATACAGCTACTGGAACAACAATACAGCTACTGGAACAACAATACAGCGACTGGAACAACAATACAGCTACTGGAACAACAATACAGCTACTGGAACAACAATACAGCTACTGGAACAACAATACAGCGACTGGAACAACAATACAGCGACTGGAACAACAATACAGCTACTGGAACAACAATACAGCTACTGGAACAACAATACAGCTACTGGAACAACAATACAGCGACTGGAACAACAATACAGCGACTGGAACAACAATACAGCGACTGGAACAGCAATACAGCGACTGGAAGAACAATACAGCGACTGGAACAACAATACAGCGACTGGAACAAAAATACAGCGACTGGAACAACAATACAGCGACTGGAACAACAATACAGCACCTGCAACAACAATACAGCGACTGGAACAACAATACAGCGGCTGGAACAACAATACAGCGACTGGAACAACAATACAGCGACTGGAACAACAATACAGCGACTGGAACAACAATACAGCGACTGGAACAACAATACAGCGACTGGAACAACAATACAGCGACTGGAACAACAATACAGCACCTGCAACAACAATACAGCGACTGGAACAACAATACAGCGACTGGAACAACAATGCAGCGACTGGAATAAGAATACAGCGACTGGAACAACAATACAGCGACTGGAGCAACAATACAGCTACTGGAACAACAATACAGCGTCTTGAGCAACAATACAACGGCTGAAACAACAATACAGCTACTGGAACAACAATACAGCGACTGGAACAACAATACAGCGACTGGAACAACAATACAGCGACTGGAACAACAATACAGCGACTGGAACAACAATACAGCGACTGGAACAACAATACAGCGACTGGAACAGCAATACAGCGACTGGAACAACAATACAGCGACTGGAACAACAATACAGCGACTGGAACAACAATACAGCGACTGGAACAACGATACAGCGACTGGAACAACAAATACAGCACCTGCAACAACAATACAGCGACTGGAACAACAATACAGCGGCTGGAACAACAATACAGCGACTGGAGCAACAATACAGCGACTGGAACAACAATACAGCACCTGCAACAACAATACAGCGACTGGAACAACAATACAGCGACTGGAACAACAATGCAGCGACTGGAATAAGAATACAGCGACTGGAACAACAATACAGCGACTGGAGCAACAATACAGCTACTGGAGCAACAATACAGCGACTGGAACAACAATACAGCGACTGGAACAACAATACAGCGACTGGAACAACAATACAGCGGCTGGAACAACAATACAGCGACTGGAACAACAATACAGCACCTGCAACAACAATACAGCGACTGGAACAACAATACAGCGACTGGAACAACAATGCAGCGACTGGAATAAGAATACAGCGACTGGAACAACAATACAGCGACTGGAGCAACAATACAGCTACTGGAGCAACAATACAGCGACTGGAACAACAATACAGCGACTGGAACAACAATACAGCGACTGGAACAACAATACAGCGGCTGGAACAACAATACTGCGACTGGAACAACAATACAGCGACTGGAACAACAATACAGCGGCTGGAACAACAATACTGCGACTGGGACAACAATACAGCGACTGGAACAACAATACAGCGGCTGGAACAACAATACAGCGACTGGAACAACAATACTGCGACTAGAACAACAATACCACGACTGGAATAACAATACAGCGACTGGAACAACAATACTGCGACTAGAACAACAATACCACGACTGGAACAACAATACAGCGACTGGAACAACAATACTGCGACTAGAACAACAATACCACGACTGGAACAACAATACAGCGACTGGAACAACAATACAGCGACTCGAACAACAATACAGCGACTGGAACAACAATACAGCGACTGGAACAACAATACAGCTACTGGAACAACAATACAGCGACTGGAACAACAATACAGCGACTGGGACAACAATACAGCGACTCGAACAACAATACAGCGACTGGGACAACAATACAGCGGCTGGAACAACAATACAGCGACTGGAACAACAATACAGCGACTGGAACAACAATACAGCGACTGGGACAACAATACAGCGGCTGGAACAACAATACAGCGACTGGAACAACAATACAGCGACTGGGACAACAATACAGCGACTGGAACAATACACAAATAACCCGCTTGTCACGACGTTTCGCTCCGACTTGTACCATTTACAAGTCATTTTAACTCAAATCGTCACTTAAATATACATTTTTATTTACATGACACATGGAAAATGGCAAAGAGCCATTTTCTAAACACCTCAAACATAAAGATCCCCAGAAAATGGCCTTCTAAAATTACTTGAGCTTATAGGGAGGAGGAGAAATCGATTTTGATTTACATGACACCTGAAAAATGGCAAAGAGCCATTTTCTAAACACCTCAAACATAAAGATCCCCAGAAAATGGCCTTCTAAAATTACTTGAGCTTATAGGGAGGGGGAGAAATCGATTTTGATTTACATGACACCTGAAAAATGGCAAAGAGCCATTTTCTAAACACCTCAAACATGAAGATCCCCAGAAAATGGCCTTCTAAAATTACTTGAGGTTATAGGGAGGGGGAGAAATCGATTTTGATTTACATGACACCTGAAAAATGGCAAAGAGCCATTTTCTAAACACCTCAAACATAAAGATCCCCAGAAAATGGCCTTCTAAAATTACTTGAGCTTATAGTGAGGGGGAGAAATCGATTTTGATTTACATGACACCTGAAAAATGGCAAAGAGCCATTTTCTAAACACCTCAAACATGAAGATCCCCAGAAAATGGCCTTCTAAAATTACGCGTGGTAATAGGGAGGAAAAAAATAATTTTGGGGTGAGTGGAGGTTGTGTGTTAGCTCGGAACTGGCCACGAGAATTAAGACAAGCCAGGGTTCTTATTACACACGCCCAGACACCAGCTAAAAGCCTGCAATTTCTTCTCCAACGCCATTTAATCGATTATAAATAAAGCTATCGGTTTATTATTTACAGCGTGGAGCAGTGTGTGTGTGTGTGTGTGTGTGTGTGTGTGTGTGTGTGTGTGTGTGTGTGTGTGTGTGTGTGTGTGTGTGTGTGTGTGTGTGTGTGTGTGTGTGCATGTATGTGTGTACTAACATAATTGTGATTGCAGGGGTCGAATCATAGCTCCTGGCCTTGGTGTGTGTACTAACCTAATTGTGGTTGCAGGGGTCGAGTCACCGCTCCTGGCCCTGGTATGTATGTGTGTGTGTGTGTGACAAGATGAATCTCCTCAAACTGACCAATACAATTTTAGGCAAGTCTCCTACGACACGCAAATTTAACCAAAAATAAACTATTTAGCACACACACACACACACACACACACACACACACACACACACACACACAAGTTTGTAACGACACGCCTGGCAACGCAGTAGGTGAGATACAACTGGAAACGTTCAGACCATCACTCTCTTCACTGGAGCATCTCGACTGTACTGGAGAAGTCCGACTGAAAGCCTTCAAGCCACAAGTCAGCAGAGCTGTTGGTAGACAGTCTAGTGAGTAGTTAAATACCACTTTAACAAGGTACTCCTGATAAAGTACCGCTTTATCAAGTGTATCTTAATGATGTCACACTTAGTGAGATCATCGTGAAATCAAGAGGTGGTGCCAGTGGTGATATACTGCGTTCAGGATTATTATTATTATACTTATTTTAAATTATTTTTATTATTGCTATTATTCTACCTATATATATATATATATATATATATATATATATATATATATATATATATATATATATATATATATATATTCAACCTTTGTTACTTTTATTGCTCTAAATGTTATTATTAGCCTCGTTATCACCGCTGGTAACGACAATGATAACGCTATCGTTCGTTGTTATTAAGGCAGATAAATTACCTTCACGCTTTCCCATTCCAGGCCGCCTTGGTAACGGCGCAGGGCTCTTGATCCAAAGAACTGGAGCCAAACCCCCTCCCCCGTTCCCTTCCCGGAGATCAAAGCTGATGACCCTCTATTCACCCCCCATTAACAATATCTCCCCTCCCTTACTCCACTATAATATTACCCATTTTTTCCTCCTCTTACCAGGCTAAGCCAGGATAATTACCCAGGATATATTACTAAAAAATGTGAAACTGATAGGTAGTATATAGTTACATTTTATTAATAATGGTGCCCTAATTAAGCGATGAGGCGCCCACAGCATGTTGGGGACCTATCTAGGCTCAGGTGACACAGAGAACATGATGAGCTTTCAGGTTACCTTCATCGTCACTTATGTTCGTAGTGTTTACACTGTCCCAGAGGAAAGTTGGTGTAGACTAGTGTCTAAATTTTGAGTACAAACACAGTGAAGAGGCGGGGCCAGGAGCTATGACTCGACCCCTGCAACCACAACTGGTGTAGACTAGTGTCTAAATTTTGAGTACAAACACAGTGAAGAGGCGGGGCCAGGAGCTATGACTCGACCCCTGCAACCACAACTAGGTGAGTACACACACACATACACATACACACACACACAGTGAGGAGTGAAGAGGCGGGACCTGGAGCTGTGAATCGACCCCTGCAACTGCAACTAGGTGAGTACAAACACACACACACACACACACACACACACACACACACACACACACACACATACACACACATACACATACAAACACATACACACACACACACAGTGAAGAGTGAAGAGGCGGGGTCAGGAGCTATGAATCGACCCCTGCAACTACAACTAGATGAGTACACACACACACACACACACACACACACACACACACACACACACATACACATAGACACACACACATACACACACACACACACACGAAAATAGGGAGATCAGTCGCAGAGCCAGGAACGAGTACGCACAGGTAAGGAGGGAGGCCCAGCGACAGTATGAAAATGACATAGCATCAAAAATCATGATTGACCCGAAACTGTTGTATAGCCACATCAGGAGGAAGACAACAGTCAAAGACCAGGTGATCAGATTAAGGACAGAAGGGGGAGAACTCACAAGAAATGACCAGGAGGTCTGTGAGGAGCTAAACAGGAGATTTAAGGAGGTTTTTACAGTAGAGACAGGAGGGGCTGTGGGAAGTCAGCACAGAAGGGAACATCAAGAGGGAATATACCACCAAGTGTTGGATGACATACGAACAACTGAGGAGGAGGTGAAGAAGCTGCTAAGTGACCTTGATACCTCAAAGGCGATGGGACCGGACAACATCTCCCCATGGGTCCTTAGATAAGGAGCAGAGATGCTGTGCGTGCCTCTAACCACAATCTTCAACACATCCCTTGAAACTGGGCAACTACCTGAGAAATGGAAGACAGCAAATGTAGTCCCCATATTTAAGAAAGGAAATAGAAACGAGGCACTAAACTACAGACCTGTGTCTCTGACATGTATTGTGTACAAAGTCATGGAGAAGATTATCAGGAAGAGAGTGGTCAAACACTTGGAACGGAACAAGATTATAAATGAAAACCAGCATGGGTTCATGGAAGGCAAATCTTGTATCACAAACCTCCTGGAGTTTTATGACAAGGTAACAGAAGTAAGACACGAGAGAGAGGGGTGGGTTGATTGCGTTTTCCTAGACTGCAGGAAGGCCTTTGACACAGTTCCCCACAAGAGATTTGTGCAGAAGCTGGAGGATCAGGCGCATGTAACAGGGAGGGCACTGCAATGGATCAGGGAATACCTGACAGGGAGGCAGCAACGAGTCATGGTACGTGAAGAGGTATCACAGTGGGCACCTGTGACGAGCGGGGTCCCACAGAGGTCAGTTCTAGGGCCAGTGCTAATTTTGATATATGCGAACGACATGATGGAAGGAATAGACTCTGAAGTGTCCCTATTCGCAGATGATGTGAAGTTGATGAGAAGAATTAAATCGGATGAGGATGAGGCAGGACTGCAAAGAGACCTGGACAGGCTGGACATGTGGTCCAGAAACTGGCTTCTCGAATTCAATCCTGCCAAATGCAAAGTCATGAAGATTGGGGAGGGGCAAAGAAGACCGCAGACAGAGTATAGGCTAGGTGGACAAAGACTACAGACCTCACTCAGGGAGAAAGACCTTGGGGTGACCATAACACCGAGCACGTCACCGGAGGTACACATCAACCAAATAACTGCTGCAGCATACGGGCGCCTGGCAAACCTGAGAATAGCGTTCCGATACCTTAATAAGGAATCGTTCAAGACACTGTACACTGTGTATGTTAGGCCCACACTGGAGTATGCAGCACCAGTCTGGAACCCACACCTGGTCAAGCACGTCAAGAAGTTAGAGAAAGTTCAAAGGTTTGCAACAAGGCTAGTCCCAGAGCTCAGGGGTATGTCGTACGAGGAAAGGTTGAGGGAAATCGGACTGACGACACTGGAGGACAGAAGGGTCAGGGGAGACATGATAACGACATACAAGATACTGCGGGGAATAGACAAGGTGGACAGAGATAGGATGTTCCAGAGAGGGGACACAGGAAAAAGGGGTCACAACTGGAAGCTGAAGACTCAGACGAGTCACAGGGACATTAGGAAGTATTTCTTCAGTCATAGAGTCGTCAGGAAGTGGAATAGCCTAGCAAGTGAAGTAGTGGAGGCAGGAACCATATATAATTTTAAGAAGAGGTATGACAAAGCTCAGGAAGCAGAGAGGGAGAGGACCCAGTAGCGATCAGTGAAGAGGCGGGGCCAGAAGCTGAGACTCGACCCCTGCAACCACAATTAGGTGAGTAAAATTAGGTGAGTACACACACACACACACACACACACACACACACAAACACACACACACACACACACACACACACACACACACACACACACACACACACACACACACACACACACACACACACACACACGCACACACACACACATACACACGCACACACAATGAAGAGTGAAGAGGCGGGTCCAGGAGCTATGAATCGACTCCTTCAACTACAACCAGGTGAGTACACACACACACAGACACACACACATACACACACACACACACACACACACACACACACACACACACACACACACACACACACACACACACACATATACACACACATACACAGTGAAGAGTGAAGAGGCGGGACCAGGAGCTATGAATCGACCCCTGCAACCAAAACTAGGTGAGTACACACACACACACACACACATGTATGTCAGTGTACTTTTAGCTGACACCAGACCCAGGTATAGACAGCACCGACACCCGAAATACCACTAAACAGCCAGACATCTTGCGCAACGAGAAGCACACGCCGATACAGCGAGAGACAGCCGACACAATGACAGACAGCCGAAAGAATCTTTCCAAATACACTCTTTCAAGAAAACTTGAGAGCTGGTCTGGGACCCGGGTATCAAGACCAGACTTCTCAACCACATTTCAACCTCTTCTACCCCAACCCCCAACCCCCTTCCTTCCCAATAAACCCCTTCCCACCTTCTCCAACCTAACCAACCTCTCATCATCTCACTAACCTCCTCTAACACACCAGATAAACAGAAATGGAAGGAATGATTCTACTCTCAACATCAAAATGATCAAAATAATAAATATTGTGAGAGAAATATAAGTTACGTATTACATGCCTCTTACAGCAGTAAGTTACAGTATGATACAGTGTCAAAGATTAGATTTCGTACCATCCTGTGGATGGTAGTGGCTAGTTTATTGTGTACCTCATATCCATCCTGTGGATGGTAGTGGCTAGTTTATTGTGTACCTCATATCCATCCTGTGGATGGTAGTGGCCTCATATCCATCCTGTGAATGGTAGTGGCTGGTTTATTGTGTACCTCATATCCATCCTGTGGATGGTAGTGGCTAGTTTATTGTGTACCTCATATCCATCCTGTGGATGGTAGTGACTAGTTTATTGTGTACCTCATATCCATCCTGTGGATGGCAGTGACTAGTTTATTGTGTACCTCATATCCATCCTGTGGATGGTAGTAGCTAGTTTATTGTGTACCTCATATCCATCCTGTGGATGGTAGTGACTAGTTTATTGTGTACCTCATATCCATCCTGTGGATGGTAGTGGCTAGTTTACTGTGTACCTCATATCCATCCTGTGGATGGTAGTAGCTAGTTTATTGTGTACCTCATATCCATCCTGTGGATGGTAGTGACTAGTTTATTGTGTACCTCATATCCATCCTGAGGATGGTAGTGGCTAGTTTATTGTGTACGTCATATCCATCCTCTGGATGGTAGTGACTAGTTTATTGTGTACCTCATATCCATCCTGTGGATGATAGTGGCTAGTTTATTGTGTACCTCATATCCATCCTGTGGATGGTAGTGACTAGTTTATTGTGTACCTCATATCCATCCTGTGGATGGTAGTGGCTAGTTTATTGTGTACCTCATATCCATCCTGTGAATGGTAGTGGCTAGTTTATTGTGTACCTCATATCCATCCTGTGGATGGCAGTGACTAGTTTATTGTGTACCTCATATCCATCCTGTGGATGGTAGTGGCTAGTTTATTGTGTACCTCATATCCATCCTGTGGATGGTAGTGGCTAGTTTATTGTGTACCTCATATCCATCCTGTGGATGGTAGTGGCTAGTTTATTGTGTACCTCATATCCATCCTGTGGATGGTAGTGGCTAGTTTATTGTGCACCTCATATCCATCCTGTGGATGGTGGTGGCTAGTTTATTGTGCACCTCATATCCATCCTGTGGATAGTAGTGGCTAGTTTATTGTGCACATATCCATCCTGTGGATGGTAATGGCTAGTTTACTGTGCACCTCGTATCCATCCTGTGGAGGGAAGCGCAAAAGGATATGGATACACAATAGGCCTAGGAACTAGGCCCAAAAAAGGGTTAACGGGAGCACATCTTCATTTAAATTTACAGTTTATATTTTTCTTAAGAAATCTCGACACATCACGAGGCCTGGTCATGGATCGGACTGCGGGGGCGCTGACCCCCAGAATACCCTCCAGGTATACAGAAAATTTGCAAAATCTAGGAGAAATTCCTCTTTCAGGATTTTGTTTGAGTTCTCCCCTGAAGAAAGATGCCTTGATGCCAGGGTAGGGCTCTTGAGCAAAGGAACCAGAGCTACCCTTCCTTTCCTTGCATCAAACCTGACTTCCCTCTTATTAGTCAAGCGCTGTACGACCCCAGGAAATTAATAATAATGATTTCGGACGTAGTAATGAACTCGAGACGCCAAACTCCATCTGTTACCAAGGGAATATGAGCAGGAATACTGGTATTGCCTGTGTAAACATCGGAGAGACGCTCACACTACGAGCGTTTCGCTCTGCGTAGAGCTTTGATAAAGCTATGTGCAGGGCGAAACTCTGTTCAGTAGACCCGAAGTTCACCGATGTTTTGAAGAAGCTTATCATTAAGTTCCCAGAATGGCCACAAAGGAGAGGGCCACTTAGTCCCGTTCTCTTAGCTCTTATCAACCGGCTTTACTGTAAGTGTGCGTGCGTAAGCGTCCGTGGGCATGAGCCTGTGTGCGTAAGTAGAGATGAAGGGCAAGGAGGGTGAAGGGAAGGGGTCACTGGGAAGGGGGAGGGCATGAACCTACCTACCTACCTTTCTACTTTCGGTAAAAGGGTAGGTAGGTTCACACACACACACACACACACACACACACACACACACACACACACACACACACACACACACACAACCCAAACAAAAAAAATCCACTTTCCTTGATAAGACCACAAATTACATTACAGATTTTTTTTTTCAAATGTCGAAAAGTTCTGTGTATCCATTAAGGCCACACGAGACCACTGGTCTACCGTGACTCAGAGATACTGGTTATAGTTTCTTTCACATCCACGAGAAGAAATCTCTCTCTCTCTCTCTCTCTCTCTCTCTCTCTCTCTCTCTCTCTCTCTCTCTCTCTCTCTCTCTCTCTCTCTCTCTCTCTCTCTCTCTCTCTCTATCTATCTATCTATCTATCTATCTCTCTCTCTCTCTGTGTCTCCTCTCTCTCTTTCTCCGTTCGTTCCTGTTGATTCTGATTTTAATCCATCAGCTGAGAGGTGGAGCAGACTATCCGGTTCCCCGTCGAGGTTTGGAAGAGTCGAGGCTACGGGTCACTCTGGAAATAGCTTGCTAGTACTGGAGTGTCGTGTTTGTGGTACTGGAGTGTCGTGTTTCTGGTACTTGGGTATCGCGTTTGTGGTACTGGAGTGTCGTACTTCTGGTAATGGGGTGTCGTGGTTCTGGCACTGGTGTGTCGTGGTTCTGGTACTGGAGTGTCGTGTTTGTGGTACTGGGGTGTCGTGGTTGTGGTACTGGGGTGTCGTGGTTGTGGTACTGGGGTGTCGTGTTTCTGGTAATGGGGTGTCGTGTTTCTGGTAATGGGGTGTCGTAGTTCTGGTACTGGGGTGTCGTGGTTCTGGTAATGGGGTGTTATGTTTGTGGTACTGGGGTGTCGTGGTTCTGGTAATGGGGTGTCGTGGTTCTGGTACTGGGGTGTCGTGGTTCTAGTACTGGGGTTTCGTGGCTCTGGAAATGGGGTGTCGTGGTTCTGGTACTGGGGTGTCGTGGTTCTGGTAATGGGGTGTCGTGGTTCTGGTACTGGGGTGTCTCGGTTCTGCTACTGGGGTGTCGTGTTTGTGGTACTGGGATGTCGTGGTTCTGGTAATGGGGTGTCGTGTTTGTGGTACTGGGGTGTCGTGGTTCTGGTACTGGAGTGTCGTGGTTCTGGTACTGGGGTGTCGTGGTTCTGGTACTGGGGTGTCGTGGTTCTGGCACTGGGGTGTCATGTTTGTGGTACTGAGGTGTCATGTTTGTGGTACTGGAGTGTCATGTTTGTGGTACTGGAGTGTCGTGTTTGTGGTACTGGGGTGTCGTGGTTATAGTGGCAGTAGTCCACGAAAGTTGTGTGAAGTGACTGGTTGGTTAATGAGGTTTAAAGCCTACCGACTGCACGAAGGTCATTACGACTGCACGTAACCCTCTCTCAATCAGTCAAGAATACTTTAATCCCTTAAACAGGGATAATTAGATAACCTTCCAATGTAAATACACCGAGAGGTATACACCTCTTGGTGTATATCCCTCCAAAGAGGAGTTTTAATAAAGCAGGAAACAGTGAAAAAAACAGAAACTGATTAAAAAACAGGGCTGGTGTGATGTTAAGATGTAGTAGTGGTGGTGGTGGTGGTAGTTTGGAAGCTGGAGTGGAAGATATCGTTGTGGAGAAGGATGATGTTTTTCTGGAGTTTTGAGGGCTGTATGACTTCCACAAGACTTAAAGACATTCTTACAGAACTGCTGGAGCACAGATGTCGTGAAGGCTCCCACACACTCTCACAAACCTGCTGGAGAAGAGAGGTCGTGAAGGCTCCAACACACTCTCACAAACCTGCTGGGAAAAGAGGTAGCGAAAGCTGCCACACACTCTCATAAACCTGCTGGAGAAGAAAGGTCGCGAAGGCTGCCACACACTCTCACAAACCTGCTGGAGAAGAGAGGTCGTGAAGGCTCCCACACACTCTCACAAACCTGCTGGAGAAGAGAGGTCGTGAAGGCTCCCACACACTCTCACAAACTTGCTGGAGAAGAGAGGTCGCGAAGGCTGTCACACACTCTCACAAACCTGCTGGAGAAGAGAGGTCGTAAAGGTTGCCAGACACACTCTCACAAACCTACTGGAGAAGAGAGGTCGTGAAGGCTGCCAGACACACTCACAGACCTGCTGGAGCACAGAGGTCGTGAAGGCTCCCACACACTCTCACAAACCTGCTGGAGAAGAGAGGTCGTGAAGGCTCCCACACACTCTCACAAACCTGCTAGAGAAGAGAGGTCGAGAAGGCTGCCACACTCTCACAAACCTGCTGAAGAACAGAGGTCGCGAAGGCTCCGGAGACAATCGCTAAGAAACACCTCGACATCTCATAAACATGTTTTTCATAAAGGAACGAGCCAAGTTTCACTCGTATTCAGGTATCTGTTCTGACTAATATTTTTTTGTGGTATCTGACTGAGCAGGCTAACCCTTAGATTAGTTTTATATATATATATATATATATATATATATATATATATATATATATATATATATATATATATATATATATATATATATATATATATATATATATGTTTATATATATATATATATATATATATATATATATATATATATATATATATATATATATATATATATATATATATAACGTTTTCTTGTTGTTGTTGTTGTTGTTGTTGTTGTTGTTGTTGTTGTTGTTGTTGTTGTTGTTGTTGTTATTGCTGTTGTTATTGTTGTTGTTGTTGCTTTTCTTCTTCTTCTTCTTCTTCTTCTTCTTCTTCTTCTTCTTCTTAATATTATTATTAATATTATTATTATTATTATTATTATTATTATTATTATTATTATTATTATTATTATTATTATTATTATTATTAGCAGTAGCAGTAGTAGTAGTAGTAGTAGTAGTAGATTTTTTCATTATTATCGACTATCATTAATTATTATTATTATTATCATTATTATTATTATTATTATTATTATTATTATTATTATTATTATTATTATTATTACAATTCTTACTGTTTTATTATTAATTCACAAATTTATAGTCATTGCGAATATAAAAGCATTGTAAGTAACAGTTCCCCCGTCGTCCTGGTCCTGGAAATTGTTCACAGGGATTCTTCTCAGGTTTTAAGTTTAAAGAATGTGTTTTAAGCGGTCATGAATCTGGCGAGTTTGCGATCTTGGGAGTTGGCTCCGTAAAAGGTGTTTTAATGTTGTGTCTCTAGACATGTTTTTTTTCTATTCTCTGCAAATTATCATAATTCGAGGGCGTTTGAAGGTGTTTATGAGATGTTAAACATTAGCCATTAATGAACATATTCTTTATATATATATATATATATATATATATATATATATATATATATATATATATATATATATATATATATATATATATATATATATATATATATATATATATACGCTCCACACATTATATATGATCTGTTTTGGAGCTATGTTTCTTTACAGAACCGAAACGAAGAGAGAGAGAGAGAGAGAGAGAGAGAGAGAGAGAGAGAGAGAGAGAGAGAGAGAGAGAGAGATAAGAAAAATAAATATGTTTAACACACCTTGGCTTAATATAAACAGCGACATATATTTTGTGCTCACCTCAGAAAAACCGCTTGACCACGTTTATGTTGACCTCACTTTGTGACCTCTTGAGGTCTGTGATGCTGTAACACTGAGCTCTGTGATGCTGTAACACTGAGCTCTGTGATGCTGTAACACTGAGCTCTGTGATGCTGTAACACTGAGCTCTGTGGTGCTGTAACACTGAGCTCTGTGATGTTGTAACACTGAGCTCTGTGATGCTGTAACACCGAGCTCTGTGATGCTGTAACACCGAGCTCTGTGATGCTGTAACACTGAGCTCTGTGATGCTGTAACACTGAGCTCTGTGATGATGTAACACTGAGCTCTGTGATGTTGTAACACTGAGCTCTGTGATGCTGTAACACTGAGCTCTGTGATGCTGTAACACTGAGCTCTGTGATGTTGTAACACTGAGCTCTGTGATGTTGTAACACTGAGCTCTGTGATGTTGTAACACTGAGCTCTGTGATGATGTAACACTGAGCTCTGTGATGCTGTAACACTGAGCTCTGTGATGCTGTAACACTGAGCTCTGTGATGTTGTAACACTGAGCTCTGTGATGTTGTAACACTGAGCTCTGTGATGTTGTAACACTGAGCTCTGTGATGATGTAACACTGAGCTCTGTGATGCTGTAACACTGAGCTCTGTGATGATGTAACACTGAACTCTGTGATGATGTAACACTGAGCTCTGTGATGCTGTAACACTGAGCTCTGTGATGTTGTAACACTGAGCTCTGTGTTGTTGTAACACTGAGCTCTGTGATGTTGTAACACTGAGCTCTGTGATGTTGTAACACTGAGCTCTGTGATGCTGTAACACTGAGCTCTGTGATGCTGTAACACTGAGCTCTGTGATGTTGTAACACTGAGCTCTGTGTTGTTGTAACACTGAGCTCTGTGTTGTTGTAACACTGAGCTCTGTGTTGTTGTAACACTGAGCTCTGTGATGTTGTAACACTGAGCTCTGTGATGCTGTAACACTGAGCTATGTGATGCTGTAACACTGAGCTCTGTGTTGTTGTAACACTGAGCTCTGTGGTGCTGTAACACTGAGCTCTGTGATGTTGTAACACTGAGCTCTGTGTTGTTGTAACACTGAGCTCTGTATTGTTGTAACACTGAGCTCTGTGTTGTTGTAACACTGAGCTCTGTGATGTTGTAACACTGAGCTCTGTCTCAGTAGTAGTACCAGTTCCTGGTACACTGGTTACTGGTAACTGGTTACTAGGAACTGGTACTACTACTGAGATTGCTGACCCCTCAATGCAAGAGACCAGTGTTGCTGATCCCTCTGTGCAACTGACCAGTGTTGCTGACCTCTCAGTGCAAGGGATCGGTGCTGCTGACCCCTCAGTGCAAGAGACCAGTTTTGCTCACCCCTCTGTGCAAGGGACCAGTGTTGCTGACCCCTCAGTGCAAGAGACCAGTGTTGCTGTCCCCTCAGTGCAAGAGACCAGTGTTGCTGTCCCCTCAGTGCAAGAGACCAGTGTTGCTGTCCCCTCAGTGCAAGAGACCAGTTTTGCTGTCCCCTCAGTGCAAGAGACCAGTTTTGCTGTTCCCTCAGTGCAAGAGACCAGTGTTGCTGTCCCCTCAGTGCAAGGGACCAGTGTTGCTGTCCCCTCAGTGCAAGAGACCAGTGTTGCTGTCCCCTCAGTGCAAGAGACCAGTTTTGCTGTCCCCTCAGTGCAAGAGACCAGTGTTGCTGACCCCTCAGTGCAAGAGACCAGTTTTGCTGTCCCCTCAGTGCAAGGGACCAGTGTTGCTGTCCCCTCAGTGCAAGGGACCAGTGTTGCTGTCCCCTCAGTGCAAGGGACCAGTGTTGCTGTCCCCTCAGTGCAAGAGACCAGTGTTGCTGTCCCCTCAGTGCAAGAGACCAGTTTTGCTGTCCCCTCAGTGCAAGGGACTAGTGTTGCTGTCCCCTCAGTGCAAGGGACCAGTGTTGCTGACCCCTCAGTGCAGGGACCAGTGTTGCTGTCCCCTCAGTGCAGGGACCAGTTTTGCTGACCCCTCAGTGCAAGGGACCAGTGTTGCTGACCCCTCAGTGCAAGGGACCAGTGTTGCTGTCCCCTCAGTGCAAGGGACCAGTGTTGCTGACCCCTCAGTGCAAGGGACCAGTGTTGCTGTCCCCTCAGTGCAAGGGACCAGAGTTGTTGACCCCTCAGTGCAAGGGACCAGAGTTGTTGACCCCTCAGTGCAAGGGACCAGTGTTGCTGACCCCTCAGTGCAAGAGACCAGTGTTGCTGACCCCTCAGTGCAAGGGACCAGTGTTGCTGACCCCTCAGTGCAAGACACCAGTGTTGCTGTCCCCTCAGTGCAAGAGACCAGTGTTGCTGACCCCTCAGTGCAAGAGACCAGTTTTGCTGTCCCCTCAGTGCAAGGGACTAGTGTTGCTGTCCCCTCAGTGCAAGGGACCAGTGTTGCTGACCCCTCAGTGCAGGGACCAGTGTTGCTGTCCCCTCAGTGCAGGGACCAGTTTTGCTGACCCCTCAGTGCAAGGGACCAGTGTTGCTGACCCCTCAGTGCAAGGGACCAGTGTTGCTGTCCCCTCAGTGCAAGGGACCAGTGTTGCTGTCCCCTCAGTGCAGGGACCAGTGTTGCTGTCCCCTCAGTACAAGAGACCAGTTTTGCTGACACCTCAGTGCAAGGGACCAGAGTTGTTGACCCCCTCAGTGCAAGAGACCAGTGTTGCTGACCCCTCAGTGCAAGAGACCAGTGTTGCTGACCCCTCAGTGCAAGGGACCAGTGTTGCTGACCCCTCAGTGCAGGGACCAGTGTTGCTGTCCCCTCAGTGCAGGGACCAGTTTTGCTGACCCCTCAGTGCAAGGGACCAGTGTTGCTGACCCCTCAGTGCAAGGGACCAGTGTTGCTGACCCCTCAGTGCAGGGACCAGTGTTGCTGTCCCCTCAGTGCAGGGACCAGTGTTGCTGTCCCCTCAGTGCAAGGGACCAGTGGTGCTGACCCCGCACTGCAAGGGACCAGTGTTGCTGTCCCCTCAGTGCAAGGGACCAGTGTTGCTGTCCCCTCAGTGCAGGCACCAGTGTTGCGGTCCCCACAGTGCAAGAGACCAGTGTTGCTGTCCCCTCAGTGCAAGAGACCAGTGTTGCTGTCCCCTCAGTGCAAGAGAGCAGTGTTGCTGACCCCTCAGTGCAAGGGACCAGTGTTGCTGACCCCTCAGTGCAAGGGACCAGTGTTGCTGACCCCTCAGTGCAAGGGACCAGTGTTGCTGTCCCCTCAGTGCAAGAGACCAGTGTTGCTGTCCCCTCAGTGCAAGGGACCAGTGTTGCTGTCCCCTCAGTGCAAGAGACCAGTGCTGCTGACCCTCAGTGCAAGAGACCAGTGTTGCTGTCCCCTCAGTGGAAGAGACCAGTGTTGCTGTCCCCTCAGTGCAAGAGACCAGTGTTGCTGTCCCCTCAGTGCAAGAGACCAGTGCTGCTGACCCTCAGTGCAAGAGACCAGTGCTGCTGACCCTCAGTGCAAGAGACCAGTGTTGCTGTCCCCTCAGTGCAAGGGACCAGTGTTGCTGTCCCCTCAGTGCAAGGGACCAGTGTTGCTGTCCCCTCAGTGCAGGGACCAGTGTTGCTGTCCCCTCAGTACAAGAGACCAGTTTTGCTGACCCCTCAGTGCAAGGGACCAGAGTTGTTGACCCCTCAGTGCAAGAGACCAGTGTTGCTGACCCCTCAGTGCAAGAGACCAGTGTTGCTGACCCCTCAGTGCAAGGGACCAGTGTTGCTGACCCCTCAGTGCAAGAGACCAGTGTTGCTGTCCCCTCAGTGCAAGAGACCAGTGTTGCTGTCCCCTCAGTGCAAGAGACCAGTTTTGCTGTCCCCTCAGTGCAAGGGACTAGTGTTGCTGTCCCCTCAGTGCAAGGGACCAGTGTTGCTGACCCCTCAGTGCAGGGACCAGTGTTGCTGTCCCCTCAGTGCAGGGACCAGTTTTGCTGACCCCTAAGTGCAAGGGACCAGTGTTGCTGACCCCTCAGTGCAAGGGACCAGTGTTGCTGTCCCCTCAGTGCAAGGGACCAGTGTTGCTGTCCCCTCAGTGCAGGGACCAGTGTTGCTGTCCCCTCAGTACAAGAGACCAGTTTTGCTGACACCTCAGTGCAAGGGACCAGAGTTGTTGACCCCTCAGTGCAAGAGACCAGTGTTGCTGACCCCTCAGTGCAAGAGACCAGTGTTGCTGACCCCTCAGTGCAAGGGACCAGTGTTGCTGACCCCTCAGTGCAGGGACCAGTGTTGCTGTCCCCTCAGTGCAGGGACCAGTTTTGCTGACCCCTCAGTGCAAGGGACCAGTGTTGCTGACCCCTCAGTGCAGGGACCAGTGTTGCTGTCCCCTCAGTGCAGGGACCAGTTTTGCTGACCCCTCAGTGCAAGGGACCAGTGTTGCTGACCCCTCAGTGCAAGGGACCAGTGTTGCTGTCCCCTCAGTGCAAGGGACCAGTGTTGCTGTCCCCTCAGTGCAGGGACCAGTGTTGCTGTCCCCTCAGTGCAAGAGACCAGTGTTGCTGTCCCCTCAGTGCAAGAGACCAGTGTTGCTGTCCCCTCAGTGCAAGAGACCAGTGTTGCTGACCCCTCAGTGCAAGGGACCAGTGTTGCTGACCCCTCAGTGCAAGGGACCAGTGTTGCTGACCCCTCAGTGCAAGGGACCAGTGTTGCTGTCCCCTCAGTGCAAGAGACCAGTGTTGCTGTCCCCTCAGTGCAAGGGACCAGTGTTGCTGTCCCCTCAGTGCAAGAGACCAGTGCTGCTGACCCTCAGTGCAAGAGACCAGTGTTGCTGTCCCCTCAGTGCAAGAGACCAGTGTTGCTGTCCCCTCAGTGCAAGAGACCAGTGTTGCTGTCCCCTCAGTGCAAGAGACCAGTGCTGCTGACCCTTAGTGCAAGAGACCAGTGCTGCTGACCCTCAGTGCAAGAGACCAGTGTTGCTGTCCCCTCAGTGCAAGAGACCAGTGTTGCTGTCCCCTCAGTGCAAGAGACCAGTGCTGCTGACCCTCAGTGCAAGAGACCAGTGCTGCTGACCCTCAGTGCAAGAGACCAGTGCTGCTGACCCTCAGTGCTAGAGACCAGTGTTGCTGTCCCCTCAGTGCAAGAGACCAGTGTTGCTGTCCCCTCAGTGCAAGAGACCAGTGTTGCTGTCCCCTCAGTGTAAGAGACCAGTGCTGCTGACCCTCAGTGCAAGAGACCAGTGTTACTGACCCCTCCATTTTAGGCTGAGGAATTCACTACCACACACAAGTTCCTTTGATGACTAGGTGGCTGGAGGAGAGGGATCTTGATACGAGAAAGTGGAGCTACCCCTCCCATTTCGTACTGTTCAAACCTGATTACCTTCCATCCCAAGGTGACACATGTAAAATTAGGAAAAATCATTAACAACCACAGTAACAACACCAAGAAGATAACATCAACAGCACCATAACAATAGAAATGATAATAATAATAATAAAATTAATATTCACAATAATATTGACAATAATAATAATAATAATAATAATAATAATAATAATAATAATAATAATAATAATAATAATAATAATAATAATAATAATAATAATAATAATATTGACAATAATAATAATAATAATAATAATAATAATAATAATAATAATAATAATAATAATAATAATAATAATAATAATAATAATAATATTGACAATAATAATAATGAAAATAATAATAATAATAATAATAATAATAATAATAATAATAATAATAATAATAATAATAATAATATTGACAATAATAATAATAATAATAATAATAATAATAATAATAATAATAATAATAATAATAATAATAATAATAATAATAATAGTAATAATAATAATAATATTGACAATAATAATAATAATAATGAAAATAATAATAATAATAATAATGAAAATAATAATAATAATAATAATAATAATAATAATAATAATAATAATAATAATAATAATAATAATAATAATAATAATAATAATATTGACAATAATAATAATAATGAAAATAATAATAATTATAATAATAATAATAATAATAATAATAATAATAATAATAATAATAATAATAATCATAACTTCACAATCAGAATCATTGGAGTGACTATCCAACAGGTCAAGACGCCCGTCTGAAGAAATAAGGTTCCAGGTTCAATCTCAATATTTTTCTGTCTCTCAGTGCTGAAGGCCAACACAGTCGCCTTGTTAATCACTAAACACGAATAAACTCTGCAAGTGACGCAACATGGCGGAAACGCTTGTGTGTGTGTGTGTGTGTGTGTGTGTGTGCGCGCGCACTCACACATAAGAATGCCATTTAAAAATAAGGAACACATTTGTATGAAAGGGGTAACTAAAAAAAAAACATTCATTCAGCATTTATGTTTACCAAAGACGGATATTACAACTTGGAAAGTAAATACTAAACCATTATATAGTAGAGTACATGGTAGTGATATATTAAAGCAGCTCTTAAAAGAGCTCTTAAAGGAACGTCAGTAGAAAAACTCTTTTGTTGAATCAAGATTTTATTTAGGTACATAGCGTGCCATTTTCTTTACAGTTGTGCTGAATGCAAACGTATGTTGTGGGCAAATTTTGTCAAGATAAGATTATCTGGACTTAACCTAGCATCACCCAATAACGCAAAACACTGATTTCTTTCCAGTATCCCATTAAATACAGAGGACAGGAGCTGCTGCACTATGCAAGCCGCGATCAAAGTTGCACACTACCGAATGAAAGTTGAGGTAGATATCAGACAGCTGGGAAACGACCACTGTAGCCCCGGTATTCACTTCACGAGGCAGACAAGAAATCCTAAACTACACGACATAATTCCTTATGTATGTGTAATGTACGGTTTGTAGTAAGAAATCCTTACTTTGTCATCACAGTAGGAAGTCGTACACTGTGTGCATAGTTAGAAGCCTCTCCCTGGCAGGTACAGTAGGGAGACCCCACGCCTTTGCTTATAAACAGGGAGCATCACCCTTCCAACCCCTGACTGATCATATTACATACATTTATCCTTGGAAAACAATTTTCACTGAAACAAACCATACCACGGGTGGGGACTGAACTCGTGGCGAGTGAGTCGTTAAACTCCAGGCCACTGTATTGACAGAAACCACTCCCTTAAAACTTGCTCAGAGTGGTCAGGCCACTTAATGATTCTCACCTCTTCACAACCTTTGTCACTGCCGTATCCTGCCACATTCTTATCCTTCCCCATTTTTTTGTGATCCTTCTTATAGCATAACCAAAAAAAAAAAAAAAAAACTTGGTGGCCGGCCCCACCTATATCATGCGATCCAAGGAGCTGGCTACCTCTTCCCATATGGACATTGAAGAAGTTTTTGCAGTCTGAAGAGGGTAGAGAGCTTACAGGCACTTTTGGAGATGCTATGGGATATCCACTTTGTAAAAGATCTTGACTCTGAAGAGAAATTTTGCATATCATTTTAATTGATATATATATATATATATATATATATATATATATATATATATATATATATATAAACACTGATCTCTTTCTCTCCTTCAGCCAGAGATCAGTGTTTGTGTATATTTCGCATGCTCTCGCGAATTTCTTGCATATATATATATATATATATATATATATATATATATATATATATATATATATATATATATATATATATATATATATATATATATATATATATATATATATATATATATATATATATATATATATATATATATATATATATATATATATATATATATATATATATATATATATTATGTGTGCATGCACTTAGTGACTGATTTGATTCCAATTCTATAATTCAGGCCAGGTACACCTTGCAGGTAACTATTCATCAGTGCACGACACCCTCTAAAGTGTCCTAAATTATAACCTAGCCAAGCCTCGTTCCCATGATTGCTCACTCGCTTTATTGACGTTCTCTCTTCTATAGCTTCGTGCTCACTCACTGATGTACCTCCTCATTTCAATATGCAAACTTTGGACTCTTTCTGATGTATATCATGTTATATTGCCATTGCTTGCCTCCACTAAGCCACTTTCTGCAGAGAAATTTCCCTACATGAATTTCAAAGTTGTTCTTAGAATTACAAAAGTTTAGCTTTGTGGTTAAAAATGATATACGGTCGCTGGAACACAGCAGGGTTCAACTTACCCCCTTGTAGAACCAACACATTCTAATTCATGAATTGTAAACATATTTTATCCTATTTTTTGTTCATTCTTTTTTATATTATGAGACCACAGAAAATGGAAAATGGTTGTAAATACTCCATTGTAATATTGAGTGAACATGTTACCTGGAAAATGGGAAGAGGTGGAGTAATGTTGTAATAGCACTCTATGTATTGGTATGTGTACAGGTAAGACTGTGTGTGCAATATTCGATCTTACAGAGAAACGCTGCTGTGACTCACATAGCCGGCAGGCATCGCTGTCACCCGGCGCCAGATCATACTCAATTTGAACCTGGAGAGCTTCTAGGTGGTTGGATGTACACACTAAAGCTCTCTGTACACAAATTTTCATGTGCAATAAAAAATAGAGCTGAGGATTGCCTACTCATTCCCTATCAATCCACTGAAACCCATAAAACGGCCAGACTGATGGCATTACAGGTTAGAATTCTTTTAAGAGTATGTCCATTCCATCAGTGGAAGAGAAACACCTGGAGAAAAGACGGGTCTTACAAATCTAATGTTGCATTATATCCTATATGTTCAGGGTATCAGATCCATATATATATATATATAGCTGCTACAGACTCCCCCATTTTCAGTGCGCAGGTGCTGAGGAACTTGTTGCCAAGATGCTTGTGGACAAGAAATTCTCCATCGAATATGTCAATGAACCCAAGACAGAAAATGGTGTTCCATCGTTGACTGTCACTGACTCAGTGCAAAAACAATTCCAAATTGCTTTCTGCTGCATGTTTTGAATGACTTGTTATGGTACCTCAGTTTGTTAAAGGGGTTTAGGCAAGTCTCTCTTCATGAAGACAGACAAGAGTTAACAGCCTACTCCCTACCACACAGGTTATTACCACTACCTCTGAATGACCTTTGGTCATCACAGCTCCCCTATCACATTTCGAGACTCAAGATGAACATCGTCAAGAATCTCATTGGTAAGTCCCTTATGGTGTACTTAATTGATGTGAGTGTCACATCTCATATAGGTTTTGCCAGATATATAAAGAGTGAATAAGCAATCCTCAGTTCTGCCGTGTACTGTACAAGAGAATGTGTGTGCAGAGAGCTTCAGTATTCACGTCCAGCATAGAAGTGTTCCATGCTTAAACTGAGTATGACCTGGGTACTGGTTCCAGGCCGCAGTAATACCCAATGACTATGTAAGTCATAACAGAGTATCTACTATAAGATCGGATATTGCATACGCTGTCTTAATGATACACAAACCAATGCAAGGATGCTAAAGGAACATTACGGGCAGAGGTTTCACCAATGTTTACAAGCGCAACCTAGACTACTACCTGTAACAAGTGGCAGATATTGCAGTTAGGCTTGTGGGTGGGAAGGTAGGTGAGACAGTGGACAGGTGAATGAGATGAGGTGGGTTGGTGGTATGGTGGATGGATGTGTGAGTGGGTCAGTGGACAGATAAGTGGGTGGATGGGAAGATGGGTGGGATTTTGTGGAAATGGGAGGGTGGGTATGACAACTTTGATCTATTTGAAGTCAGAGGATGTATGTCTCATTATGTAGATGTGAACATCAGCAACGTCAGCAGTGGCAGCTACAGATGTAGCAGTCGGAGGTTTTAGGGTCAGCGGCGGCAGCCTCAGTGTGGCAGCATCCGTCATATGAACAGTGAGGCAATCAAGGCAAGAAGAAAAGGGTGTTACTATCCTCTAATAGACACGCCCTCAGAAGATTATGTTATTTAAAGGAGAATGTTGGGATCAATTTAAGTTGTAAAGTAGTAGTTGTAGTAACAGTTGAATTATTAAGTAGTCACTTTACATACGAGTTAGAAGTTCCCAGGAATGTGATGTATGAAGTGAGATGGGTGGTGGTATTGGTAAAGGAGGGATGTGGTAGTGATGGTGGTGGTGGTGGTTGAGTGGTGGGGGTTAGGGGACTAGTAGTGGTGGTTGGTAAAGATGATGCCTGGGGTGGTGGTTGTTATGATGGTGGTGTAGGGAGGGGGGAGGATGTGGGGGTGGTGATGAAAGGAGCAGCAGTGTCGATAGTAAGAAGAAAGGATAAGAGGGAAGAGGCGTGGTGGTGGATGTTGGGGTTGAAAGAGGAACACCATGAGGGCGCGTGCTGTATAGAATTAGTAAACTGATGGGGGATTTGGGAGGGAGGTGTGTGTGTGTGTGTGTGTGTGTGTGTCTGTATGTGTACTCGTCTATAATTGGTAAGTTAAGCGTCGTGATTGGTAAGTTGGTAATAACCATTCACTTAACCAATAACTGATACAGAGATGTGGGAGAGATTATTTCCCGGGAGTAAGGAAAGTGATTACGCAGCTCAACGTGTATATACACATTTCCATATCTATACCTGACTACTCCCATGTCACTATGTGACCCAGGTGCCACCTGTGATGACATAGGATTAGTAACGATCAAGACCTCAAGCTCAGTGTCGTGAGTTAACTTCAATGCCATTAGGATGGTCAAAAATCCAACATGGTATATGTAAGTCCGGCTGTTAGCTACTGTGTCTAACTCAACATGGCTGAGATGTAATTCTTATCTAGGGAGGGACCCAAAGTTATTTTAATCAGGGCTAAGCGAAACCCATAGGAAAAGGGGGTTATATAGCGCCTTTGCAATTAATATCCACAATTTTACCTCACAGACAGTGAAGGTGAATGGTACAACAACACTGACAATATAAATTAAAGGACACGGATGCGGCCACCCGTGTCCTTTAATTTATATTGATGAGGGATTTATATGATGACGAATTAGATACATGTCCAACACGTGAGTGTCTCTCTTCGAACACATCTGGCACAACAGTGGCTTCTTCAGTTAACTACAAATATGATGTACGAAAACAGTTGAAGCTGAGATAATCAGTCCCTCGGTCTTCTTGAACTGGGTGTCCAATCCCAAATCGGTACTGGGTACGTTTGGGTTCTGAGACCTCGGTCATTTGGAGTGACCAAGGACCCGGGTCCGAAACAGATCCGCTGAAGATGTTCCAAGTGTAAATACTCCCGTGGAAACATAAACACATATGCAGTTTAATGTAATCCTTTATTGACAACGTTTCGCCCACACAGTGTGTTTTTTCAAGTCACACACAGATTTGTGTGTGACTTGAAAAAGCCCACTGTGTGGACGAAACGTTGTCAATAAAGGATCACATTAAACTGCAATACTCCCGTTCTTCCTCCTGACAAGACATACCTGTAATGGTATATTAATTTTTATATCCATAGGGAAGCTCAAAACATGAAAGGCTCTTGTTAGGTAAGACACATATGCAACAGTTAGGTATCTTTATTTCGAAACGTTTCGCCTACACAGTAGGCTTCTTCAGTCGAGTACAGAAAAGTTAATAGAAGCAGAAGAGACTTGAAGACGATGTAATCAGTCCATCACCCTTGAAGTTTTGAGGTGGTCAGTCCCTCAGTTTCGAAATAAAGATACCTAACTGTTGCATATGTGTCTTACCTAACAACCTGTCGGTATTTTATAAGATCTTAATGTTCGTGAAAGGCTCTTAGAGCACCTGGGTAATGGATGGCAATCAGGTTTGATCCAAAGAAGGGGAGGGTAGCTTCAATACCTTGACTCTAGAGCCCTTCACCAGCATGAAGGCACCGCTTAAAGGGAAAGGGGAAGGGGAAGGGGAAGAGGGAGCGTTCATGCATGCGTGTGCATGTTCGAGCCGGAATGACGTTGGGAGTACAATGCATTTTTTCCAAAGATCGATTCCTCCCCCACCTTCCCCTGCTGCCTCACCCTTCAGGTGAAATTATGGGAAAATGTCATATTGATTTGTGTGTGGCTGAGTGGTAGGCAGCTGGTGCATAATGGAATAAGCGCAGGGAGGGAGACCCGACCCTCGGTACAACAGCTGGCTTATCATCAACGCTAAATTATCAACGCTAACATCGTTGACTTATATATACATATTTGTTTATCTTGTACCTTCCGCATTCCCCGAAGTGTTTTTCCTCCAGTATTTTGGTGTATGGGTAATTTTTACCAGGTAATAATTATTTTTCACAAAAAATGCAGCCTATAGATACATCTCAAGGACATGTTGCTAGGTAAGACACATAGGCAACAGTTAGACAACTTTATTCCGAAACGTTTCGCCTACACAGTAGGCTTCTTCAGTCGAATACAGAAAGTAAGCAGGAACAGTAGAGATGTGAAGACGATGTAATCAGTCCATCACCCTTGAAGTCGTAGAATTTGAGGTTGTCAGTCCCTCAGCCTGGACATAAATACACACACACACACACACACACACACACACACACACACACACACACACACACACACACACACACACACACACACACACACACACACACACACACACTTCAGAAAAAAAAAACAAGAATCTATTCGACAAGAGTTTTATATTTTTTTCCTTTGGCAGCTTTGACAGGCAACCAAATTATCTGGATAAACAACAATTTAGGATGGGAAGAATATCTGTGTTTACGATGATATACCTTTGACATACCTATCATATAACTGAGATATACTTGTGACGTATTCAGTGACCGGTTTTGAGGGTTATTCAACTCTATCCATCTTGATGGCCCACTGGGTTGACCCACTGGGTTGACCCACTGGGTTGGTTGGGTAAGATTTTTGTATTTTAGGCTGGGAGGAATATTCTCTTATCTGGTGTAGAAGGAATATTTTTATTTTTTCCAACAGAACAATCCAACAATCCTAACCCAGAGGGTTAGGATTTGCAACAGAACAAAGTTCTGTTGGAAATCTACGGAGGCTTTTGTTGATGAACGGTATTTGTTTTCCGTTTCTCACCCTTTGATCCAGCGCAACACATATGTCGCTCCTCCATTCATCAGCTGAGACAGAAAAAGTCATTTTTATTCGGTGTGTGGCGAGAGTTGGAGAACATCTGGCCACCAGTCAAAAAGACACTTCGGGAAAAATATCTCGTGTTTTTAATATCCATTAAAGAATAAAATGGAAGGGAGGGTGGGGGGGTTAAGGATGAAAGCAGCTCTTCCCTTTCCCTCCCCCCTTTTCCTCTCCCCTTTCCTTCTTTTCCCCTTACCTTCTCTAGAGGAAAAGGGCTTTATTACGTTTGGTAATCCATAAGTTAACCCAGATGGTTAGGATTCCAAGAAAGTTGGTTTGGCTTATTTACACTGATGTCCTTTGGGCCTGTTTCCAAGAGATAAATAGGTACCCAAGCAATAAATAGATACCTACTCACTGCTTGGTGAAAAGAGGTAACTGGTGTAAGGAGACTACCATATACGTCTCTCTCGTGCCCACGATCGAACCAGGATTCATTGGTTGTAACCTAAACTCGCTATAAAACTGAGCTTAATTTTTAACACACCGGCCATGTCCCACCGAGGCAGGGTGGCCCAAAAAAATAAGAAGAAATGCTTTCACAATCACTCACTCCATCACTTGCCATAGGGGCGTCGTTACTACAGTTCAAAACTGTAAATATCCTCACCCTTTTCTCAGAGTGCAGGACTCAAGTCCTGGAGGTGGGAATTGTTATAACTAGTACAGATTATAGGAGAACAGGAGGTGAACGAATGGAGGGAAGGGAAAGGAGAGATGTAGAGGTGGGGGAAGAAGAGAGAGAAAAGGTGGCGGGAGAAGAGAAATGGCACCAAACAAACCAGTGTCGGGTGCAGAGGTGAGGGACCTCTGCGATTTACAGAGGTAACGCGACACCAGACGATGTCATCCGAGGGCCGGGTCCTTCTCAATAGTACAGTTTGGTTTGGTGTTTGTATGTGGACAGGAGCAGCCTTTCCTCCTCCATCATGTCATCCAATTTCCATTATTTGGCAAAATTAGGTGGAGGTTTAATCTCTCATATTCCATCATCCATCCAGAGAATTCTTGCGAGAAGTGAAGAGAGGTTTTGGCATGAAGGGGCTCTTTCTGCCATACAGTGTATCCTTGTGGGGTCTTTCTGCCATACAGTGTATCCTTGTGGGGTCTTTCTGCCATGCACTGACTGCTTGTGAGGTCTTTCTGCCATGCAGTGACTGCTTGTGAGGTCTTTCTGCCATGCGGTGACTGCTTGTGAGGTCTTTCTGCCATGCAGTGACTGCTTGTGAGGTCTTTCTGCCATGCAGTGACTGCTTGTGAGGTCTTTCTGCCATGCAGTGACTGCTTGCGGGGTCCTCCTGCCACTCAGAGCTCTGAGTACCTACGCTCCGAGTGCCCACTGACGCAGGAGACTCCAGGGCTACATGTGTACCCCTGCTGTGGTTTACCTTAAGTTTGCCTCGAGCTGATTTCGGGGGTCACCGCCCCCTTTCCCAAACCAGGCCTCTCGATTGCTGGTATGAATATTTTCTTCGTAAGAAGGAAAAATACCGTCCTTACGCTCCTAATTTCTAAGCTTTTAACTTATCCATATGCTCTTGCTCTATCGTCCATAAGGCAGCAATGGGGTAAACAAAAAAGGGACTAATATCCAACACCCACAGGAAGGATATGAGGTGCAGAAACTGATTGCTACCACCCACAGAATGGATACGGGGTGAACAGTAAACTAGCCACTACCTTCCATAGGACGGACATAGTGAGCACAATAATCAGCACATCTGTAGTCACGTCAGGTCACAGCCCAGTGCCGCCCGGTCCCAGACCAGACCTCCTGGTAGCTGGTCTGATCGATCAGGTAATATCCTAAGACTAATCCCCATTTTACATTTAATATGACGAAGAAGTCTTGAATCCTATACTGTATCACGCAATAAATTTACCAGTAATTCTTAGCTTCGGGTTTATGGTAGCATAATGCACTATTCTTCTCAGTCTGGAGTTGAAATACGAGCAGTCTTGATGAACAGTATTCCCCTGGCTCATGTGTGCTGTGCTATCATGGGAGAACACCTGAATCGAGTGCTTGTCACAGGTGTTTTTATTTACGATCACAGTTTTTCTGTATATACGAGTGGGATTGATAGTGCTGTGTGTGTGTGTGTGTGTGTGAGTGTGTTTGTGTACTCACCTAGTTGTGGTTGCAGGGCTCGATTCACAGCTCCTGGCGACGCCTCTTTACTGGTCGCTACTAGGTCACTCTTCCTGTTCCAAGAGCTTTATCATACCTCTTCTTAATGCTATGTATGGAACCTGCCTCTACTACATCACTTCCCAGACTATTCCACTTCCTGACTACTCTGTGACTGAAGAAATACTTCCTAACATCCCTTTGACTCATTTGGGTCTTCAACTTCCAGTTGTGACCCCTTGTTTCTGTGTTCCCTCTCCGGAACATCCTGTCTCTGTCCACCTTGTCTATTCCACGCAGTACTTTGTATGTTGTTATCATGTCTTCCCTGACCCTCCTATCCTCCAGTGTCGTCAGGCCGATTTCCCTTAACCTTTCTTCATAGGACATTCCCCTTAGCTCTGGAACTAACCTTGTCGCAAACCTTTGCACTTTCTCTAATTTCTTGACGTGCTTGATCAAGTGTGGGTTCCGAACAGGTGCTGCATACTCCAATATGGGCCTGACGTACACGGTGTACATTGTCTTGAACGATTCCTTACTAAGGTATCGGAACGCTATTCTCAGGTTTGCCAGGCGCCCATGTGCTGCAGCAGTATTCTGGTTAATGTGTGCTTCCGGAGATGTGTTCGGTGTTATACCCACACCAAGATCTTTCTCCTTGAGCCTATACTCCGTCTGCGGTCTTCTTTGCTCTTCCCTGATCTTTATAACTTTGCATTTGGTGGGGTTAAATTCGAGAAGCCAGTTGCTGGACCAGGTGTCCAGCCTGTCCAGGTTTCTTCGGAGTCCTACCTGATCCTCATCTGATTTAATTCTCCTCATTAACTTCACATCATCTGCGAACAGGGACACTTCTGAGTCTAACCCTTCCATCATGTCATTCACATACACCATAAATAGCATTGGTCCTAGGACCAACCCCTGTGGGACCCCGCTCGCCAGAGGTGCCCACTGTGATACCTCATCACGTACCATGACTCGTTGTTGCCTCCCTGTCAGGTATTCTCTGATCCATTGCAGCACCCATCCTGTTATATGCTCCTGATCCTCTAGCTTCTGCACCAATATCCTGTGAGGAACTGTGCTGAAGGCCTTCTTGCAGTCCAAGAAGATGCAATCAATCCACCCCTCTCTCTCGTGTCTTACATCTGTTACTTTATCATAAAACTCCAGTAGGTTTGTGACACAGGATTTGCCTTCCACAAAACCTTGCTGATTGGCGTTTATACTCTTGTTCCATTCCAGGTGCTCCACCACTCTCCTCCTTATAATCTTCTCCATGACTTTGCATACTATGCACGTCAATGACACAGGTCTATAGTTTAGTGCCTCTTTTCTGTCTCCTTTTTTAAATATGGGTACTACATTTGCTGTCTTCTATACCTCAGGTAGTTATCCAGTTTCAAGGGATGTGTTGAAGATTGTGATTAGTGGCATGCACAGCATTTCTGCTCCCTCTCTAAGGACCCACGGGGAGATGTTGTCTGGTCCCATTGCCTTTGAGGTATCAGGGTCCCTTAGCAGCTTCTTCACCTTCTCCTCAGTTGTGTGTATGTCATCTAACACTTGTTGGTATATTTCTTGCTGGCGTCCCCCTCTGTTCTGTTTACCCAGAGGCCTTCCTGTCTCCCCTGTAAATGCTTCCTTAAATCTCTTGTTGAGCTCCTCACATACCTCTTGATCACTTCCGGTGAGTTCCCCATCTTCTTTCCTCAGCCTGATCACCTGGTCTTTCACTGTTGTCTTCCTCCTAATGTGGCTATACAGCAGTTTTGGGTCAGACTTGGCTTTCGATGCTATGTCATTTTCGTACTGTCGCTGGGCCTCCCTCCTTATCTGTGCATACTCGTTTCTGGCTCTTCGACTAATCTCTATTTTCCTGGGTCCTTTGCCTCCTGTATCTTTTCCATTCTCTGTTGCACTTAGTTTTTGCCTCCCTACACCTTCAGGTAAACCAAGAACTCACTTTGGTTTTCCCATTATTTCTGTTGCCCTTGGGAACAAACCTTTCCTCTGCCTCCTTGCATTTTGTTGTTACGTATTCCATCATTTCATTTACTGACTTTCCTGTCAATTCTCTGTCCCACTGAACCTCCTGCAGGAAGTTCCTCATACCTGTGTAGTCCCCCTTTTTATAGTTTGGCTTTTCCCATTCAACTCCTGTTACCCTCTCTACTTGTAATTCTACTATGTATTCAAAACACAGAATCATGTGATCACTAGCTCCAAGGGGCCTCTCATATGTGATGTCCTCAATGACTGAACTGCTCAGGGTGAACACAAAGTCCAGTCTAGCTGGTTCATACTCCCCTCTCTCTCTGATAGTGTCCTTAACATGTTGATGCATAAGGTTTTCCAGTACCACATCCATCATCTTGGCTCTCCATGTTTCGGGACCCCCGTGTGGCTCCAGGTTTTCCCAGTCGATCTCCCTGTGGTTGAAATTGCCCATAACCAGCAACTTTGCTCTGCTCGAGTGAGCTCTTCGTGCCACCTCGGCCAGTGTGCCCACCACTGCTCTGTTGCTCTCTTCGTATTCCTCTCTTGGTCTCCTGCAGTTCTGTGGTGGATTGTACATCACTGCAATGACTACCTTATGTTCCCCAGACTGAAATGTACCAACTACGTAGTCCCTTCCTCCATTCTCATCCATGCTTTCCATTTCCTCAAATCTCCATTGGTCTTTTATGAGCAGTGCAACCCCTCCTCCCGCTCTGCTCCTTCTATCTTTCCTCAGGATCTGATATCCTGGTGGGAAGATTGCGTCTGTTATTGTCTCAGTGAGTTTCGTTTCTGTGACTGCTATGATGTCTGGGGACTTCTCATTGATTCTTTCATGCCACTCCTCATATTTATTCGTTATTCCATCCGCGTTCGTGTACCAAACCTTCAACTTCTTTTCTTATACTGTGATCCTGGGAGAAGATGGGGGTTGGGTGATCGGGAGCCCTGGCGGGGGCCTACAGGGGGTTGCGTTGGAGGTTGGGGTAGAGTTCCCATAGGGGATTGCTGTATGGGTGGGGTTTGTGGTGTTGGGGGTGGGAACAGAGGGATCAGTGTGTGAGTGTTGGTTTAGATTGCTCAGTTGCCTTGGGGTTGTCGCGTGTGTGTGCGTGTGTGTGTGTGTGTTTGTGTGTGTATGTCTATGTCTGTGTTTGCGTGCATGCATGCACTGTTCTCAGTGTTGTCATCGTAATTTACATCGTTTATGGGACTGTTCTCAGCGCTCGTGACCAGGTGGGTTTCAGGAAGTGCCATGCGCCACGGCTTATTATCGTGCCAAAGAGGAGACGGAGAAGGAGGAGGAGGAGGAGAAGGAGAAGGAGGAGGAGAAGAAGAAGGAGGAGGAGGAGGAAAGGAGGAAGAAGAGCTCATGACTTGACAAATTTCTGCAAAGAGTAAAACCTATATACCTACCTACTGACTGGCTGGAGGGTGTTCCTGAGGGCAACGCCCCCGCGGCCCAGTCCCTGACCAGGCCTCCCGGTGGCTCAGGGCCTGATCAACCAGGCTGTTACTGCTGGCTGCACGTAGTCCAACGTACGAGCCACAGCGCGGCTGACCGGGAACTGCCTACACGTATCTGTCCAACTTCCTCTCGAAGCGTTTAATCCCTCAAGAGGGTAAAAGAAAGGCTGAATTAAAAATAGTTAACCTCAAACTCTGCTCTCCATTCCTCGGTCTTCCCTTCCATCATCCTGACTACCTCTCTTTAAACTCTTTTTTCCTCTCTTTTTCCACTTTTATTCAGAATTACAGCTCTTTAGTCTTTTGTCAAGTCAAGATGATTTATTTTTTTCGTCCGATGTGGTCATTTCTCGTGCACACACACACACACACACACACACACACACACACACACACACACACACACACACACACACACACACACACACACCTAGCCAAGCATGTAAAGAAACTAGAGAAAGTGCAAAGGTTTGCAACAAGACTAGTCCCAGAGCTAAGAGGTATGTCCTACGAGGAGAGGTTAAGGGAAATCAACCTGACGACACTGGAGGACAGGAGAGATAGGGGGGACATGATAACGACATACAAAATACTGAGAGGAATTGACAAGGTGGACAAAGACAGGATGTTCCAGAGATTGGACACAGTAACAAGGGGACACAGTTGGAAGCTGAAGACACAGATGAATCACAGGGATGTTAGGAAGTATTTCTTCAGCCACAGAGTAGTCAGTAAGTGGAATAGTTTGGGAAGCGATGTAGTGGAGGCAGGATCCATACATAGCTTTAAGCAGAGGTATGATAAAGCTCACGGCTCAGGGGGAGTGACGTAGTAGCGACCAGTGAAGAGGCGGGGCCAGGAGCTGGGACTCGACCCCCGCAACCTCAACTAGGTGAGTACACACACTCAAGAAACTAGTAAACAAGAAAATCGGCACTAGACTCTGGCATATAGCAATCTATGGACGTGTGATGCTATGACATTCTATCTAAAAGCTCTACCTTAAATAACTTGTATCTAACACCTAGTGTCTAACACCTAGTATCTAACACCTAGTGTCTAACACCTAGTATCTAACACCTAGTGTCTAACACCTTATATTTAATACATTATATTTAAATTCTAGTACCTAACACCTTGTATCTAACACTTTGTATCTAACACCTTGTATCTAACACCTTGTATCTAACACCTTGTATCTAACACCTTGTATCTAACACCTTGTATCTAACACCTTATATCTAACACCTTATATCTAACACCTTGTATCTAACACCTTGTATCTAACACCTTATATCTAACACCTTGTATCTAACACCTTATATCTAACACCTTGTATCTAACACCTTATATCTAACACCTTGTATCTAACACCTTAAATCTAACACCTAGTATCTAACACCTAGTATCTAACACCTAGTATCTAACACCTAGTATCTAACACCTAGTATCTAACACCTAGTGTCTAACACCTTATATTTAATACATTATATTTAAATTCTAGTACCTAACACCTTGTATCTATATTCTTGTCTCTAACACGTTGTATCTAACACCTTATATCTAATACCTTGTATCTAGCACTTTGTATCTAACACCTTATATCTAATACCTTGTATCTAACACCTTGTATCTAACACCTTATATCTAATACCTTGTATCTAGCACCTTGTATCTAACACCTTATGTCTAACACTTTGTATCTAACACCTTATAGCTTACAAATTCACAATTGAAGCCTTTTACGAGGCTGTCAACCCTCCCTCTGCCCTCCAACCCACGGAAAATAAACATTACTTACAGCTTCATAAAAGCTGACAAGCTGCCTCGTGAAAATTCAGTTGTACCCGAAGCTAAATTAAATATTCTTGAGAAACAGATGTCACCCGATTTTTTTTAAAGTCAGGTAAAGAAAAAATCCACAAATCTTTGATACAACTTTCAATTCACACAATGCGGCTCAACGGTGCGATACGATACCGTTTATACCTATAGGGTATTCCGGGGGTCAACGCCCCCACGGCACTGTCTTTCAACAGGCCTCGCGGTGGATCAGGTCCTGATTAACCAGGCTGTCACTGCTGGCCGCGCGTAGTCCAACGTACGAACCACAGCCCGGCTGATCGTGTACTGACTTCAGGCACCTGTCCAGATCCCTCTGGAAGACAGCCAGGAGTCTATTGGTAATCCCCCTTATGCCTGGTGGAAGGCTGTTGAGCAGTCTTGGGCCCCAGACACTACTTGTGTACTCATGTCGTACCTGATTTTAAGAGAAGGATATACACACAGCGAGGTGACTAACCCTATGTATATATATACATTGAAATTTACACTAGGGTTGACGTATTCCTGACTGGAGGTGAATAGGTAACATGCAGGTTTATTGACCCTGATGTAGTCGATAGACTTCAAACCCCCATTAACCAACCTTACCGACAGCATGAGTCGAACTGTTAATTATCATTAATATTATTGTTAATATTATTATTGTTATTATTATTATTATTATTATTATTATTATTATTATTATTATTATTATTATTATTATTATTATTATTATTATTATTATTATTATTATTAATATTATTAATATTATTATTATTATTATTGTTATTATTATTATTATTATTATTATTATTATTATTATTATTATTATTATTATTATTATTATTATTATTAGTGGTAGGAGTAGTAGCAATAATCCAGTCATAGGGAAGCACTAAACAAGCAGGGGCCTTACAGTGCATGGGAAATGGGAAGTGTAACTCCATTTCCTAAGATCAAAACACCATCCTTGATAAAAAAAATATTAAAAAAAAAAAAAAACAGAAGAAAACAAATCGGAAAACATCACAATGTCTTCACCATTATCTTCAAGAAATTTATTCTGAACCAAATAAAAGACAGAGGAAAAAAAAGGGGGGAGAGGGAGGTTAGTATTTTGCAAAATATACTTGTATATATATAAATATATATAAATATATATATATATATATATATATATATATATAAATATATATATATATATATATATATATATATATATATATATATATATATATATATATATATATATATATATATATATATATATGTCAAAAGAATAAATACCTGTCGAGGTCTCTCATGCCCCTCTGCCACGTATTTTATTATTAGTAAAACGCACTTCTCTGACAGGTGTTTTTATTCTTTATGTGAAATTATTCCAGCGTCACGTGTTTTACCAGACGATAAAGTTGCTCCGGTGGGAAGTGTTTGCGGTGTCCCCGAGTGTTTAGTGTTTGATTACGTCTGTGATGTTTTCCGGTGATCTTCATGTGTTTTTTTTTTTTTCAGGGACTGTGTGACCCTTACCAGTCTAGCGCTCCTTGTTGTGACTGTGGCACTACTAATAATATTAGAGTACGGAAGATCGACTCTTCATCGTTATTTGGGCTAAATGAACCTCACGTATTTACTTATTACTAAAATAAAATAAATATCACTGGTAATGCTTTAGTTATTTACATAATAGACTTACAATAGACATATATAATAGACATATATAATTGAAAGATAAACAGTAATTAATATTCACAAAGTGTGTTTTAGTAAAGTGTTTAGTAGTAGTAGTAGTAGTAGTAGTAGTAGTAGTAGTAGTAGTAGTAGTAGTAGTAGTAGTAGCAGTAGTAGTAGTAGTAGTAGTAGTAGTAGTAGCAGTAGTAGTAGTAGTAGTAGTAGTAGTAGTAGTAGTAGCAGTAGTAGTAGTAGTAGTAGTAGTAGTAGTAGTAGTAGTAGCAGCAGTAGTAGTAGTAGTAGTAGTAGTAGTAGTAGTAGTAGTAGTAGTAGTAGTAGTAGTAGCAGTAGTAGTAGTAGCAGCAGCAGCAGCAGCAGTAGTAGTAGTAGTAGTAGTAGTAGTAGTAGTAGTAGTAGTAGTAGTAGCAGTAGTAGTAGTAGTAGTAGTAGTAGTAGTAGTAGTAGTAGCAGTAGTAGTAGTAGTAGTAGTAGTAGTAGTAGTAGTAGCAGTAGTAGTAGTAGTAGTAGTAGTAGTAGTAGTAGTAGTAGTAGTAGTAGTAGTAGTAGTAGCAGTAGTAGTAGTAGCAGTAGTAGTAGTAGTAGTAGTAGTAGTAGTAGTAGTAGCAGTAGTAGTAGTAGTAGTAGTAGTAGTAGTAGTAGTAATAGTAGTAGTAGCAATAGTAGTAGTAGTAGTAGTAGTAGTAGTAGTAGTAGTAGTAGTAATAGCAATAGTAGTGGTAGTAGAACTAACAGTAGTCACCAGTTGTCAAAAGCACTTGTCACTAAACACTTGGCCTACTGTGTGTGTGTGTGTGTACTCACCTACTTACCTAGTTGAGGTTGCAGGGGTCGTGTCCTAGCTCTTGGCCCCGCCTCTTCACTGGTCGCTACTAGGTCACTCTCCCTGTGTGTGTGTGTGTGTGTGTGTGTGTGTGTGTGTGTGTGTGTGTGTGTGTGTGTGTGTGTGTGTGTGTGTGTGTGTGTGTGTGTGTGTGTGATGAGGAAAAACCAGACGGTCACACTTCCAACATCATGTTTACATTTCATTACGGAGAGGAGAGAGAGATGAGAAGAGAGAGAGAGAGAGAGAGAGAGAGAGAGAGAGAGAGAGAGAGAGAGAGAGAGAGAGAGAGAGAGAGACAGGATACAGGAGGAAGTTAAAACGAAAAAAAAACCCTAAAGAAAAAGATAAAAAAAACCTAACCCGAATATACTCCAGGACAAGATCCTCTTGGCCCACTTTCTCCACCAAAGGTTCCAGACTGTTTTTACACCCTCAGAGGAGAGGGACAGGCAGAGACGTTATTGTGAATACGTAATGTTGGATCCAAGATTTTTGTATCACCTTGCAATTATTCTCAAGAAATAAGTGCTTACATATGCAGAAAATATACAGAGAGGTGAGCCTATATCTATATATATATATATATATATATATATATATATATATATATATATATATATATATATATATATATATATATATATATATATATATATATATATATATATAAATATAAATAAGTAATGTCCATAAGGTGAACCTACATGAAGATAAAACCAGAAAATAAACGAAACACTTAATATACTTAAAAAAAATATATATATTTATATATGCACGTATATGATAATAGGTCTTTTCACAGAGGTGAAGGAGGTCAACACCGCCTACTTCACCTCTCCTGGTGGACGCCGAGACGAAGCTGCTACACACACACACACAATAGAAAGTTTGCCTTCCTCGACCACAACACACATTGACGGCTACGCCCTCACCCCTGCCGCCAGGACCTGCCCCTGGGACCTCTTGGTCTCCTGGGGGCGCGACCTCTCGCCTGTTTCTCGTCATCAGCAGCGTGATGTTATCCTGTTCTACTGGCTCCCTCACCTTCGCGTGTTAGTGTGACTCGTCAATGGTCCAGATCGGAGCGAAACATCGTAGTCAACTTCTCTCTCCTACGTCCGGGTTATTTATGTATTTTTCCAGTCACGAAATTGTGTCATTTATTATTTATCCCATCTTAGGATAAATAATTATTTATTTATCCCATCTTAGGAGGCCTGGTCACAGACCGGGCCGCGGGGGCGTTGACCCCCGGAACTCTCTCCAGGTAAACTCTGTGTAGCGTACTCAACTCACACTCTGAGTATCCGTGGTTCGATCCCCGGTACGGATGGAAACACTGGGCATGTTTCCTTAAGACACCTGCTATCCCTGTTCACCTAGCAGCAAGTAGGTACCTGGGTGTTAGCCGACTGGTGTTGCGTCCCATCCCGCGGACAAAATTAACCTATGGTGCCAGAAATACTCTGCATAACCAGTGGCTTTCTGTATGTCAGCTATGGTCTGTATACGTTATATCACGTACTTGTTATTATTATTATTATTATTGTTATTATTATTATTATTATTATTATTATTATTATTATTATTATTATTATTATTATTATTATTATTATTATTATTATTATTATTATTATTATTATTATTATTATTTTTATTATTGTTATTATTATTATTATTATTATTATTATTATTATTATTATTATTATTATCATAAGTATTCCATTATAGGTACGGTAGCTTCTCTTATTCTATTGCCATTGATGGGGACAAAAATGGGGGAAGTTATAGACGTTTTGGATATAAAGGTGCTGCAGACAAGATTGAAAATACATATTTCAAACGAAATTTGACTGGGACAACGTTTCGATCATAACGTTGTGTCAGTAAAAGCTTATTCTGCAATGTGCGTGCAACCTTTGTTCAGAAGCGTCGTTTTGTTGCACACTTGCATACTCATACGCGTGCAGATAGATACACGCACCCATCAACAGCATCTTCCCTTCCATTATTTATCTTTAAGAGGGAGCTCGGCAGATTCCTCAAAAATCAGTTCCTGATGAGCCGGGTTGTGGTGCATAAGATGGATTGAGGGCGGCGGTGCACTGACAGATTGATCAATCAGGCGAGCAACTAAAGGACCTGGCCTGGGGGCCGGGCCACGGGGGCGGTGACCCCCGGAAGCAACAACTATTGGTAAATACACACACACACACACACACACACACACACACACACACACACACACACACACACACACACACACACACACACACACACACACACACACACACACACACACACACACACACACACACACACACACACACACACACACACATACATACACACACGTACATATCTACATATACCAGGATGTAAGAAGGCAGAGGTTGATGCATCACTAAGGAAAGGTTCGATACCCTTTCGTGCCTAAAAAAAAATAATTTGGCAAATAGCCGTCAAAGCTATTTTAAGAAACCATCTAAATTAGCGTTTGTCTCCTGTCAACACCTGAGAGAGTCTCTGATGTGAGTGAAGATGAGGGAGACCCAGTGGTGCTATCTGGGAGCAGCAAACAGTGGTGCTAGCTGGGAGCAGCAGACAGTGGTGCTAGCTGGGAGCAGCAGACAGTGGTGCTAGCTGGGAGCAGCAAACAGTGGTGCTAGCTGGGAGCAGCAGACAGTGGTGCTAGCTGGGAGCAGCAGACAGTGGTGCTAGCTGGGAGCAGCAGACAGTGGTGCTAGCTGGGAGCAGCAAACAGTGGTGCTAGCTGGGAGCAGCAGACAGTGGTGCTAGCTGGGAGCAGCAAACAGTGGTGCTAGCTGGGAGCAGCAGACAGTGGTGCTAGCTGGGAGCAGCAAACAGTGGTGCTAGCTGGGAGCAGCAGACAGTGGTGCTAGCTGGGAGCAGCAAACAGTGGTGCTAGCTGGGAGCAGCAGACAGTGGTGCTAGCTGGGAGCAGCAAACAGTGGTGCTAGCTGGGAGCAGCAGACAGTGGTGCTAGCTGGGAGCAGCAAACAGTGGTGCTAGCTGGGAGCAGCAGACAGTGGTGCTAGCTGGGAGCAGCAAACAGTGGTGCTAGCTGGGAGCAGCAGACAGTGGTGCTAGCTGGGAGCAGCAGACAGTGGTGCTAGCTGGGAGCAGCAGACAGTGGTGCTAGCTGGGAGCAGCAGACAGTGGTGCTAGCTGGGAGCAGCAAACAGTGGTGCTAGCTGGGAGCAGCAGACAGTGGTGCTAGCTGGGAGCAGCAGACAGTGGTGCTAGCTGGGAGCAGCAAACAGTGGTGCTAGCTGGGAGCAGCAGACAGTGGTGCTAGCTGGGAGCAGCAGACAGTGGTGCTAGCTGGGAGCAGCAGACAGTGGTGCTAGCTGGGAGCAGCAAACAGTGGTGCTAGCTGGGAGCAGCAGACAGTGGTGCTAGCTGGGAGCAGCAGACAGTGGTGCTAGCTGGGAGCAGCAAACAGTGGTGCTACCTGGGAGCAGCAGACAGTGGTGCTAGCTGGGAACAGCAGACAGTGGTGCTAGCTGGGAGCAGCAGACAGTGGTGCTAGCTGGGAGCAGCAGACAGTGGTGCTAGCTGGGAGCAGCAGACAGTGGTGCTAGCTGGGAGCAGCAAACAGTGGTGCTAGCTGGGAGCAGCAGACAGTGGTGCTAGCTGGGAGCAGCAGACAGTGGTGCTAGCTGTGAGCAGCAGACAGTGGTGCTAGCTGGGAGCAGCAGACAGTGGTGCTAGCTGGGAGCAGCAGACAGTGGTGCTAGCTGTGAGCAGCAGACAGTGGTGCTAGCTATGAGCAGCAGACAGTGGTGCTAGCTGGCATCAGCAGACAGTGGTGTTAGCTGGGAGCAGCAGACAGTGGTGCTAGCTGGGAGCAGCAGACAGTGG
>NC_091326.1:4035518-4048018 GCF_038502225.1 Cherax quadricarinatus | reverse complement strand
GTAAATAAAGATAAATGTATACTGAATTTAAGGAAAAGTTTGCCAGACTTGTCTGTTGTCTTAAAAAGCTTACGAGACAGAATGAAGAAAGAGCCAGTCTTGCCAGAGTGCAGATCGTTTAACACGCTTCCATTTCACACTCATGTGACTGGGCTGTATTACCTCCCAGGATTCCTTTCCTTCAAGGTTTCGTTACAGTCTTTTATTAAAGCTGTCGACCAGAAATGACAATTCTTATATGTTGGGTAAAAGGACCTGGTCACAGACCGGGCCGCGGGGGCGTTGACCCCCGGAACTCTCTCCAGGTAAACTCCAGGTAAACACAAGTGGAACTGATGATCGCCGTAACGGCTTGACAAAGCTCCTGGAGAGCGAAACGTTGCCACAGTAAAATGCCGCATTAGTTGCACTTGTGTCCTTTTACCTAACAGAAATGAACGTGTCTTCTCTGTGGTTCAGGGGGCTTGTGCCCCGATTGACTTCCAGTCTTGTTGATGAAGACTGGATCACAGAAATCTCTCACATAAATTGGGGATGAGGTGATGGCCAGCAGTCCAGCTTTCCTAAGAAAAATCCCGGTGATATTGCATGTAGCATAGTGAAGGTGACTTGTTGACCTAGCAGTCATGTCTAATCCACAACATTACGAGGCACAGAATGAAGATAAATATCCAAATAGTGTACTAGCGAGATCTGGAAAATCTAACAGGAGTTTGGCCAGTTCATGACCTCTGCGCGGGGCTTACTTCTAGGGGTCATGACCTGTGTTTGGAGCCGCCTCCTGGGGGTCATGGCCTGTGTTTGGGAGCCTGCTTCTGGGGTCACTACAGGTCACGCCGGCTACGGATCTAGGTGGGTTAGTGGTCGGGTTGAGGAACACGTGCAAGGATCTGATACATGATCCTCATGAACTTCCTGGGAGGGATGGCAGCTCCTGGGGAGGAGTTAGGTGGGAAGGGGAGTACGGTGGGAGGGGAAGGAGGGTGGGAGGAGGGAGAAGGATGGGATGGAGAGAGAGAAAGCAACACACTGGGAGATCAGGATGAAAAAGGCAGTCATAAACATAATCTTAATACTTAATACAGAGTGATATATCACGATATTACCCATTTTTTTCATTATTCCCCATCAATTTTTAGCTAATTACAAATTTTTAGCTAATATTCCAGTATTTGCAGCTCACTGGAATCACAGAAAAATGATTAGTTTTGTATACAAACCTAAGAATACCCAGTGTGCTGATACCCATTTCTATACAAGAGTTCCATTAGTGGGAACAAGAGGTACCTACTTTACCCCATCTAACACCACCATATAAGACGAAATACACGAACCCGAGGTGGGAGACTTCAGCAGAGCCTCCAGGATATCGTCAGGTACACCACTCTGAGTTCAGCAGCAACGATATCTCTAACAGTGTCGCTTCAGCAGAGCTATAGTTACACACTTCATGACATACCCCTGGTATGACATGACATACCCCTGATATGACATGACATACCCCTGGTATGACATGACATACCCCTGGTATGACATGACATATACCTGGTATGACATGACATATCCCTGATATGACATGACATACCCCTGGTATGGCATGACATATACCTGGTATGACATGACATATCATTGGTATGACATGACATACCCCTGGTATGACATGACATACCCCTGGTATGACATGACATACCCCTGGTATGATATAACATACCCCTGGTATGACATGACATATACCTGGTATAACATGACATACCCCTGATATGACATGACATACCCCTGGTATGACATGACATACCCCTGGGATGACATGACATATCCCTGGTATGACATGACATACCCATGGTATGACATGACATACCCGTAGTATAACATGACATACTCCTGGCATAACATAACATACTCTTGATGTAACATGTCAGACTCACCCTCTCTCTCTCTCTCTCTCTCTCTCTCTCTCTCTCTGCACCTCAATTACTTACGTACTACTTAGAGATACTTTCTTAATTATGTTTCTGGCTTTGACATGGCGGGGAACATTGATAAGAAAAACCAGCAGATGAAGGCGAAATGAGAGGGTGACACAATCAATAAATGAAGGAGGTGGAAGGAGAGGGGAAGAAGAGGAAAGAAATATACGAGATGAATAAGGAGAGAGAGAGAGATAAAAGAAATGGAATGGAGTGATGGGGTGTTGCAACATGAATGATAAGGAGAGATAAGAAGAGATGGCAAGAGACAGGAGAAGTGTGTAATTGCCTAGTTGAGTTTGCAGGGGGTCAAATCGACTGATTTTTTTTATTTACATCTGACACATTTGCTTCTCAAGCAATGTATGGAGTTATTTAACTTAATAACCATTCATTATGACCTATAATGATTATTATTATTATTATTAGTAGTAGTAGTAGTAGTAGTAGTAATAGTAGTAGTAGTAGTAGTAGTAGTAGTAATAGTAGTAGTAGTAGTAGTAGTAGTAGTAGTAGTAGTAGTAGTAGTAGTAGTAGTAGTAGTAGTAGTAGTAGTAGTAGTAGTAGTAGTACCGTTATGTTTATCATTATTTTTATCATAAATTTATTATTATTATTATTATTATTATTATTATTATTATTATTATTATTATTATTATTATTGTTGTTATTATTATTTTGGGAAAGCGCTATACTCGTAGGAGTTATGCAACGCTTACTGAATGAGAGAGGACTAAGACTGCTCAAAGGAAAGGGCGCCTTCACTTCCTTGGATCAAGAGGCCTTCACCTAGCCCTTCCTATAGAAGGGACAGAAAGAGAGAAGAGAAACAGAGAGAGAGAGAGAGAGAGAGAGAGAGAGAGAGAGACAGACAGACAGACAGACAGACAGACAGACAGAGAAACGAATAACAGACGGGTAAACGGAATAAGTATTAGAGAGGTTAGTGAAGAGGGGAATTAAAGAGGAGGGAGAAATCAGCGCTGTACAGACAGAAGAAAGTGAGGGGAAATATTAGGCAATACTTATTGGAAGAGGGGAATAATGACCCCCCGAAAAATAAGGGATAGGGAAGAGGATACAAAGGAATAAGTGATAGAAGCAGATTGGAAGGACACGCAGGAGAGGGTAGAGAGAGAACGAGAGAGAGAGAAAGAGAGAGAGAGAGAGAGAGAGAGAGAGAGAGAGAGAGAGAGAGAGAGAGAGAGAGAGAGAGAGAGAGAGAGAGAGAGAGAGAGAGAGAGAGAGAGAGAGAGAAAGGATAAAAATCAAATGGGGAAGAGACGCACGTTTGAATAAACAGGTACAAGAGTAGAATATAAGAAGAAGGGAAGAGGCGGTACACCAATAAAAATGAGGATAAGGGCAGTGGGTCGTAAGATGATGGGGCGAAGCAAATGAAACGAGAATCAGGGAGAGAGGAGAAAGAGGAAGAGAAGGCAAAAGACAAGGGAAAGGAAGGGAGGAACTGAAGAAGAAAATGAGGAAGAAGATGAGGAGAAGGGAGAGTGCAAGAACGAATAAGTAAAATGAGGAGAAGCTCAGAAGGAGATTTAAGAAGATAAAAGAGGATGATGAAGGAAGGAAGGAAGAGGAGGAGGTGGAAGAGAAAGAGAATGTAGGAGGAAAAGAAGGAACAAGAAGAGGATGGAAGAAAAGGAAAGCAATAACGAAAAAACGAAAGAAAGAATGAGGAAAACGGAAAGAACAAGAAGAAAGGAGTAGGAGGAAAAGAAAGTAGGGGAGGAGGAGGAGGAGAAGGCGAGAGAAAGAGGGAAGACAAGAAGAAAAGAGGAGATGGAGGAGGAGGAAAAGAAGGAAGGGAGAGAGAGAGAGAGAGAGAGAGAGAGAGAGAGAGAGAGAGAGAGAGAGAGAGAGAGAGAGAGGCAGTGGTAATGATAAAGCCAAGGCGTGAGAGATGGGTGACGAGGGATGAAGTATTGTTTAAGAGGGTCACAATTACGAACGAGCAGGGGAAGGGCATAACGCAAGATAAATGTGAGGGCTGAAGGGGAAGGCGATTGATAAAAAGCAATGATACATTTGATGGCGAGGGGAGCAAGGAAGAAGAACACATAGAATAATGTGGAGAGAGAGAGAAAAATGGGGTAAGTGGATTCGACATATGTACAGAGGAGAAGGGGATTCAAATCAAAATTAGAAGTGAGAGAGAGAGAAAGAGAGAGAGAGAGAAAGAGAGAGATGAATTATCTAAAGAAGGGAGAGAGAGAGAGAGAGAGAGAGAGACTTGTATGTCTCATAACAATAAAAATGCTTTCAAAAGAGCTGATGTAGGTAACAGCTCTTAGCTTGCCAATAAAGTTAGGAATCCTTAACCTGTAATATAGCTGTCAATAAAGCTAGGGATCCTTAACCTTGTCAAACCCTGTGTAAAAAAAAAAAAAAAAAAGAGAAAGAGAGAAAGAGAGAGAGAGAGAGAGAGAGAGAGAGAGAGAGAGAGAGAGAGAGAGAGAGACAGACAGACAGACAGACAGACAGAGACAGAGACAGAGAAGGACGAGGGGTAATATAAGTCAGAAAGTGTGTTGACTTGTCTTGTCGTGATGCACTTATACTAAAGTGTATGTACTCGTAATATAGCAGGATGGAATCGAAATATAGCAGGATGAAGTCGCAATATAGCAGGATGGAGTCACAATATAGCAGGATGGAGTCACAATATAGCAGAAAGGAGTCACAATATAGCAGGATGGAGTCACAATATAGCAGGATGGAGTCACAATATAGCAGGATGGAGTCACAATATAGCAGGATGGAGTCACAATATAGCAGAAAGGAGTCACAATATAGCAGGATGGAGTCACAATATAGCAGGATGGAGTCACAATATAGCAGGATGGAGTCGCAATATAGCAGGATGGAGTCACAATATAGCAGGATGGAGTCACAATATAGCAGGATGGAGTCGCAATATAGCAGGATGGAATCGAAATATAGCAGGATGGAGTCACAATATAGCAGGATGGAATCGCAATGTAGCAAGATGGAGTCACAATATAGCAGAAAGGAGTCACAATATAGCAGGATGGAATCGCAATGTAGCAAGATGGAGTCACAATATAGCAGGATGGAGTCACAATATAGCAGGATGGAGTCGCAATATAGCAGGATGGAATCGAAATATAGCAGGATGGAGTCACAATATAGCAGGATGGAATCGCAATGTAGCAAGATGGAGTCACAATATAGCAGAAAGGAGTCACAATATAGCAGGATGGAATCGCAATGTAGCAAGATGGAGTCACAATATAGCAGGATGGAGTCACAATATAGCAGGATGGAGTCACAATATAGCAGGATGGAATCGCAATGTAGCAAGATGGAGTCACAATATAGCAGGATGGAATTGAAATATAGCAGGATGGAGTCGCAATGTAGCAGGATGGAATTGAAATATAGCAGGATGAAGTCGCAATATAGCAGGATGGAGTCGCAATGTAGCAGGATGGAGTCGCAATGTAGCAGGATGGAGTCGAAATATAGCAAGATGGAGTCGAAATATAGCAGGAAGGAGTCACAATATAGCAGGATGGAGTCGAAATATAGCAGGATGGAGTCACAATATAGCAGGATGGAGTCGCAATATAGCAAGATGGAGTCGAAATATAGCAGGATGGAGTAGAAATATAGCAGGATGGAGTCACAATATAGCAGGATGGAGTCGAAATATAGCAGGATGGAGTCACAATATAGCAGGATGGAGTCACAATATAGCAGGATGGAGTCGAAATATAGCAGGATGGAGTCACAATATAGCAGGATGGAGTCACAATATAGCAGGATGGAGTCGCAATATAGCAGGATGGAGTCACAATATAGCAGGATGGAGTCACAATATAGCAGGATGGAGTCGCAATATAGCAGGATGGAGTCACAATATAGCAGGATGGAGTCACAATATAGCAGGATGGAGTCGAAATATAGCAGGATGGAGTCACAATATAGCAGGATGGAGTCGCAATATAGCAAGATGGAGTCGAAATATAGCAGGATGGAGTAGAAATATAGCAGGATGGAGTCACAATATAGCAGGATGGAGTCGAAATATAGCAGGATGGAGTCACAATATAGCAGGATGGAGTCACAATATAGCAGGATGGAGTCGAAATATAGCAGGATGGAGTCGAAATATAGCAGGATGGAGTCACAATATAGCAGGATGGAGTCGAAATATAGCAAGATGGAGTCGAAATATAGCAGGAAGGAGTCACAATATAGCAGGATGGAGTCGAAATATAGCAGGATGGAGTCACAATATAGCAGGATGGAGTCGAAATATAGCAAGATGGAGTCGAAATATAGCAGGAAGGAGTCACAATATAGCAGGATGGAGTCGAAATATAGCAGGATGGAGTCACAATATAGCAGGATGGAGTCGAAATATAGCAAGATGGAGTCGAAATATAGCAGGAAGGAGTCACAATATAGCAGGATGGAGTCGAAATATAGCAGGAAGGAGTCACAATATAGCAGGATGGAGTCGAAATATAGCAAGATGGAGTCGAAATATAGCAGGAAGGAGTCACAATATAGCAGGATGGAATCGAAATATAGCAAGATGGAGTCGAAATATAGCAGGAAGGAGTCACAATATAGCAGGATGGAGTCGAAATATAGCAGGAAGGAGTCACAATATAGCAGGATGGAGTCGAAATATAGCAGGAAGGAGTCACAATATAGCAGGATGGAGTCGCAATGTAGCAGGATGGAGTCACAATATAGCAGGATGGAGTCGCAATATAGCAGGATGGAGTCGCAATATTGCAGGATGGAGTCGCAATATAGCAGGATGGAGTCGCAATATAGCAGGATGGAGTCGCAATATAGCAGGATGGAGTCGCAATATAGCAGGATGGAGTCGCAATATAGCAGGATGGAGTCGCAATATAGCAGGATGGAGTCGCAATATAGCAGGATGGAGTCGCAATATAGCAGGATGGAGTCGCAATATAGCAGGATGGAGTCGCAATATAGCAGGATGGAGTCGCAATATAGCAGGATGGAGTCGCAATATTGCAGGATGGAGTCGCAATATAGCAGGATGGAGTCGCAATATTGCAGGATGGAGTCGCAATATTGCAGGATGGAGTCGCAATATTGCAGGATGGAGTCGCAATATAGCAGGATTGAGTCGAAATATAACACATTGACTTCCCCCTAGCATGATAGACTTACCAAAACGTGCTCTCAAATGACTTACCGTAGGGTTGACTTACCAGAGAGTGTTTTGAGTCTTCTTATGATACAATTGACTTATGGGAAAGTATGCTGACGTGCTTTGACTCAGGATGGACTCATTAGAAAGTGTCTTGAGTCCTCTTATAGTTTGATGGACACAAATGGAGTGACTTGTAGTGGAATGCAGTTGATTACAAATTGAGGGTCTGCTAAGAGCTTGAGGTGATTGGAGATATTAAGTCATTTATTCGAGGTAGAAGGGCCAGGAGCTGGAGTTGCACAGCTTCAACAGGAACTGGAGTTACACATCAACGGGAACTGGAGGTACACAACATCAACGTGAACTGGAGACACACAGCTTCAACGGGAACTGGAGGCACACAACATCAACGGGAACTGGAGATAATAAAAAGTAAAGTTTAATTAAATAAAAGAGAAAATTAAATTTCTTCATACACCGGGAAGAGAAAACGTGGAAGAGACAGCTTGTCTAAAAGTGAAAAAAAAAAAAAACAGAGAAGAGAAAAGACTTAAGAAGATAGTAAGAACAGACATATTTAAGAGTAAATATATTAGGTAAAAATTACAAGCTATAGTATTTGGTAAAAGGAGAAACGCCCTCGCTACACACACACACACACACACACACACACACACACACACACACACACACACACACACACACACACACACACACACACACACACACACATACACTCACTCACTCACTCACATACACACACACAAAACTGAGGAGGTGAAGAATCTGCTAAGGGACCTTGATACCTCAAAGGCAATGGGACCAGACAACATCTCCTCGTGGGTCCTTAGAGAGGGAGCAGAAATGCTGTGTGCCCCATTAACCACAATCTTTAACACATCCCTTGACACTGGGCAACTGCTTGAGGTATGGAAGATGGCACATGTAGTTCCCATTTTTAAAATAAGGAGACAGAAAAGAGGCACTAAACTATAGACCAGTGTCACTCACGTGTTTAGTATACAAAGTCATGGAGAAGATTATCAGGAGGAGAGTGGGGGAGCACCTGGAACGGAGCAAGAGTATAAACGCCAACCAGCACGGATTTATGGAAGCCAAATCCTATGTCACAAACCTTCTGGAGTTTTATGAAAAAGTAACAGAAGTAAGACACGAAAGACAGGGGTGGATTGATTGCATCTTCTTGGACTGCAAGAAGGCCTTCGACACAGTTCCTCACAAGAGATTAGTGCAGAAGCTAGAGGATCAGGCACGTATAACAGGAAGGGCACTGCAATGGATCAGAGAATACCTGACAGGGAGGCAACGACGAGTCATGGCACGTGATGAGGTATTACAGCGGGCACCTGTGACGAGTGGGGTCCCAAAGGGGTCTGTCCTAGGACCAGTGCTATTTTTGGTATTTGTGAATGACATGATGGAAGGGTTAGACTCAGAAGTGTCCCTGTTCGCAAATGATGTGAAATTAATGAGGAGAATTAAATCAGATGAGGATCAGGCAGAACTTCAAAGAGACCTGGACAGGCTGGACACCTGGTCCAGCAACTGGCTTCTCGAATTTAACCCTGCCAAATGCAAAGTCATGAAGTTCGAGGAAGGGCAAAGAAGACCGCAGACGGAGTATAGGATAGGTTGCCAAAGGCTGCAAACCTCACTCAAAGAGAAAGATCTTGGGGTGAGTATAACACCGAGCACGTCTCCGGAAGCACACATCAACCAGATAACTGCTGCAGCATATAGGCGCCTGTTAAACCTGAGAATAGCGTTCCGATACCTTAGTAAGGAATCGTTCAAGACACTGTACACTGTTTACATCAGGCCCATACTGGAGTATTCAGCACCAGTTTGGAACCCACATCTGGTCAAGCACGTTAAGAAATTAGAGAAAGTACAAAGGTTTGCAACAAGACTAGTTCCGGAGCTCAGGGGAATGTCCTACGAAGAAAAGTTGAGGGAAATCGGACTGACGTCACTGGAGGACAGGAGGGTTAGGGGAGACATGATAAGAACATACAAAATAATGCGTTGAATGGACAAGGTGGACAGAGACAGGATGTTCCAGAGAGGGGACACAGAAACAATTGGAAGCAGAAGACTCAAATGAGTCACAGGGATGTTAGGAAGTACTTCTTCAGTCACAGAGTCGTCAGGAAGTGGAATAGCCTAGCAGGTCATGCAGTGGAGGCAGGAACCATACATAGCTTTAAGACAAGGTATGACAAAGCTCAGGAAGCAGAGAGAGAGAGGGCCTAGTAGCGATTAGTGAAGAGGCGGAGCCAGGAGTTGAGTTATGGTGATGGTGGTAATGGTGATGGTGGTGGTAGTTATGGTGGTGGTGGTGGTGGTGGTAATGGTGACGGTGATTATGATAATGGTGGTAATGGTGATGGTGGTGGTAGTTATGGTGATGGTGGTAATGGTGTTGGTGGTGGTAGTTATGGTGATTTTGGTAGCTATGGTGATGGTGGTGGTAATGGTGAGGGTAAATTTTGCAATGAACAGAGAAAAGAGAACAGTTCATTACTTGTAACAGAGAGAGAGAGAGAGAGAGAGAGAGTAAAAAAGAGAGAAATGTATCAGGATAGCGACAGGAGAAAGGAGGTCAAAAAAAGTGAGAATAAAGGGGGAGCAAGAAACAAAATTAAGAATAAAGGGAATGAGAACGCAGGTATAATGTACGAATTTAAAACAATGTGATGTATGGATATAAATGAAGCAGACAGGTGGGATAAAGTGAAACAAGAGAGGGTGTTGTGAGTGATGTTTGTCCTCGTATATTCAACACAAGGAAAGGGATATACAAAGCTAAGGATATATATATATATATATATATATATATATATATATATATATATATATATATATATATATATATATATATAACAGGTGACAGTGTCGTGAATATCACACACATGGGTAAGGTAAGACACCTTGGCAGGTGTACCAGCGTGAGGTTAACTCTCACCACAGTAACAATTACCAGCTTTGGAATCCAGGTGGGCCCCAGGAGAGACACCTGTGCATTCTCCCCTATGCAATAACCTTTGTATTTCGACCTCCCATAAATAAGGCTGATACATTGAAAGTAAGGGCGAGGTGGATAAGGAAATGATTTTAGAATGTTATTGATGATTGGGAAAGTTGATTAAGAGGACTGGTGAGGTTGTGGGAGGATTAGGAAGGTTAGGGGGTAGCGGATTGGCTGGGTTGTGAGAGAATCGAAAACGTTGGAAGAGAGAGAATTGGGAAGGGTATAATCGAATTGAGGTGGATGGGGGAAAAAGACTGGGGAGAGTTGAAGAGTGTTAGAGAGGACGCAAACAGGATTAGACTGCATGAAAAGAGGATTGGGCAGGTCGAGACAAAAATCGAGAAGGGGAGGAGGCGGAGAAGTAGGATTGGACGATTGAATTAGGGGGAAATAACGATCCTTTACATGACGACCCTAATCATCTATTGCAGGATCGTATGAACCATGATTGGGGTATCGTTCCAGTGTCATTAAAAAAGGCTAAGGGATGGGTATGGGGTATAAAATACAATTATCCCACCAACTTTTTATATTCTGTAAAAAATACGTCTAATTGCTCAATCTGAGACACAAAGTTACAGGAGAATATAGGACAAGTACAGTGGAGCTCGTTACTACAACAGAAGGCATAGGATACAGTATTATACAGCAGAATCAGAAATACATGATAATAAACAATAGTAAACAAGGAGATGAGGGAAGGGAATACAGCAGGAAGGGAAAAAGAGCATGATTACTGCATGAGAGGGAACAGTATGATGCAGCAAGAGAAGAGGGAACAGCATCAGTGGGTGGTGGGACAGGAAGCAATAGTGACAGGTGGTGGGTGAGACGAGAGGGCGGAAGAGGGAGGAGGGAGAAGGGAAGAGGAGAAGGGGAACGAGGGAGAAACTGAGGAGGATGGGATAAGTATTGGATTTTAGATTTTGCCGTTGAAGTGACAAGCTTATTATGTACCCCATGCCCATCCTATGGACGGTACTGGCTAGTTTATTATGTACCCCATGCCCATCCTATGGACGGTACTGGCTAGTTTATTATGTACCCCATGCCCATCCTATGGACGGTACTGGCTAGTTTATTATGTACCCCATGCCCATCTCATTTACGGTAGTGGCTAGTTTATTATGTACCCCATATCCATCCTGTGGATGGTAGTGCAAGACCATATGGATACACTAAAGGCCTTAATAACCAGGCCTCCCAGTGCTTTAACATCTGTACATCTGGATTCATATCTACAACTGTCCTACTCGCTGCAAGCAAATTTAACATAATTGTTTAATATATCTGGTATCCTATTTTCATTAATAACATACCTTGACATATCACACAGTTTATTATAATATTTAGGTGGTGGAGACGGTGTGGGAGGAGAGTTTTGAGTGGTACCACCTGATTAGTTTATTGCTTACCCTTGCTTATTCTCTGACCTGTGGCCCAAACAAGGTCAGCCAGAGGTCAGAGTGGTCCATCCATCAAGCCTCACTAGACACAGCTACAGTTATTTCATATGTAAACTATTTGCTATATTACAATACTCACAAAGTTAGTATACACAATGTAGTATGGAGATACAGTCTCAAGAAAATTTAAGTATCTCAGTACAACCAAAGAAATATTATTATTGGGCTGCCGTTACATTAAGTAGTAGGTCACCCAGCCAATTGATGCAGAGACTGGATAGCATCTCAGTATAATATATATATATATATATATATATATATATATATATATATATATATATATATATATATATATATATATATATATATATATATATATGTGTGTGTGTGTGTGTGTGTTATCATTAACAGTGAAGTGGTATGATATTGTCTGTATGGTTTGTTAGATGTGTGTGTGTGTGTGTATGTGTGTGTGTGTGAAGGCCAGGTTGTTTGGATGCTTCAAAATACATTGCTTCAGTGTTCGGTTCTGTTACTGTCCACACACCAGTGTGTGGCCCTGTCTCTCTCCACACACCAGTGTGTGGCCCTGTCTCTCTCCACACACCAGTGTGTGGCCCTGTCTCTCTCCACACACCAGTGTGTGGCCCTGTCTCTCTCCACACACCAGTGTGTGGCCCTGTCTCTCTCCACACACCAGTGTGTGGCCCTGTCTCTCTCCACACACCAGTGTGTGGCCCTGTCTCTCTCCACACACCAGTGTGTGGCCCTGTCTCTCTCCACACACCAGTGTGTGGCCCTGTCTCTCTCCACACACCAGTGTGTGGCCCTGTCTCTCTCCACACACCAGTGTGTGCCTTCTCACACCAGTGGCCTTTTCTCTCCACACACCAGTG
>NC_091326.1:4028018-4030518 GCF_038502225.1 Cherax quadricarinatus | reverse complement strand
ATCTGGGTATCTTTGAATGTTGTACATGAGTAAGTTTTCAACAGCCTGTTTGACCAGGTAAGCAACAGAAGAGCCTGACCCAAGACCGGGCTCTGGGAGCGGAAAAATTCTCGGAACTCATCAAAGGTACAAACTACGAGAATGATCCCAGGGTTCAAACTGCTGGCTATTTAGGTAAATGAATCAGAACACAGGTGTTGGGCAAACCATCATCCTGATTCGTTAGAAAGGCGTGTACGAGCGGGTCTTAGTCATACGATAACCCACAGCTGGAGTTTTTAGTCACCTGACCGAGGCCTTCCACTGGCTTACCCCTCCACCCCTTTAAAAAATCGTGATTATAACCACTCTATGTACGGGCGAGACAACACATTCAAGAGAAAACACCTGTTCTCTAGGTTTAAACCCTATCGTCTACACCAGAGGTTCCCAACCTCGGGTGCGAGATGACATTTCAAGGGGCGAGACAGAAAAAAACAACTCCCTTTAACTGACCAATAACCTTTTTAATTGCTCAATTTATATACGCATTTTATGCTCTGAATTAAAAGCGTATTTTCCGACTTTCATTTTTTCACCCGTATTACTGTATTATGGTTCTTACTGGCGCGGGGTATAAAAAAAAGATTGGGAACCCCTGGTCTACATGATGGCTATTAATGCTACACGTCGCTTGTATGCAACACCAAGTGTTACAGTCACGGATTGTGATTGTGTTCTTGAAGTTTTGCGTATAATCTTTGTATTGTTCTTAATATTTTCTCAGTATTACAGTTAGTTTGGTGACTAATTACTGTTATGAGTGACGGTGTGATTCTTCACAAGTTATTGTCCGTGGTGTTTATTGTCCGTGATGTTTATTGTCCGTGATGTTTATTGTCCGTGCAGAATTGTCAGTTAGGTGAGTTCTGGCTGTGGTATCAGCAAGAAAGTCATGTCGAGCTGTGTCATGTCATGGTACAGCTGTCAGTGTGGCCTGGAGGCACACACACACACACACACACACACACACACACACACACACACACACACACACACACACACACACACACACACACACACAAATACACACACAATATGAATAAGCTTTTGCGACTGGATCACAGTCCATGGCCAGCACCAACAGCCTGTCAGATCGAGAACTCACTTCAAGAACTTATCAAATTCCCTCTTGAAGACAGCTAGCTACCTGGAGGTTACCTGAAGTCGCTTCCGTGGGGGGTTACCGCCCCATGCGGCCAGGTCCTCGACCAGACCTCCTGGTGTCTGGTCTGATCAATCAAACTGTTGGTCTGTTTTGTTAAAAAAAATAAATATCGAGCAGAAGGTGAAGGAGGCAAGTATTGGCTTCTCTCATTGGCTTCTCTCTTTGGCTTCTCTCTTTGACTTCTCTCTTTGGCTTCTCTGGGAGTGGCCAGTATGAGTGACCTCGTGGACTTGTGGGTGAACCCGGCCCCGGGTCAGGAAGGTCGTGGCCCAGGAGGGATACCCGGTGGTACCTGGAAGGGAGATTGGTAGGGAGGGAGGCAGGGAGGGAGAATGAGTGGGAAGAAAAGAAGGGGGAAGGAGAGGAAGATATCCAGATACTATGATAACGACATGAAGGGAGTAATGAGAGATGGAGAACGGGGAGAAGGAATGGATGCAAGAGAAACGAGAAATGGGGGAGAGAGGGAGGGAAGAGAGCTGAGAGGGGGTAGGAAACGGGAGAAGGTGTGGAGGGAGGGAGGGAGGGAGACATGGAGAAAGGTGGAGAAAGCGGGAAGAATGCGTATGAGAGGTAATGAGAACGAGAGAGAGAGAGAGAGAGAGAGAGAGAGAGAGAGAGAGAGAGAGAGAGAGAGAGAGAGAGAGAGAGAGAGAGAGAGAGAGAGAGAGAGAGAGAGAGAGAGAGAGAGAGAGAGACAGACAGACAGACAGACAGACAGACAGACAGACAGACAGACAGAAACAGACGAATGAGTAAGCTTTTGCAATAACAAGTCATATCAAAATAAAGTCATGATGACATGACAAAGCTCTACACAGGGCAAAACATTCACTAATAAAGCTTACTGCACAGGGCAAGACCACAACTTAGTAAAGCTCTTCAGGGTTGAAGGTCGGTTGAAGGTCCTTGATCTGTATTCCCTGGAACGCAGGCGAGAGAGATACGTGATAATATACACTTGGAAGGTCCTGGAGGGATTGGTACCAAACCTGCACACGAAAATCACTCCATATGAAAGGAAAAGACTCGGTAGGAGATGCAACTTTTTCCCGATGAAAAGCAGGGGCGCCACGAGTACACTGAGAAACAACACAATAAGTGTCCGGGGCCCAAGACTGTTCAATTGCCTCCCAGCATACATAAGTGGGATTACCAATAGACCCCTGGTTGTCTTCAAGAAGGCGCTGGACAGGCACCTAAAGTCAGTACCTGACCAACCGGGCTGTGGTTCATACGTCAGCTTGCGTGAGGCCAGCAGTAACAGCCTGGTTGATCAGACCCTGATCCACC
>NC_091326.1:4020518-4023018 GCF_038502225.1 Cherax quadricarinatus | reverse complement strand
AAGGCACAATATCGTGACTGGATCATTTACAAAGTCACAGTGACTTTGTAAATGGTCCAAGTCGGGCCGAAAACGTCGTCGTGAGCTCAACTCTCCTATGTGCAGGTTACGTGTGTATATTTCTCTGCATCCTGTGACCCAGTATGTTGCCTCTTCATTTGTCTGTGTACATGTAATCGTGTGACTGTCGTCCAAAGGATGGATATGATCTGCATCATCGGGATCCAGATGATGTACTGAAGAATGGTAATAACAGAGCAGGAAAGACATGTTGCACACGATGCAGCTGTACGCAGGGCGAAACGTTCTTTTTTTTTTTGCAACGTGAACTCAACCGTTCATGCCTCTCCCTCCTGCTGGTTTCTCTGTTTTCTGGCCTTGTTTTCTTTCTGTGTTTCATAGTTTTCTCTTGTTCTTTTCCTCTTCCATTGCCTGCTGGATCTTTATCACGCCCCAGGATGCCACCCACGACAGTCGATTAACACCCAGGTACCTACTCACTGCTAGGTGAACAAGGGCAGCAGGTGTACGGAAACATACCCTTCCCTTTATCCATACCGGGAATCGAACGGCGGACAGTGTGTGGGCTGAGTGCGTTGCCAAAAAGGTTTCTCTGTGGTGAGAGGATGATTCTTTCTGTTACTCGTAAACACCACAGAGTGAGGAAATTATATTTGCAGTGTTTTTCTTGCCTGTAGATTCATTTTCCTAATTGTGAGTGATGGTGTAATAGTGTAAAGATAGACGGAGTGTAAGCTTCCGAGTGTGTTGGTGTGAAGGAGAGAGTGTCGGTGTGTGAGGGCGTTAGAGTGTGGGATTACAAGTGTGTGACGGTGTGTTGGAGTGTTAGAGTGCGAGGATATAGTGTGTGTGATGGAGTGAGGGCGTGTCACAACATGGGGAGCAGCTGGTGGTAGCCAGTTTCACCGCCCAACATGTGCTATGATCCATCTGGAGCAGCACGTGGGGTGAGTGCTTAGATTTCAAGTGTTGATGTGTACATGTGTTGCAGCGTGCCTGTGCAATGTGCAGGCCTGTTACTGTGCACGGTTGTTACTGTGTACGTGTGATGATGTGTATGTGTGTCAGTGAGTAGCATTTCAACTGAATAACCTCCCCCTCTCCCCTACTAAGTTGCAACCTCCTTGCAATCAGCGGGATTATACCACTCACTGTTTACTCCCTCAGGTTCATCCTAGAAGCTTAGTCAGCTAGGACTAACACACTGGACATACGTCACTGGCACACATATACTCACCTCACGTACGTTGGACTACGTGTGGCCTGCAGTAACAGCCTGGTTGATCAGGCCCTGATTCACCGGAAGGCCTGGTCGTGGATCGGGCCGCGGGGGCGTTGATCCCCGGAATACCCTCCAGGTAGATTCCAGGTAGACCTATTTGTGGTTGCAGACGTCGAATTGCAGCTCCTGGCTCTGCCTCTTCGTCTGGTCGACAAGCACACACCTGTGAGAACATTTACACGAAGGGTGACGAAATTGCTGACTCCGTGTATCTGACAGAACTGAATCTGCACTCTCGGGAAAGGATTGTATACCCAGAGAGGATTACGGGGGTCAACGACCCCCGGGGCCCGGTTCTTGATCAGGCCTCCCTGTGGATCAGAGCCTGATCAACCAGGCTGTTACTGCTGGTTTGTGGACTTTGTCGTGCTCCTATGCTGCCGAGCGTGGACGTGCGCATGTGCTCATGAACGAGGACTGGTGGGCGTGTGAGTGTAGTGATGGTGGGCGTGTACAACGAGCTTATTTGGTGTAGCAGGTAGCGGGGAGTAAATGATACGTCTTCGGAGGCTTCTTACTTTATTTGTAAAGTCGTGGTGGGTACACAGGATTGTGTGTTGTGCCCATGACCCGGGTAGGGCCATGCCCATGAGGGAGAGAGCTAGTAGGCCTCCTGTATTGCTGCTAGGCCGCTGTGTGAGTGAGAGAGTGTGGGCCCAGCATCCTACTGACCTGGAGCAGGCCCAGAGGGCAGCACCTTAGTGCCGTGAAATATAAACTAAACTGGCAGACAGCATAGGCTCTACCTGGAGGTTACCTGGAGGTTATTCCGGGGATCAACGCCCCCTTGGCCCGGTCCATGACCAGGCCTCCCGATGGATCAGGGCCTGATCAACTAGGCTGTTACTGCTGGCCGCACGCAGTCCAACGTACGAGCCACAGCCCGGCTGATCCGGCACTGACTTTAGGTATCTGTCCAGCTCTCTCTTGAAGGCAGCCAGGGGTTTATTGGCAATTCCCCTAATGCTTGATGGGAGGCTGTTGTACAGTTTTGGGCCCCGGACACTTATGGTGTTTTCCCTTAGTGTACCAATGGTGCCCCTACTTTTTATTGGGGGCATTTTGCATCGCCTGCCCAGTCTTTTACTTTCGTAGGGAGTGATTTCTGTGTGCAGATTTGGGACCATTCCTTCCAAGATTTTCCAAGTGTAGATTATGATATATCTCTCCCTCCTGCGTTCCAACGAGTACAAGTCA